>NC_143151.1:6607240-6975348 GCF_041381405.1 Jatropha curcas | reverse complement strand
TTTGTCTAAAAAGATACGCATATTGTCCTGATATGACTTTCTAATGTCACTATCAGAATCTTGCTTTAGACTAAATCCAAAAATAGTTAATTTATTGTGTGTGTTTGTTTTTATTATGTTTTCGTGTCTTTAATGCTTTGGCGGTTTTATTATTTTATTTCTTTTTATCCTATTTGTCGTTTTAAATTCCCTTTAAAAACTGTTCTTTATTTTTCTTCTGCCACTTAAGTGTTCTCATTAACTGCTTTGTATTCCCTCTCGCGCTCTCTCACAAACAAAACCCTAAGCTACTCTGTGTTTTAAAAAATCGCAACAATGGCTGAATCTAGTTCCACTTCCTCATCCGGCTCTCTAACTGAGCAAGAACTTTAACTCCTGAAAAAACTTTCGAAGAAGTATGAGCAAAAAGAGTCGAAACAAAAAAAGCAAGAAGAGGAACCAGAGAAACCAAAAACCGAAACTGCTACTCCAAAGAAACAAGCAGTTAGGGCATGCGACAAAGGTAAATCTGTCCTTTCTCCATATCCTCTCATGCGCTCATATGTGATTGATTGGAAATTCTTTGATAGCAATGAGTTTCATTTCAAGGAACTCTTTGAGTTTCAAGGCTGGATGAGTTTTCTGTCTCTGAACAGACTGTGTTATGAAAGTTTGGTTAAAGAGTTCTACGGTTCTTTTAAAGTGAGCGGAACAGAGTCGATCTCTGTTAAGCTTAAGGGTGAGACCAAAGCGTTATCTTACGCTGATTTTGGAAAAATTTTTGATGTGCCAAATACTGGGTCTAGGGTGACAAAGATCAAGGATGTTTCTAGGGTTAGTGATTATAAAAAGGAAGAGTTTGTGAAGAAGATTGCAAGAAAGGGTTCTGCAGACAAACAAGGTACAATAGAATGCTCAAACCTGACAGATAGTATGAAATGGTTGTACAAACTTATTGTACATTACATTTATCCCAAAAGTGCCTCACTCACATATGTGAACCAAGTTGAGCTGTGTATAATGTGGCACATAGTTGAGAAGAAACCCCTCAATCTATGTCATATTATTTTTGATAAGATGCAGAACAACCCTAAAAAGCTGCCCTATGGAATGATTCTTACACCAGTGTTTGAGTTTTTAGATGTTGATTTAAATGAGAATGATGGTCATAGTGTTTCAAGATTGGACAACGGGTCATTAAAGATGAAAGATGAAGAAGGAGGAGAAGAGAAGGAGAAAGAAGAGAAGGAAAAAGAAGTGAAAGGAAAAGAAGAAACTGAAAAAGAAAAGAAAGTGAAAAGAGAAGTTGGAAAAGTAAACAAAGAAAAAGAAAGAGTTGAGAAAGAAAAGGAAAGAAAAGAAGAGACTGAGAAGAAGAAGAAAAGAGAAGCAAAGGAAAAGCGAAGTTAGGAGAAACAGAAGAAGAAGAAAAGAAGGAGGAAGCAGAAGAAGAAGAAGAAAACAAGTCAAAAGAGAAAGCAAAAGAAAAGAAGTCAGAAGAGAAAGCAGAAGAAGATGAAAAGAAGTTAGAAGAAGAAGATGAAGAAGAAGAAAAATTAGAAGAAGAAAGAAAGGAGGAGACAGAAAAAGAGAGTGCTGCTGAGAAAGAAGCAGAATTAGAAAAAGAAAAGGAGACAGAAAAGAAGAAGGAGTCTGAAAAGACGGAAAAAGGAAAGAAAGTAGAGGAAGTCAGTGATGCGGAGATAGAAAAGCTAGAAATAAGCGATGAAGAGAAATCTGATAAGTGTTATTTTTATAGCATTTTTATTATGATTTCGAATAAAATTTCTGTTACTTTTAATTTAATTAAATTAGTTTTTATGTAATATTGATATGTTTTTATTTAAAAACTTCCTTGAAACACAACTCACTTGATTTGGAAGAAAATTGTAGGATTTTGCAAAGAAAAGAACAAAAATAAAGCAAGGTGACATTGGCACGCCCCAGCCCGTGTCGAGACGCACGGCCGTGTCTGGCACAAGGCGAAACAAACCAAGAGACAGAGAGGTGCACGCCCCAAGCCGTGCTGAGGAACACGCCCGTGCCTCATATGCCTCTGACTTCCAGAGAGATGCACGCCCTGTCCCGTGGTACCCCGCACGCCCGTGCGCGCTACCAACCAGACTTCCAGAAGACTGCACGCCCCGGCAACACGCCCGTGCGCGCTAGCTTGCCTAGGATGTGCTGAGGAACACGCCCCGTGCCGAAGCCTCTAAACCTCCAAGGCCTGACACACCCCAGGCCGTGCCAGGCAACACGCCCGTGCAAGCAAGAATTCTATATTTTGAGTCAAAAGTTGCCAACTAATTTCTACCATTTTCACAAGATGCTTTGGATACTTTCTTCACATGCTAGTCAAAGTTCAACCATGTGCAACTGAGAAACCATAATTGAGAGCAATTTATGGCTTAATTTACAAACTTTCCCACCTCACAAAGTTGAACTTTACTCATTAAAGCACAAGGCTTGTTCCCTCAAGAAGTCTATATAAGGAAGAGAAGTAGCCACTCAAAAAAAAACCAGCAATCCCATATCCTACATTCTAGATCTCTTCTTCTATCCCTCATTCTTATTTTTAGTTAGTTTTCTTTTCTTTAGAAGTTAAGTACTCAAGAGTTGTGCAAGGTTCAAGGAAGCCATCCAAGCAATCTCTCTCTAGTTCTTATTTCTAACTCTTAATCTTGTTATTTCTTTCATTATCTTTATTGATTATGAAATATTCATCAAGTATTGTTGAGTTTCATTTAAGTACTATGTGTAACTAAACTCTTATACTAGGGGGTTTGATGTAGCTTAATCTCTTTTCCAATTTATGCAATTAGATTTATTCTTCCTTATCCAAGTTATGTTTTATTAATGATCTTAATGCTTCTAGGCAGAATTTTCCCCTAGATTGATTTATTTCTATTATCACTATCGGAAGAAGGATTTTTGATATGAAAAGGTTAATAAAACACATGAGAATAATAACTTGATGCGGAAGCTATACGGTTTGACTCATGGGGGGTTTTCATAAGTTAATGACCTTAGGTTATGAATTCACAAAACAAATCATAAAACTTAATGATTTAATTCATGTTTGATTGCGCTATTGGAAGATAGGTAATTAGACCGGGTTAAAATAGCTAACAATACATCGGGAGAGCTTGTTAGTGATTTTTGGGTTGTTTCCCCTACTTGAATAATTAAATTGATCAATGAACTAATGAAATAAATTGGATAGAGTTAAGTGAAATCAAAACCCCTAGTAGCTTTACTTCCTTGATTTCTTTTAATCAATTTTTATTTACTTGACTCTTATTTATTTTACATTTATACAACAAAATCTCTTAATTATCGTTTAAATAATAACAAGATAACACAATTTTGGTACTTGGTTTACAATCCTCGTGGGAACGATATCTTACTCATCTTATATTACTTGTAGCGATTCGTACACTTGCGAAATAAGCTGTCAAAATCTACTGAGGATAAAACAGAGAAAGAATCAGAGTTGTTATCAGCTCAAAGGAGTAGGGAGGCTATGCTAGGAAGGTTGGAGAGAGAGCTAATAGAAGAACACAACAAAGAACTTGATGAGGCAATACAACATTGCAAGACTGTGATTGGACAGAATCAGTCTCTCATTGAGACCTTGGAAAGGATGAAGGATGTGAATGAAAGGAAATTAGCTACTCTAAAAGTTAAAGGAACACCCTATATTCCTACCTCAAAAAGAAGGTCAAGCACACTGTTGGAAAACATAGGACTCATGGAAGAAAGCCTCCACTGCATCCATCTTCTAAAAGGCCAGAAAGCTCTTCTAAAACTGCTCCAGCTCAGAATTTGAGAAGTTCTAAGAGGCTTAAAACTAACCCCAAGCCTCTCTAATTTGTTTTTATGTGTTCTGAACAATATATTTTGCTTTATCTTTGTAGGTTATATCGTTGGAATTCTGTTTAATTTCTTTTTATTTTGCTCTAATCTTGTCTAACCCTTTTGTATGATGACAAAAGGGGGAGAACGCAGGTATTTTGGTGGTGATTTGAATATTTTGGTATGTACTTGGTGACCAAAGTACTTATATCTTAGCATTTATTGTTTTCTAATCTGTGTGTTTATTGCTTTCTATATGGTGAGCTATATGGTGAGCTATATTTTCTATATGATAAGCTGAGTGTTTTTAGAACTTAGATTCTTATTCTAAGGACTGTTCTACAGGTTGGATATAAGATTTTTTGATCTATTCTTTTGCTCTGACCATATGCTCTAATTATTAGAACTTAGAATATCTTGTCTCTCTTTGCTAGTTCTAATACTTATGCTCTGATTATTAGAACTTAGAATATCTTGCCTATTTTTGCTAGTTCTAAAAATCAGTTTCTAAAATGTCTCCCTAGTTCTAATTTTCACAAAATAGTTTTATTGCATCTATTCAGGAGGAGAAAAATACATGTTCTAATGTGCTTCATATTTCATTTGGCATGCTGAGAACTTATACGCATAAAATTTATAGGGAGCGCATGTTTTTATGTTTGCTAAATTTATTAGTTTTGTCATCATCAAAAAGGGGGAGATTGTTGGCTCAAGGGTCAAATTCTAATCTCGGAATTTTGATGATTAAAAAAAAACAAATAAATTTAAAATTATGTTATTTGTGCTAATATTATTTTATGCAGAATTCATGTGGAAAGAAATCGTACAAGGCAAGTCCTACAAAATCCATGATGTATGTGAAGATATTTTGAAGACCCTAGTGGTTAGGTATTTAGGATGCATTGTAGGATAGAGAGAAAATTCATCTATAAGCACATAAATTAATTTTTCTCTCATCAAAAATATTTTTCAGAAATTAGATTCTTCAAAATAATTTCTTTCGTAAACAATTCTGTTTTCGAAAATATGCTTTAAGAATCGAAATGATTTAATTACCTAAAACTAAAGAGATTTTATCTCTAAACGATTTTGGTAATAAATCATACATTATCTTTTTTCGGAAACTCCTTTGAAGATCTAAAAGAACTTAAGTTTATTCTCTTACCTAAAATGAAGGAAGATTGTATTCTTTCATTTTAGTAAGTTGTATCTCTTCGAAAAATATTTTTCCAAATAATGCTGCCGAAAATCTTTTTGTTTAAAGGAAAGTAAAATCATATTTTATTCTCTTACCAAAAGGATAAGATAAACTTTTGGTAACTAAGATTTTTGTATCTTCTAAATAAGGAAAGCAAATATTCTGATTTCAAAATGAAATATCCACTTTCCAGAAACAAGAGACACGAAGCTCTCTATATAAAGGAGTGTTTCACTCTTGGAACGTGGAGGAAGAAAGAGTTTTTGTTTTAAGAGTTTTTGCCTATTGATCACATCCTTTATCTCTCAAAACTTACTCTCTACCCCCATTTTTCTTTTCATCTTTACACTTCACGTTTTTATCTTTAAAGTGAAAAGAATTTTTATAACTACCTTTGAAAAACGGTTCTGTGTTCTAAACGATTTTCTAATCTGATAAACTGTTTTTCCTGTGCTTATATGTGCATTTCTTTCTGTCTATTTAGATTTTGTAATCTATAGTAGACATGCTTTTATTTGATAAACACTTGTGTAATAGCTTAGTTTAGATTGTGAAAGAGGTTATCAAGCAACCTTCTCCGTGAGAGAGATTCTAATGTCTTGAATTGAGTTTCTGTACTCTGCCAAAAACAGAAAGGGTTGAGGTTAACTAGAACCTTTAGAAAATCTAGTGAGATAAAAGGGTAGATCTAGGTGTTGATCTATTGCCTTGTACTGTTGGTTTGTCTCTTACCCTTAAAAAGAGATAACATAGTTGAGGATCTCAAGATGGGTCTTGGGGAGTGGATGTAGGCGAGTTAGTGCTGAACCACTATAAATCACTGTGTTGATCTTTTCTAATTCCTGAAGTTTTGCTTGATACTGCTTTACTTACACTTCTGTTTATATTTTAGAAATGCTGAAGTTGTAAATGTTTTGATGTTCTAAAACTGGAATAAGTCTTATCTTCTCTGAATATTAGAACTCTGAAATTCTGATAAGTGAATATACCAAGTTCTAAACAGTTATTCTATTTACAGTATATTTCACTACTTAGGTTTCTAATCTATTTTCTAAACCTGGTTAAGGCTCTATGAAGTAGTTCTAATTAATAGCTGCACTTTGCATAGTCTTTCTATTCTTTATAAATAGAACATTGTGAGGAAGTTCTAATTCATATTCTATTCTCACAAGTTCTTTGTTTTTTCGCTACACTTAGAATTTTATATTTTGTTTTAAAATTCTAAAATTTATATCTATTTTTAGAAAACTCAATTCACCCCCCCTCTTGGGTTATGCCATACATATACGGGACCCATAGTTAGTGATTAGTTGGTGGGGAATACAAGGTGTTTTACCTGATAGCATTGTAGAACTAAGCTGGCAATGAGAAGCTTTAATTTACTTCAAAGGGTTTAGTATGGGTTGGAACACTTTATTCTTCATTACGCTTTGGACAATTTGGTTAAGAAGAAATAAGCAGTTATTCTCTAATGAAGAGCAGCAGAATGAGGCTGTTATAGACACAATCAAATTGAGAAGTTTAGAGCTGATAAAGGCAAATCTCCCAATGACGCCTTATTACCTAGTGACTGATTGTGTTTCCCCATTCTTGTGTGCAATAGTGTTGCTTGAATAAAATAAAGAAAAATGCATCAAGTTGAATCTCAATCGTGGGTGCCTCCAGAACATTGGACCTTGAATTTGAATGTCGATGGATCCTCAAGAGGTAAGCTAGGAGATGCAGGTATTGGTGGTGTGCTTAGAAATGCTTCAGGTAATGTCTTGTGTTTGTTTTTTAGATATGTGGGTGTTATGGACTCAAATTAGGCTGAATTCTTAACAATCCTAAATGTGATGGAAGTATTCTATAAGTCATTTGCAATATAATAGTTGCCCTTTGATTATTGAGCTTGATTCAAAGAATGCTATCACTTGGGTTATTAACAAAAATAAAAGACCATGGGAATGGTGGAAAAAATTTAACAAATTTGATGCCTTAGTTAATGTTTTATCTTAAATTCAGTTCTGTCATATAAAGAGGGTTCAGAAACTCATTCGCAGATTCATTGGCATAGAAAGGGGCAACATCTACAACACCTTTTTTGGCATGGTTATAAAATTGTATCTAATTTACCTGTGTTTTTTTCAGTAGTTTATTCTCATGAAAAGGGACTGCTGCTATTCGCTCTTGTACTTTGGATTATCTATTGGGTATGGATTCAGGTTTTACTTAACTTTCCAGGATATGATAGGGTGGATTGGGAAAAGACTGATGGCTTGGGTGCAGTAACTTGGTTAATTGAGTTTTATCTAAACGTATATTTATTTCTATTTAATTCTTAAATAAAAATTCTTCTTTGATGATGAAAATAACAATATGTAGAGAATAGAATCATTTTATAGATCTGTTAGCTAAAAAAAGGGAGTTGAGTCACATGAAGATCCCTTACTTAGCTATAATACTTGAAAGAACAATATATAAATCATTTGGACTGCAATTTCACATGATGATTGATTGTGAAGACAAAATTTACTACAAGTTTGAAGCTAATTAAGTCAGCTTTATTTGGCTTTTCTATTCTCAAGAAATGTCTCTTTTATAGTTTGGCTTTACTGTAGGTAGGTTGTGCTTGCATTTGCTTTTGTTTTTTTATTATGAAAATTTAGTTATTAGTTGTATTAAGAATTTTGGATAGTTTCTGATGTTTTTCTAGTTTGGTGTATATGATATTTTGACTAAGGTTTTATTTACTTAAATTATCCATATTAGGTTGAGTGTAAATGGGTAGCCTAATAGTTTGAAATAGTACTTGGATAAAGTAAATTTTGTCGTGGACAATATAATTTAGTAAAAATTATTTTTTCTGATAAAGAAAAGACATAACTATGGAATTCTGTTTCAGTAAGGAAGTTAATTTTCATATCATGTTGCATATCAAGTTGTTAGTGGATTTTTTTTTTTTATTTGAACAGTCCTAGTTATAGTTAATGAATTTGGCGTTTGAAATGTCAATTAAAGTATTAGATTTGACAAGTGAATAAATCACAGTTAGGCTTGGTTTGTTTGAACTGAATACTAAACCTAAATCAACAGTTTATTGAACTGAATGATTAAGGGTTATATTAAGACTTACTGCTGAATGATTAAGATTGTTTAATAAATAAAATATCTAAATAATTTGAATGACTACATTCATTTATATATTTGACCTTCTATATTTTTACATATGCATTTTTTACATCATAATAATATTGACATTATATTATATAAGATAAAAGCAAAATATACAACCTTTCAAAAAGAAACGTCAAACATACAAATTTAATTTATTATTTAATTACTAGCATAATATGATTGTATTTCAATTTACTCATGAATCTTATAAATATTTTTTCAGCTACAAAAATTTTATTAAAATTAAAGAACCAGAAAAAAATTTAACATTTTTAAGGAATATATCCTAAGTCAATAGGTTCCCTAATACATCCATAATTAGTCTGAAAAAGTTAAAAAGTACATTATCTACAACTCACTATATAATAAAATATAAAGTTATCAAACTAGTTTGAAAAAAGTTAAAAGTACAACATTTATAACTCACTATATAATAAAATATAAAGTTAAATTATAATCACTTCTTCTTGAAGTATATGATCTAACATAATAAAATATAAAGTTAAATTATACAATATAAAGTCTATTCTACATAGTATGATATAATTTGTGATTTTAAATACAACGTGAAAATATTTTTGTTTTCTAGTTAAAAAAAAAAACTATACAACTTACCGAATAAGTTAAGAAAACTTAACTTTTTGAATAAGATAAGTTTTTACCTTTATATTCAGATAAATTGTTTATCTGAAAAGACAACACAAAATAAACTTTTTTTTTTTTTATGTGAACCACTAATATTTGTATTTAATAAGCTATAATAAGTTGAAATAAATACATCCTTAACGAGTTTAGATTTGAAATGTGAACTAATGCATCAAATTTGTTAAGCGAATCAATCAAATTATTGTGAAGTAAATTTTCATTTTCCTTCTAGGTTTACCTTCCGAAAGCCCTAATTTTTAGTTTAGGTCACTATTAACACATTTTTTTAGGTATTTGCTAATCTTCAAAATTCTTGTGCATTGTCTCGATCTTTTTCTAACAAAAGATATTCAATTGAGGGTTTTCTTCTAAAGGTAGGAATGTTCTAATTAAACTCTCATTTTCCTTTTAGGTTTACCTTCCAAAAGCCCTAATATTTAGTTTAGGTCACTATTAACACATTTTTAGGTTTTTGCTAATATTCAAAATTCTTGTGTATTTTCTCTATCTTTTTCCAACAAAAGATATTCCATTGATGGTTTTCTTCTAAAGGTACGAATGTTCAACTTAATTTTTTTCCTGATTAATTAATTATTGTGGTTTAAAAATATTGCATTTCTTTCTTTTGTTTGTCTAGAATGGAGTAATTGATTAGTATATAGCTAATATGTGAGTTTGAGTCTTATAATTTATTTATAATTTATAATAGCCAGTGATTTAACTAGAAAATTAATTGAGGGGTCCAATTAAAATATATAATTTATAAAAGTAATATGTATAAATACAAGTGATGAATATTCCTTAGAAAATAAAATAAATTACTAAAATTAGGTTAATAATAATTCTCGTCTATCTTCAATACTTACAAATACATCTCTCTCAATATAAATTACAAACAGTCTGTGACATTTCATGGATATTTGAGTAAGTAAACTCTGTACATTTGATTTTTAACATTAGGTGAACAATAGCTCATATTAGATTGCACGTCTCGAATCAATTAATCGTTTGACATGTAGAGTAAGACATCTACATCTCTTCCCTTTTCATCCTTTAGCTTTTTCTACTCTTTTGCGTTTGAAGTGGAACTGCTTAGCTAAATCTCTCCTTTTTCCACAATTTTCCATAATTCTTAGTAAATAAAATATATTCTCATTTTAATTGCCCGATAGTCATAATTTTCTCCATAGAAGATTGATAGTAATTTATTAGTAGAGGAGGAGGCTACAATGATTAGGTTATGGTGCTGACTATATTTAGGTAATGTATTATTTGGATGGTAGAAAATTTGGTAATGCCCAGTGATTGGTCGAAGTAGGCTTTCGTACTACTGATAGTGTTGATTTTTATAGTGTTTTTATTGTAATTTTCACTAAGATTTTTTGTCACGACCCGTTTCCGTGGGCCGGACCGGCACTAGGGCCCAGGTAAGCTTAAGGCCCCCGAGGCCCGTAGTAAGCCTAAATTATTCAATCTGTCTACATGATTCTCCTAATTTCAACAAAACAGTAAGCCCATATGACTTAAGATAAAAGTTTTATAAAATTTTCAAACATCTGGCCCAATATCAAATAATACATAAAATTTAACCAGGGCCTATTCACAATAACTCATAATTACAATAAGGGCTTACTAGTTTACCTACAGTTAATTGCACAATAATTAATTTATAGCGTAATGCTAACAATAAGGCCCAATTTAAATACACAGCCCTATAACTGCGGAGTCCAAAAAAAATCTGATAAAAGAATAATTTATACATTCAAAATTAAATATCAAGAATATAAAGTTTACATTTATAACTCTGCGGAGAAGATTTCAGAGCTTCAGTCGGATCAACTGCTTCCTAGTACCTGGGAGGTTTGGAGAGAAGGGGGTGAGTTTTGCAACTCAGTGAATAATAATAAATAATACACACCACATACAGTCAAGCAAAATGCACCCTAGTATACTGAATGAACACACAACAGTCAACCATATGACATTACATCAGCACCCACAAACAATATCACCTTCAAATAATCACATCACGTGGAAATTAGTCAGTGGAGTCACCGAACCCCCGATGAGCCGTCCTTCCACATGACTCATCCTCTCACATGTGCACCAGGGAACCGATCCCCCATACTGGCCCACCGGTCTAATCCTCACTTGACCAGCCCTCTCATTGTTTTTCCATTCTCTCTTTTCTTTTTCATACCAACAGGAGGTAACCCGGTCGTCTCCATCAAATCTAGATCATCAGGCGCTCACAACAGGAGGTTACCCTGCGGGCTGCGATCAAATCTAGATTATCAGGTGCGCCCAATAAAGAAACCAACCTGTGGTTTTCCATATCACACAGATCATAGCAGTAGGTGCACACGGGGGCGCCGATCTCCCATTTACCCGGCTAACAGTAATCATATTGAATCCATATAATGGTACGGTCTCACAGTCCCATGGTGACCCACTTCATCCCAATTCCACACAAACAAATCACAATATATGCACAACACAATTATTCAAACAATTCTTTCAATGTACTGCACCAAATACATCAAAATATACAATTATGCAACATAAAATAAATATGAGCTTTAATATTTTTTTTTTTTTTTTTTGGGAGAAAGTTATTTATATCTTATATATGGAGAGTCCAATATGTCTGAATTTACAATGCCTTTAAGTAAATGGGGCAGAGAAGCAAAAGTGAAAAAATAACAATTAACTGAGTTCAATCTGCTGTAACGAGCTAGAAAATTAGCTGCTTGATTTCCCTCTCGATAAACATGGTTGAAAGAAACATTGGTTCCCGAGACTAGATTCTTGATTTGTTTGGCCAAGCGAGGCGTACCTGCTGAAGCGGAGGAGGTGATGAAATCTATTGTTGATTTGGAGTCACTCTCGATGTGAAGGGGAGAGGCGTTTAATTGTTGACTCCAACGGAGACTGAAAAATAACGATTGGAGTTCAGCATCTTCGGAATCACTTGCCTGAATTGGGAAGCAATATGCAGCAATGAGGCTACCTGAATGATCCCTGATTATGGCACCTCCCGCAGAAGAAGAAGGAGTGTAGGAAGCATCTACGTTGAGTTTATAATAGCCAAGTTGTGGCCTGACCCAAGACACCAACATAAGTTTCAATTTTTTACCAAAGAATTCAGGCAGGTAGTCTTGAAATAAAGGGATGGATTTTGCAAAGATTGATTCTGAGTGGGCAACCCCCCATTTGTAGATCAGAGTACGAATCTGCTCCAGCAAGTGGGGCACATGAAAACCTCCTTCGCCCCAGGTGAGACAGCAATATGCTGACCAAATTGAGAAGAGAATGAGTTGGGAAATGTATCGCATGATTATACCTGTTGATGATTTGGGAGCAGAATGAAGCCACCATGAGATCAGTTCTTGTCGAAGGGAAGGAGCCATTAGTGCTTTAGTGAAGAAAGAGTCTCGGAAGAATTTCCAAACCAGCTGAATTTTCGAGCAGGAAAAGAAGACGTGGTTAATTGATCCCTCAGCTGCACAGCAAAAAGGACAGAATGAAGCAAGCTGAATTCCCATCCTTTGCAGACGAGATGGGAGAGGCATAGCTCCTTGCAAAATTTTCCAGGTGAGGATTGAGATTTTGACAGGAATGTTTGGATCCCAAATTGAGCGGTAAGAGAGCGTGGCTGACTTCCTTGGTCTCACTAAATCATATGCTAATTTTAAACAGAAGTTCTCCCCGTTGTTCGCAGGCCAACAAGGACCATCTCCCTCATTTGAAGTTAACGTGCTTGCTGCTAAATGAACCTGACAAATTCTCTTCCAAGTGCAGGAGTCAGTAGTTATATACTGCATAAGACCTTTTCTGTGGTATTTCTTCCTTAGCAGCTTTGCCCAACATGATGTGCCTTCACAATATCTCCACCACAGTTTGAGGGAATAAGCCATTTGGAGAGAGGTCAGCGATCTTAGACCAAGACCGCCTTCTGCTACAGGGAAGCAAAATTTGTTATAGTTTAACCAATGATACCTGTGAGTAGCAGTGTTAGAAGACCAGAAGAAATCTGCAAATTTTTTTTCAAGGATGGCAATAATACTTTTCGGTAGAGACATGGCTCCTAGCGTGTGTATCGGGATAGAACTGAGAACATGTTTAATAAGGAGCAGTCTACCCCCAGTGGAAAGAAACTTTTTTGTCCATCCGTTCAGCTTAGCATCGATTTTCTGAAGTAGATATGTACAATATTGGGCCCTGTTGATGCCTTTATATATGGGAGCCCCCAAGTACATAAGCGGAAGATCTTTACTTGTGATGGAAAGAATGGAGCGGATTTTGTCCCTGTAAAAAAAATGCTATGCAAATGCATGTTGATATGCATTATTTATTATTACTCACAGTGGTGGAGAGCGAAATTCTAGCTTTGATTCTGTCCTGGAGGAGCACTAGATGGACCCGGGCGATCTAAGAAATTTAAAGAATGACACCAGAAAATAATTATATCAGATAAAATATTTATTTACCTTTAATAATTTTTATTTCCTATTCTTACTTTTTATACTTAATTATTCTCTATATTAAATTTCTTTTCTGACATAACTTTTATTCTTATTATTATTATTATTATTATTATTTTATTCTATTTTATTTTATTTTATCTAACTCTAGTTTATTTATTTTCTTCTACCGAAATTTATTTTATTTTTATACCAAATTTATTTTTATTTTTCTACCGAAATTTCGGCAGCATCTCCTTTAAAAATTGGACTATCTACCTATTAAAATATCAACAATTTCACAAATATTCAATCCATACGGCCCATCCGTCGGGCAATTAATCAAACAACATTTTCCCATCCTCCTCCAATCTCAACATCACCACACAATCCAAATTATACATTACAATAACATTATATTTAAACTACTTTAATTAAATCAATACTAAAATTATAAAACTGTTAACTACTCACAATTATCAAATTAAATTAACCAAATTACTTAACTACAAATAATAAAATTAATTTAATTAACTAGCATTACTAACATTAACTTAACTAAACTAATTGACTACAAGTAATAAAATTAATTTCATTAACTAATATTACTAAATTAATTAACTTCAAATAATAAATTTAATTTAATTAACTAATATTACTAACATTAACTAAATCGACTAAAATTATTAAAATTAAACTAACTAAACTAAATCAATTAACTAAATAAATTCAAGAACACTAACTTAACTAAATAAATTACCTACAAACAATTAATTTCATTCACTAAAACTAAATTATACATCATATATTGTTGCCGGAATTCGATTAACCGGAAATGGGGCTGGTGGCCGGAGGTCGACTGGCAGTGTGGAGAGAGGCGGCGAGGGCTGGGTGGCGTGCAGTGGATCTGCTGTCTCTCGCCAGTCACACAGAGATAGACGCAGGGAAGAAAAAAAGAAAAGAAAAGAAAAGAAAAGAAAGAAAGAAAGAAGAAAAGGAAGAAAGGAGGAGGTGGTGGTGGTGCGGTGGTGGGCTAGAGGTGGCGCAGAAATGGTGGGTGAGAAATGAAGGTGCAGCGTTGGATATATAAAAAAAAAAAGGAATTTTCTAGATGCTTTGGGTCGAACCGGTTCGGTTCGATTCGATTCGGCCCAAATCATCGATTTTTAACTGGTTTTTAGCTTTTTCAATCGGTTTTCGATCCGGTTTCTCACAGTATTCGCACTAAAATATTAATATTAATTTACAAGCTGTCGGTTCATTAAATTTAATTGGAAAATTTTTTGAAAATAAAAATTCGGGTTGTTTCATTTTTAGTACTTTTAATTTATATAAATTATTTTTTGTATAATATTTGTATGTTTTTATTTAAAAGCTTCCTTGAAACACAACTCACTTGATTGGAAAGAAAATTGTAGGATCTTGCAAAGAAAAGAACAAAAACAAGGCAAAACACAATTGGCACGCCTCAGCGCGTGCTAAGGAACACGGCTGTGCCTAGCGCAAGGTGAATCAAGCCGAAAAACCAGAGAACTGCACGCCCCAAGCCGTGCCAAGGAACACGCCCGTACGCGCACTGGATGTCGCCCGTGCAGCTGAAGCACGCACGTGCCACACTAGTTCTAGACTTCCAGAGAGATGCACGCCTCAGCCCGTGCCATACCGCACGACCGCGCGCGCTATTAGCCAAACTTCCAGGAGACTGCACGGCCGTGCGCGCTAGCTTGCCAGATCATGCTATAGAACACGGCTTGTGCCGAAGCCTCTAAACCTCTAGAGCCTGACACGCCCAAGACCGTGCCAGGCAGCATGCCCGTGCCAAGCAGAAACCTGAAATTAAGTCAAAAGTTGCCAATTAATTTCTACAATTTTCACAAGACACTTTGGATGCTCTCCTCTCATACCAGTCAAAGTTCAATCATGTGCATTTGGAAAGCCATAATTGAGAGCAATATATGGCTTGATTTGGAGCTTTTCCACCTCACAAAGTTAGACTTTATTCATTAAAACATGAGAAATGTTCCCCCAAAAAGCCTATATAAAGAGGAGAAGGAAGCCATTCAAATATATCCCCATTCCATCATATTACACATTACACTCCACTCTCCATCTTTCTCTCATTCTCTTAGTCTTGTGCATAGTTTTATTTTCTTTTGAAGTTAAGTATTCAAGAGTTGTGCAAAGTTTCAAGGAAGCCATCCAAGCAATCCATCACTAGTTCTTATTTCTAAACTCTTAATCTTGTTTATTTCTTTCATTATCTTTATTGATTATGGAATATTTATCAAGTATTATTGGGTTTTATTTAAGTACTATGTGTAGCTAAATTCTTATACTAGGGTTTGATGTAGCTTAATCTCTTTTCCAATTTATGCAATTAGATTTATTTTTTCCTTATTCAAGTTATGATTTATTAATGAACTTAATGCTTCTAGGCAGAATTTTCCCCTAGATTGATTTATTTCAATTATCACTATCGGAAGAAGGATCTTTGATAAGAAAAGGTTAATAAAACACATGAGAATAATAACTTGATGCGGAAGCTATACGGTTTGACTCATGGGGGGTTTTCATAAGTTAATGACCTTAGGTTATGAATTCACAAAACAAACCATAAAACTTAATGATTTAATTCATGTTTGATTGCGCTATTGGAAGATAGGTAATTAGACCGGGTTAAAATAGCTAACAATACATCGGGAGAGCTTGTTAGTGATTTTTGGGTTGTTTCCCCTACTTGAATAATTAAATTGATTAATGAACTAATGAAATAAATTGGATAGAGTTAAGTGAAATCAAAACCCCTAGTAGTTTTACTTCCTTGATTTCTTTAATCAATAATTGCTTGCTTAACTTCTTATTTTTACTTGTTGAATTTAATTTCCATAAACAATTTCCTCATTTATCGTTTAAATAATAATAAGATAACATAATTTTGGTACTTGGATTACAATCCTCGTGGGAACGATATCTTACTCATCATATATTACTTGTAGCGATTCGTACACTTGCGAAATAAGCTGTCAAGTTTTTGGCGCCGTTGCCGGGGATTGACAATACCAATATCAATACGAATTATCTTGTTATTAATTTAGACATTTACTTATTTATTTGTTTTATTCATTAAATTTTTCTAAAGACTATCTCAGGTTTTATGCAAAGAAGATCCGGAAGAACAGAACCTCTGATCTTTGATCCAGAAATTGAGAAAACCTGCAGAAGAAACAACGCAGCAAGAAGAGCACGAGAAAACAGATCCAAACAACAGACAAACATGGACGGACTTAATCCTCAACTCCCAAACATACCTCTTACTGTGAATCCTCAGATCGGACAACAACAAAATGTCCGCACCTTGCGAGACTACACCACCCCCTCTATCAATGGTGCTACCTCCAGCATCACTAGACCAAGAGTGGAAGCAAATAATTTTGAAATCAAACCAGCAATAATCCAAACGCTTTCCACTTCTATTCAATATGGAGGACTTCCTAGTGAAGACCCTAATGCTCATATCACTAATTTCTTGGAAATTTGTGACACATTCAAACAAAATGGTGTTTCCGAAGATGCCATTAAATTAAGGCTCTTTCCTTTTACTCTAAGGGACAAAGCACGATCATGGTTGCAATCTTGTCCTGCTGGAAGTTTTACAACTTGGGAAGAATTAGCCCAGAAATTTTTGGCTAAATTCTTTCCATCTTCTAAAACAACTAAACTAAGAAATGAGATTATTACTTTTGCCCATCATGATCAAGAAAGCTTGTATGAGGCTTGGGAAAGATTTAAAGATTTGTTGATAAAATGCCCTCACCATAGTCTGCCCAAATGGTTACAAGTCCAAACTTTCTATAATTCATTGTCACCTAACATTAAAATAACTTTGGATGCAGCTACAGGAGGATCTTTTGAAAGAAAAGAGATCGATGAGGCATATGATCTGATAGAAGAAATGGAAAGCAATAGCCATTATCAAAGCAGTTCTGAAAGAAGAAAAACAACTAGGATCTATGAGATTGATGCCATCACAGCATTAAATGCAAAGGTTGACAACATGGTAAGAAAGTTAGATTTGTTAACTACTAAATCTGTGAACTCCATCATGCAAACTTGCGACAGATGCAATGAACCACACCGCGTTGGAGAATGTATGTTAGATTCGGCAAATCCATAAACTTTGGAGCAAGTGAACTATGTGATGAACCAACAGAGGAGCAGTTATCCATATTCGAGTCCTTATGATAACAGGTTAAGAAATCATCCAAATCTTTCATATGGTAATTCTAACAATACTTTAAATGCACCACCAGGTTTCTTGCCCCCTGAGAAGAAGTCTCATGATGATCTCCTTACTGCCCTTTCAAAATCGCACATGGATTTCATGAACGAAATAAGAGAACACAATAAAATCCAACAAGCTGCGACAAGAAATCTAGAGATCCAAATGGGACAATTTGCAAACATAATGGCAGCTAGACCCCAAGGTACGTTACCTAGCAACACGGAAAAAAATCCTAAAGAGCAAGTACAAGCCATCACCTTGAGGAGTGGTAGAGAGTTGGAGGACAAACCCAGGAAAGAAAAGGAAAAGGAAGAGGAGAAAAGGGCACCTATCATCGATCTAGTAGAGAAGGAAGAGGTAAAACCCTATGTTCCACCCATTCCATTTCCACAAAGGTTGAAAACGACGCAGGATGACCAAAGCTTCATGAAATTCCTTGACGTCTTCAAAAAGCTTCAAATAAACATTCCTTTTGCTGAAGCTCTTGCTCAAATGCCCAGTTATGCAAAATTCTTAAAAGAAATCTTGAGCAAGAAAAGAAAGATTGATGACCAAGGAATGGTAAAACTGACTGAGGAATGCAGTGCAATCATTCAAAACAAATTGCCACCAAAGCTCAAAGATCCAGGGAGTTTTTCTATCCCTTGTAATATTGGCAATTTAAATTTTGAAAAGGCTTTAGCTGACTTAGGAGCCAGCATAAATTTGATGTCTTATGAAGTTTTTAAAATGCTAGGAATGGGGGAGCTCAAGCCAACAAGGATGTCTCTACAATTAGCCGATCGATCGATCAAATACCCCAAAGGGATTGTAGAAGACGTTTTAGTCAAGGTCAGAAAATTCATTTTTCCAGTTGATTTTGTCATTCTCGATATTGATGAAGGAAGAGAAGGATCATTGATCCTTGGAAGACCTTTTCTTGCAACTGCAAGAGCTTTAATTGATGTACACGATGGGAAACTGACGTTGAGGGTAGGACAAGAAGAAGTTGTTTTTGATGTGTTAAAATCTTGTAAATTTCCCATGGACACTGATGATTATTTCAGAATAGATGTAGTAGATACATGTGTAAATAAAACTTTATATAGCATAGATAATAACAATACTACAGAAGAAAAAGAAAAAGAAAAAGAGGATACACCACCCAAACCAGAACTGAAGCAGCTTCCTCCTCATTTGAAGCATGCATTTCTTGGTGAGAACAACTCTTTTCCTGTTATTATTTCCTCTCACTTAACGCTTGATCAAGAGGAAGGGTTGTTGCAGGTTCTTCGAAAGCATAAGAAAGCAATAGGGTGGTCAATTTCTGATCTACAAGGAATAAGCCCAAGTGTATGTATGCATAAGATCCTAATGGAGGACAACTATAAGCCTTCAATCGAACATCAAAGACGATAAATCCAAACATGAAGGAAGTAGTGAAAGCTGAAATCATAAAACTTCTGGATGCCAGTATTATCTATCCAATCTCTGATAGTAGTTGGGTAAGTCCTGTTCAAGTTGTGCCAAAGAAAGGAGGTATGACTGTTATCCTTAATGAAAACAATGAATTAATTCCTACTAGAACAGTCACAGGTTGGCGTGTGTGCATTGATTACAGAAAATTGAACAAAGCAACACGTAAGGACCACTTTCCTCTACCTTTCATTGATCAAATGCTTGAAAGACTTGCAGGTTATCCCTTCTATTGTTTCTTGGATGGCTATTCAGGATATTTTCAAATACCTATTGCTCCTGAAGATCAAGAGAAGACCACCTTCACTTGCCCTTATGGCACTTTTGCCTATAGGAGAATGCCTTTTGGATTGTACAATGCTCCTGCAACCTTCCAAAGATGCATGATGTCCATATTTTCAGATATGGTTAAAGAATCCATTGAGATATTTATGGATGATTTTTCTGTATTTGGTTCTTCTTTCGATGCATGTCTTTATAATCTATCTTTAGTAATGGAACGATGTGAAGACACTAACCTTGTGTTGAATTGGGAAAAATGTCACTTCATGGTTAGTGAAGGCATTGTCTTAGGGCATAAGATCTCTCAATAGGGAATTGAAGTAGACAAAGCCAAAATCGAGGTAATTGAAAAACTACCTCCTCCTAACTCAGTGAAAGGGATAAGGAGTTTTCTTGGTCATGCAGGGTTCTACAGAAGGTTTATCAAGGACTTCTCAAAAATCACGAAACCTCTTTGTAATTTATTAGTTAAAGATGTCCCTTTCAATTTTGACAAAGAATGTTTAGATGCTTTTAACAGGTTGAAGAAGGAGTTAATCTCAGCACCTATCATCACTACACCAAACTGGACTCTTCCTTTCGAACTTATGTGTGATGCTAGTGATCATGCTGTTGGAGCAGTTCTTGAGCAACGAAAGGACAAGAAATTGCACGTCATCTATTATGCTAGCCGCACCTTGAATGATGCACAATTGAATTACGCGACTACTGAAAAAGAATTATTAGCTATTGTTTTTGCCTTTGACAAATTTAGGGCCTATTTAATTGGAGCCAAAACAATAGTCTACACAGACCACTCAGCCATCAAATATTTGCTAGCCAAGAAAGATGCAAAACCAAGGCTAATTCGCTGGGTTCTCTTATTGCAGGAATTTGATCTGGAAATTCGAGACAAAAAGGGAACCGAGAACCTTGTAGCCGACCACCTTTCCAGATTACAATTAGGGGAAGAGGATTCAACCGAGCTGCAAATCAATGAAAGCTTTCCTCATGAGCAACTTTTGCTAATGGTAAAAACTCAAACCCCTTAGTATCCTGATATAGTTAACTATCTTATTTGCAAAATAACTCCTCCCAATTTTTCTTATCAACAAAAGAAAAGATTTTTTCATGATATCAAATACTACTATTGGGAGGAACCCTTTTTGTTCAAATATTGTAGTGATCAGATAATCTAGCGGTGTATACCGGAGAGTGAAATGGAAAGTGTCCTTAAATTCTGCCATTCAATGGAATGTGGAGGACATTTTGGAGCAAACAAGACAGCAGCACGTGTGTTGGAAAGCGGTTTGTATTGGCCTAATCTATTTAAGGATGCGTTTAACTATGTTCGTCTCTATGATCGGCGTCAAAGGTTAGGTAACATTTCGAAAAGACATGAGATGCCTTTGCATAGCATTCTTGAAGTCGAAATCTTCGATGTTTGGGGTCTAGACTTCATGGGACCTTTTCCATCATCATGCTCCAACCAATACATCCTAGTGGCGGTCGATTACGTGTCAAAATGGGCAAAAGCTGTTGCCCTTCCTAATAATGATGCTAAAAGTGTGATGAGCTTCATCAAGAAATATATTTTCACACGACATGGCACTCCTAGATCAATAATCACAGATGGAGGTAAGCACTTCTGTAACAAGTACCTTGACTCACTACTCTCCAGATATGGGGTTACTCACTGTGTAGGTACTCCATATCACCCTCAAACGAGTGGACAAGTAGAAGTCACCAACCGGGAGATCAAAAAGATTTTGGAGACAACTGTTGGTCAATCAAGGAAGGACTGGTCCAAAAAACTTAATGATGCGCTTTGGGCCTATAGAACTGCATTCAAAACACCAATTGGCATGTCACCATATCGAATGGTATACGGTAAGGCTTGTCACCTCCCTGTCGAGCTGGAACACAAGGCATATTGGGCGGTCCAATTCCTTAACTTTGATGCTAAGGAAGTCGGTCAAAAGAGGCTGCTTCAATTGAACATGATGGATGAAATGAGGCTCCACGCTTATGAAAATGCCAAAATCTATAAAGAACGCACAAAACAGTGGCATGATAAGCGTATCATTCTCCGAAATCTAAAGGTAGGCCAACAGGTTCTACTCTACAACTCTAGACTCCGCCTCTTTCCAGGTAAACTACGCCCAAGATGGTCCGGCACATTCACGATTAAAGAAATCTTCCCGCATGGAGCAGTAGAGATTACGAACGGAAACCAAAGTTTCAAAGTTAATGCTCACCGTCTAAAGGTTTACCAAGGTGGAACTTTTGATCTCGTTAAAACAGCTATCAATCTTTATTGAGTCAGGTCGGTACGTCGAACTTAACGACGTTAAACAAAAGTGCTTATGGGAGACCACCCATTTTTCATTTTAATTGTTTTATTTGCTTGTTGTTTGTTTGTTTTATTCAAATTATAAGAATAATAATAAAAAAAAAATTTGAAAAGAGAGAAGCAGAGGGTAGCACGCCCTTTGGCGTGCCGAGCTGCACGCCCATGCGCGCACTAGTTCTAGACTTCTAGAGAGGTGCACACCCCAGGCCGTGTCATGCAACACGCCCGTGCGCGTTTGAGATTCGACTTCCAGAGAACTGCACGGTCCAGATCGTGTCACCATGCACGCCCGTGCGCGCTACCTTATTTAAACAACACGCCCTAGCCGCCAACAGCCTCCCTCTCTCAAATTCTCTAAATTTCTCTCGTTTTCTCTCATTGTCTTGCATTTGTATCTGATTTTCCTCAATATTTTTCAACATCATGCCTCCCAGGTACAAGCGCAGCAGGCCTTCTTCATCTGTCGCATCTAGACATGGCACCACCACAAGATCTTCCACGGCTTCTCCACCATCTGACAGTCCATCGCTTCCTCCCTTTGATATGGGTTCCGACAACCAGTTAGAGAGGTACAATAAACTTCTGTTACGCCCCATTTTACCAAATAAGTTTATTGATGCTCATGCTTTATCGATTGTTGGGCTTAAAGATGTTGTCCTTGAACCATTGAAACGTGTGGGGTGGGGATCCTTTATCGAAATGAAAGACCTTGTGTATCCTTCCCTCACCTTAGAATTTTTAAGTTCACTTTCTGCATCAATTAAATTTCCAGCTGACAGTTTTAGGAATAAGATTACATTTAGAATCCTTGGAAGAAATTTTGAACTATCAATTGATGAAGTTAGTCACATTTTTGGTTTTCCTACCGAAAATGCAGTTACCCAAGTTCCTAATGATTTTATGGATCGTCATAGGTGGGGTGAGTTAGCAGACAACAGTATTTATAGTGCTCGATCATCTAAAGCATCAAAATTAAAAAGTCCCGCTTTAAGATACATCCATAAATTTTTAGTTCATACAATTTTCGGCAGAAATGAGAATGAAAGAGTTGTGAGCCGCATCGAACTTTATTTTTTATGGGCTATTAATAATGGAGTGTTGCTTAATGTTGGATACTGGTTGTGCCAAAAATGGGCCCAAGTCGCAAGGGCCGATAAGGGAGCTATCATGATAGGTTGCTTTGTTACACGCATTGCTACTTATCTAAGGGCATGGAACCCCGCTCGACCCATTTATGAAAGCCTAGGAGGTGGTAGAGGGACTAAATTAGATATTGATCTTATGATTCACATGAGGATTGTGGAGAAATTTGGAGATTCCTACCGAGTGGTAGGTGCTCCAGTAGAGAGTTCTGATCAGGAAGCACCTCAGTATACCGGTGGCGCTGACACAGAGGAGGATATGCCACCTCCTACCTCTCGTTTTGATTTTGGTGCAGGTACCTCTGGAGCTGGACCTTCATTTCAGGGCACTTCCACCGTGTCTAATGATGAGGTGCTTGCCCGTATGCTTTCTCGTATGGATGTGTTTGACACTCGGCTCACCGGCATGGAGTCCATGATTTCTGATCGGTTCCAGTCGCTTGAGATCACACAGGGCAGCATCGATTCTCGCCTTGATACTATGCAGAGTCAGCTGCAGACTATTCTTCACTTGCTGCAGCCTCCTCCACCTCCACCACCGGAGGCTTAATATTTTTCTACCTCATTTTCCTTATTATGTTCAACATTTTATCTTGTTTTGGATTTGTTTTAAGTTTATTTACATTACTTTGGATTTCATTTACTTTCAGTTTTTAGTATTTTGGAAATTTTATTCTGTTTCTAACCTTATAGCTTGGATAATCTTCACCACCCCATTTCATTCTCTTGTCTCACATCAACCGTTGGTAATTTTCTCCACCTCTTATTATTTATAATACCATAAGTTTGGGGAATTGCTCATTGAGGACAAAGTGCTCACTTAAGTGGGGCATAGACATTTTATCTAAACTATAAAATCAATTCTAATAAAGTTTTGTTTTAGTATAATAAAATAAGTATGGAATAATTATGAGCATAATTTATTAATTATCTTAAAATCATTAACATTTGAATAAATTAATGATGTTTCCAAAGTTAATTATTTTTAACCAAATTGATATTGTTAACATATTTCTTTGATTTAACCAATTGTTTAGAAAATTTTGAATCCTAACTTGAATATAAAACAAGGGACACTAAAGCCATATTACATGTATATTTTAAATCAATAAAGGATGAAGGTTTACTTTAGACAAAGTAGTAAGGAGCATAAAATGCAACTACTTATTACTTATATTCCCATAAATATATAAGTGGTATGGAGCATAAAATGCAACCACAAAAGAAGAAAAAGATGATAAGTGGTATGGAGCATAAAATGCAACCAATTTCCTTGATAGAAGTAGGATTACCTAAAAATGCCTTGAGATAAGAAATATCACATGTAGGCTAAAACTTGTCCTAAGTAACTAATATTCTAAAAAAAGGAGACAAAAATATTCTTTACTCATGATTAATAAAAGAATATGTTATATTAATTTTGGCTAGAAATACCTAATAGAGGAAATATATACAATTTATTCTTATGTTAATAATTTGGATATTTATTAAATTCGCAAATAATTATTCCATGCTATTTCAAGAGAATTTTATTGCTTGAGGACAAGCAATAGTTTAAGTTTGGGGAATTTTGATAGTGTTGATTTTTATAGTGTTTTTATTGTAATTTTCACTAAGATTTTTAGTACTTTTAATTTATATAAATTAGTTTCTGTATAATATTTGTATGTTTTTAATTAAAAGCTTCCTTGAAACACAACTCACTTGATTGGGAAGAAAATTGTAGGATTTTGCAAAGAAAAGAACAAAAACAAGGCAAAACACAATTGGCACACCTCAGCCCGTGCTAAGGAACACGGCCGTGCCTAGCGCAAGGTGAAACAAGCCGAAAAACCAGAGAACTGCACGCCCCAAGCCGTGCCAAGGAACATGCCCGTGCGTGCACTGAATGTCGCCCGTGCAGCTGAAGCACGCCCGTGCCGCACTAGTTCTAGACTTCCAGAGAGATGCACGCCTCAGCCCGTGCCATACCGCACGACCGTGCGCACTATCAGCCAGACTTCCAGGAGACTGCACGGCCAGGTAAGTACGGCCGTGCGCGCTAGCTTGCCAGACCATGCTATGGAACACGGCCCGTGCCGAAGCCTCTAAACCTCCAGAGCCTGGCACGCCCAAGACCGTGCCAGGCAGCACGCCCGTGCCAAGCAGAAACCCTGAAATTAAGTCAAAAGTTGCCAACTAATTTCTACAATTTTCACAAGACACTTTGGATGCTCTCCTCTCATACCAGTCAAAGTTCAACCATGTGCATTTGGAAAGCCATAATTGAGAGCAATTTATGGCTTGATTTGGAGCTTTTCCACCTCACAAAGTTAGACTTTATTCATTAAAACATGAGAAATGTTCCCCCAAGAAGCCTATATAAAGAGGAGAAGGAAGCCATTCAAATATATCCCCATTCCATCACATTACACATTACACTCCACTCTCCATCTTTCTCTCATTCTCTTAGTCTTGTACATAGTTTTATTTTCTTTTGAAGTTAAGTATTCAAGAGTTGTGCAAAGTTTCAAGGAAGCCATCCAAGCAATCCATCACTAGTTCTTATTTCTAAACTCTTAATTTTGTTTATTTCTTTCATTATCTTTATTGATTATGGAATATTTATCAAGTATTATTTGGTTTTATTTAAGTACTATGTGTAGCTAAATTCTTATACTAGGGGTTTGATGTAGCTTAATCTCTTTTCCAATTTATGCAATTAGATTTATTTTTTCCTTATTCAAGTTATGATTTATTAATGAACTTAATGCTTCTAGGCAGAATTTTCCCTTAGATTGATTTATTTCAATTATCACTATCGGAAGAAGGATCTTTGATAAGAAAAGGTTAATAAAACACATGAGAATAATAACTTGATGCGGAAGCTATACGGTTTGACTCATGGGGGGTTTTCATAAGTTAATGACCTTAGGTTATGAATTCACAAAACAAACCATAAAACTTAATGATTTAATTCATGTTTGATTGCGCTATTGGAAGATAGGTAATTAGATTAGGTTAAAATAGCTAACAATACATTGGGAGAGCTTGTTAGTGATTTTTGGGTTGTTTCCCCTACTTGAATAATTAAATTGATTAATGAACTAATGAAATAAATTGGATAGAGTTAAGTGAAATCAAAACCCCTAGTAGTTTTACTTCCTTGATTTCTTTAATCAATAATTGCTTGCTTAACTTCTTATTTTTACTTGTTGAATTTAATTTCCATAAACAATTTCCTCATTTATCGTTTAAATAATAATAAGATAACATAATTTTGGTACTTGGATTACAATCCTCGTGGGAACGATATCTTACTCATCATATATTACTTGTAGCGATTCGTACACTTGCGAAATAAGCTGTCAACTACTTTTGGTGATTTTAGAATTTCGGAGAAGGCATAGATAAATGAAATAGTTGAATGAAAGTGAAAAGGATAAAATAGTACGTGAATTTAATTGAAAATATTTTATTATTAGACACCAAAATATAGTTTACAATAATTTGGCTATTGTTTTTTTTTTTTTTTCTTTAGATGGACAACTTGATTGCATAAGTATTCAAATTCGAAACTTTCTATTTCCTAACCAGACTACATCTTATTATTATTATTATTATTATTATTATTATTATTATTATTATTATTATATGGAAAAATTTTCTTTTATAATGTTATTTTAACATTAAATATCTAGATCTTTTAAGTACATATGGAGATTCTTTTTTCCTAACATCTAGATTATTCTAGGTTGATTTGTAACCCTTTGTTTTTGCTTCTCCTAGTGCAAGAATGAATATTAATATTATTGGGTTCCAATTGTAAACAACATTGCTCAAATACCACGGAAAAGAACTTCACCACAATATTACTTTATCTCAATATATATATATATATATATATATATATATATATATATATATATATATATAGTGAAGAAAAAAGCATAGGAAAGAGTTAGAATCCAATCTTGTAATTATATATATATATATATATTTATATATATAGTGAAGAAAAAAGCATAGGAAAGAGTTAGAATCCAATCTTGTAATTAAGAACTAGTAGAAACTTTATTTGTCATATATAATTCATCATCATATTCATACATTGGAAAGATGAGGATATTACAGGGAAATAGCATATAGCATTAGCAACAATAATAATAAATTTGTTGTCCTTTATTTATGCTACTCTATATATAGAGCAAAAGTAGGATTAAAGCCATGGCAGCCACTTTTGGTAGTTGAAAATAATTTCTTCCATTCAGACTTTGTAATTGACTGCATTCAACAAGACTCCCATGACACCTGCTACTTGGGTGACATTGTTCACTAGGATATTGGTATAGTTTTCACGTTGTAATTGAACTGGCTTCAGAAATACACCATTTACACATTTCTGTATTTGATAAGAGAGGTCTCCCCAGTTGTTCTCAAGGCTAATTATGTCACCACCCGGCCTAAAGGTTTTGCTAATTTGACTTAATACTTTTTTCTCAATATATTTGAATCTTGCTGCCTCTGGAACCATTTCGATAAAACCAACTAGAGGTTTAGCAATGTCTGCTGGCTTTGAACTTTTTTCAAGTGTATATATGTAATTATCTAATGCCTGCACCCCTAAATCCACATCCTCTCTGTGTACGTTTGCCCTAGATAGAAAATCTGCATAGCTACCAGTAAATGATAGCGTTTGTTGCTTTGTGTCTGTGAAAAGATATGTTTTTGCATCAGCCAAAGATTCCGGATCGTTAAAGAAATAGGAAGTACCTCCTACCTTATAACCCACTAAATACGCATTAACGACGTTTAATCCTAATGATACTTCTAAATTCGCTACATTTATGACTTTGGCTACAATAAATTTCTGATTTGGAGCAACTGTGGCCCGTAAGACTGGTATTTCATGGCTTGAATAACTGAAGCCAAATGCTTCTCTTAGATCTTTAATGAACTGGGCGTAGTTTTTCTTATCAGTAGTAGCGTCATAAGTAATGGTTAAAGTTGGAGGGGAACCAGCTTTGTAGTTTTGGTTTGATGAGAATGGACAAACTATTTCCCTAGCCGATGCCCATCCGAATATAATACTACTCCAGCAAAACCATGCAGCCACCATAATGGAGAGATTCATCTTTCCACCTTTCATATTGATTTCACCTGTCCAGTTGTATGAAGAAACACAAATATCATTATACGAATACGATTATTTTAATAGAATTGCATAAAATTATAAAAATAATTAAAAAGAGATAGAATGGTCACAAGTTTATCATATAAAGGATAATAAACTCATTTCCAGAAGCTAGAAATTAACATGCTAATAGTAAAACAAAAAATGGAATTTGTCAACAACAAAGAAGGGCAGAGGCTTCTATATTACTTACAAAGAAAGCAACTGAGCAAACGGGGAAGTAAAGAAGAAGAGAGCAAGAGATGGTCTTTTGCCTTCCCCCATCACCTGCTTTTATAGGGAAACTGCCTTCCCGGCCCTTTATTTTGTCAATTTTTTTTCTTTATTATTATTATTATTATTATTAGCAACCAAACGACAGTTTCATAAGATGTAAAATAAAGACAAACAACAACATATCCCAATGAAAAAGAATTATTGAAAATCCAAGGAAATGCCGAGTCATAGCGGGTGTGGGGCGCTGATTTTGATGACCGATGATTAGAAAAAACAAAAATTGATAAAAGACAAACGAGAAATATGACACGTTTAGAAGTAATTTCAAGCTTTTGAACACTATCATCTTTAGTGTTTTAAGCTCATCAAAGAAAGATTACTCAAGATTTATTCAACATAAAAAAGGAAAAAATAAATGCATAAGAAGGGAGGAAATCCATATTGAAATCCAAAAAAATCAAAGGTTTTTGTAATACCCCGAATTTTTATTTTCGAAACTTTCGAATTTTTATTAAATCAAAAATCTTGATTTTCAACTATATGGGCTATAAATACCAAAAATCTCAATTCGAGCCCAAGTTCGCGAGTTGGGCCTAAGCCCAAATATATCATTGGAATTTTCAATTTGAGAACAGTTAAAATTTTCGAGAAATAATATGAAACTCTAACAATTAATCTATTATGTATATATATAAATTAATTTCCCAAAAAAATCAAATATGATTACTAATTATATTTTTATTTTTATGGAGGAAATGTTACGAAACCTAATTAAAATAATCAAAATAAATCAATCCGGATCCGGAAATCAAATTAATTTTTCGAAAACCACACAAATAAATTGAAAACCAAGTGAAAAACATACAAACCGAGCAAAATCAAGCCAAATCGTTGAATCAGACCAAATCAGTTCGAATCGAACCAGAATGATCTAGAAACCGACTTGGTTTCTTTTTCTTCCTCTCTTCTCCTTCTTCTTCTCCAGTCACGCGACAGCCTCCTCCTCCCTTGTTCACTGTGTTTTCCGGCCATCGACCACAGATTCCGACAACCAAGCACCCTAACTGCAAGTGCTCGACGAGAGGAACCCACCTATGGTCTCCGTTCACGTAGTAGACGCCGGAAGCGAAAGGAATCATGCTTGAAGTGACGGTACCCTCCGATTTCTATTCGCTGGCGATTCTCGCCGTTTCGGGCAAATATAGCCAGCGAGAGGACCTTCGATCGACTCCTCTTGGTCTTGCGTGTGTTTTCCATCCCTTGGTTCCGATGATTGGGCTCCGGTGGTGAAACCACCACTAATGGTGGCATTAAGCTTCGATCGGCGTTGGTTGGGCCAAACGGACCGTAGACTCAACAATTGGAGCATGGATTTGAGTTCTTGGTGAAATTTTGATTTTAAAGGTGTATGAAGTGCATGATTCTGGGCAAGAACGACTTTCTGGCCATCGTGCACGGGGGCTAGTGGCGGCGGTCCGGCGACACTCCGGCGAGGCCCCGAGAGACAGAATTCTCTTCTCTTCGCGCTGATAATGGAATCGTCGCCCAATTCTCAATTGGTTTGTTCTAAGACCAATTTCCTCATTTTCGGTATAAATTATAAACTTAATAATTATTAGTTAATTAAATTGAATTTGAATGAATAATCGATCAAATATAATTTTGCTAAGAATCAGTCGGTATAATATTGATGTAAGCTAATTTAGGAATTTTAATAAATATTGATAGGGGAGGATTATAATTTAAGGCTTAGACAAGTAAACAGTTTTAAAGTAATTAATAATATCATTGAATCATGCTTAGAGGTCAATATAGGTTGTTAATTAGTTAATTTTGAACTATTAAGTGTATATATGTGAGTTTGATGGATGATACATGTAGTTTGAAGCGGATGGGTTGGTTGAATTGATTGCCCGGTGGATGGGCTGTGTGAATTGATTGATCGAATAATTGATAAATAAGGTTATGGCGGACGGGATGAGTTGATTTGAATTGCCCAACGGATGGGCTTTGATACTATAGTGTTGAATTGTTGTTTAGTCAAATTTTAGGGGAGGTGCTGTCGAAATTTCAATAGAACCTAGACTAGTTTTAATTAATGACATAATTAATAAGTTTATTTAGATTAATTCTATAATTTAATACATAATAAATAGAGTGCTCTCATTATTTATTTATTATCTTTATTATTCATTTAATTATTTAACTATTTATTTATTTTCATTGTTATTGTTTATTATTATCATTTATTTTATCGTTGTTGTTTATTATTAATAGTATTTATTTACTTATTTAATTGCATTTGAAAATGGATGTCTAATTGTGCATTGCATTACGATGTTCAACTGATCAATATGTCTGCATTTGATTGCAATGTTTGATTAATTGTGTTGTGATAATGCTATGCTTTGTTTGTGTGGAATTGGGATGAAGTGGGTCACCATGGGTTTGTGAGACTGATTCTGTTATATGGATCCTAATTCTAATTCTGATTCTGATTCTGTTATATGGATCCTGATTCTAATTTCTGTTAGCCGGGTAAATGGGAGATCGGCGCCCCCGTGTGCACCTACTGCTCTGATCTGTATGATATGGAAAACCATGGGTTGGTCTCTTTGGGCGCACCTGATGATCTAGATTTGATCGTTGCCCGCAGGGTGACCTCCTGTTGTGTGCACCTGATGATCTAGATTTGAGGGAGACGATTGAGATGCCGCCTGTCGGTATAAAAAAGAGAGAGAGAGAGAGAGAGAGAGAGAGAGAGAGAGAGAGAGTGGAAAAATAATCGGAGGACCGATAGTGTGAGGATTATACTGGTCAGCCAGAATGGGGGATTGGCTCCCTGGTGCACATGTGAGTGGATGGGCCATGTGGGAGGACGGCTCATCGGGTTTCGGTGACTCCACTGACTAATTTCCACGTGATGTGATTATATGAAGATGTTAATGATTGTGAGTGCTGGTAATGTGCCATTTGTGTGACTGGCTGCGTGAGCATATAACTAGTCGGATGACTAGATTGATATGTTTACACATTTGTGTGACTGCGTGTGTTGTGCAATAATTATTACTCAGAAAACTCACATGTCTTGTTTAATTTTTCAGGAAGTAAGTTTCTCTTTAATTCGGTTTAAGCTATGTTTCTTTGCCGCAAGGCTATAAAGAAGTTTTCCTAGTTCCATAATTATTTTGTTATGTAACTATATGTATAAGAAGCTATGGATAACAAACAGTTAGTGACTCCGCAGTTGTAGAATTTACATACATTTAGTCGTGTAATAATATAGATGAAGTAATTCTGTTAGCCCATATTAGAAATGTGTTGTATTGTAAATGGGGCTCGAACTGTAGAATGTTGAAGATGATAAATTTGAGCCAAAGTATAATAAAATCTTGAGGTATATTTTTCATATTAATATGGGTTGAATGTTGAAAATTTATATTGAGATAATAGATTTTAGTGATTCAGGCTTACTACGGGCTTCGGGGGCCTGAAGCTTACCTGGGCCCTAATGCCGGTCCGGCCCATGGAAACGGGTCGTGACAGTTTTATTTATCAAATCACATAATATATACAAATGAGGAGAGAAAGCATAAGGTTTAATATTAGTATCAAATCTAACTTATGCTCCGTTTAGGATAAATGAATTCAAAATATAGAATTCATTTATAAATGAATTCTAGTATGATTCATTTGTGAATGAATTTTCATATTTATTATGATTAATTTAAAATATGTAATTCAATTGAATTCCACATAATTATGTATAAAATAAATTCATAAGTGAAAATTCATTTGCTTTTGTTTCCTAAAATATAATTAGAATAATAATTTCACAAAAATAAATAATAAATAACAATTATATTTATGTTATGCTATATAATTTTTTTTATATTTTATTAAAAAATATATAAAAGAAAAATAATTTTTAATAAAATTCTTGCATTTAATTTAGTGATAAATGAATTGTTGTGTCTCTTTTGAGTTCCCGCAAGTATACGGATCACAACGTAGTAATAAAATATCGATCCCACGAGGAACGGGTTGAGTTCACTTGCTACTTTACTCTTAGTGATGTGTTTACATGAATACGAATACAAGAGTGATTAAATTTTATTTATGCTAAGGCTAATGTTTAATTAAATTTAAAGACAAGTGTATAGTCAAATACTTAGAATAATTGATCATACACAGGATTTTCTGTTTTCTATGCAAAAGCTTGTAACATACAATAAAGAATTCTTTAATCACATATGGTAAGATGTAATTCAACTTCTCAGTATAGAATTATACTATCTATTATATTTATTTCTACATATAATAAAAATCTTATCTTGTTAAATATTAAACCTAATTCTTATTCTTTGATTATTTCAATAAGACAGATTTAATTTCAACAGAAATAAGTGAAATGTGCATATGTAAATTCAATTCAATGAATTAAATCTCTTTGATCTTTACTAAACTATTTCCTTCTGAGAATATAATCTAGTAACTTTGATTAAACAAAGACCAAAAGATAACTTAAGGAATTTTTATTGAATACTACCAATTAAAAATTGTTGCTTTGCATAGAAGAGTTATGAAGAACAACATACAACAAGTCTATAAAACAAGAGAAAGAAGTAATCTAACTCAAGCCTCCGGAGGGCGTCACACCTCGAGGAACTTCTTGGTGTTTTTAACACAATCAATAACAAGTGACTTTCGTCAATCTTGCTCTAAGTACTACTAACACACTTCTCTTAATACAATCTAAGTGTGATTCTGAGTCTAATTTTTACTATGAATCTCTATATATCTCTCATCTACTTCACTTTGATTGCTATTTATAGAGGAGGAGAGTGATGGTGGTTTTGGTAGTGATTAGTTGGCCAAGAAGTGCTTGAAGTGACTTCTCTTGGGAAGAGTCCCGACCCTTGCATGGAAAGATATGATCTTCTGATGAAAAGGCATCAATTACGTCTTCTGGAAATCTCGACTCGCGCTCGCGCTTGTAAAGATCGCGCTCGCGACTTCTGCTCCAAAGGCTTCTGACTCTTAGGCCTGGTTTTCGCGCCTGCATATGTGAATGTCGCGCTCGCGACTTGCTTTTTCTGGGTGTAGGTTGCGCGCGCGACCTCTGGTAGCGCTCGCGACTTGGGCGTTTTTCTTTGTTGCGACTTGCTTCGCGGCGCGAGGGCTGGATCAAGGATTTCTTCTATTTTTTTCAACTTGTTTTGGCCCTATTTTTGTATAGCACAAATCTTTGCTCCAACTGTATTCTTGAAAATTACTTTGAAACAAAACAACACGAACAAACGTAAAATATATAAAAACAATCATGCATTCATGCAATTTATATTAAAATAACATAACAAGATTTGCCCGCTTTGCGAGGCTATCATGAATATTTAACTTGAATCTCTCTCATCAATAGTAAAAAAAATGCTAAGAAATATTAAAATAAAAACACAATAATAAGAAAAAACTTTTCTAAAAAAATAGTTTTTTAAATAATTTTGGTCAAGTTTCATAAAATAAATAATTTAAATAAGTAAAAAATTGAAAAATTGACTTTGTAAACAGAGAATGGTAGTCTTGTCATAAAAGTAAGATTGCCAAGTTTATGGAATTCATTTTGAAATTCCACCTATTTTTGTGAAATTTGGTATCATCTTGTCTAATTCCATGAAATTGAATTTCTAAAATTGAAATCTACATTTTTTTTTAATTCCAAATACAAAAATGTGAATTTCTAAATATATTTCATAAAATTTTGTAGAATTTACTTGTTCTGAACAAAGGGTTACAGTTTTCTTAGTATTACGAAATATAACTCCTTTGGTTATTAATTAAAAGTATAATAAACAAAATAAAATGAAAGTAGAAGATAGAATGATACTATAATTAAATAAAGCTAACTTATTAAGTTGTTTTATTATTAAAGCTCATTATGCACAAAAGCTACATTATAAGTAAAATTAAATCCAATTACTATGGAAAATCTAACTCATTTGGTTATTAATTAAAATTACTTGCTTAGACCGGTTGACTCTAATTATGGACCAAACAAATAAAACTAAAAATTTTTTAAAAAGTGTTTCGACTTTATCCTTTGTTCCAAATGTATGGTCAAAAATACCTTAATTTCGATAAGAATTTTTAATTTTATTAATTTGATCCATAAGTGCGGCATAGACCCGGTCTAGATAAGTTTTTTCTAATAATTATTAATTAAAGTATAATAAGTAAAAAAAAAAAGAGTTCTTTCTTGAAAGTTCTTTCTTGTGTATTTTCTCTATCTTTTTCCAACAAAAGATATTCCATTGAGGGTTTTCTTCTAAAGGTACGAATGTTCAACTTAATTTTTTTTCTGATTAATTAATTATTGTGGTTTAAAAATATTGCATTTCTTTTTTTTGTTTGTCTAGAATGGAGTAATTGATTAGTATATAGCTAATATGTGAGTTTGAGTCTTATAATTTATTTATAATTTATAATAGCCAGTGATTTAACTAGAAAATTAATTGAGGGGTCCAATTAAAATATATAATTTATAAAAGTAATATGTATAAATACAAGTGATGAAAATTCCTTGCAAAAGAAAATAAACTATTAAAATTAAGTTATAATAATTCTCGTCTATCTTCAATACTTGCAAATACATCTCTCTCAATGTAAATTACAAACAATTTGTGACATTTCATGGATATTTGAGTAAGTAAATTCTGTACATTTGATTTTTAACATCAGGTGAACAATAGCTCATATTAGGTTGCACGTCTCGAATCAATTAACCGTTTGACATGTAGAATAAGACATCTACATCTCTTCCCTTTTCATCCTTTAGCTTTTTCTACTGTTTTGCATTTGAAGTGGAACTGCTTAGCTCAATCTCTCCTTTTTCCACAATTTCCCATAATTCTTGGGAAATAAAATATATTCTCATTCTAATTGCCCGATAGTCATAATTTTCTCTATAGAAGATTGATAGTAATTTATTAGTAGAGGAGGAGGCTATAATGATTAGGTTATGGTGCTGACTATATTTAGGTAATGTATTATTTGGATGGTAGAAAATTTGGTAATGCCCAATGATTGGTCGAAGTAGGCTTTAGAATTTTGGAGATGGCATAGATAAATGAAATAGTTGAATGAAAGTGAAAAGGATAAAATAGTACGTGAATTTAATTGAAAATATTTTATTATTAGACACAAAAATATAGTTTACAATAATTTGGCTATTGTTTTTTTTTTTTTTAGACGGACAACTTGACTGTACGAGTATTCAAATTCAAAACTTTCTACTTCCTAACCAGACTACATCTTATTGTTATTATTATTATTATTATTATATCGAAAAATTTTCTTTTGTAATATTATTTTAACATTAAATATCTAGATTTTTTAAGTACATATGCAGATTCCTTTTTCCTAACATCTAGATTATTCTAGGTTGATTTGTAACCCTTTGTTTTTGCTTCTCCTAGTGCAAGAATGAATATCAATATTATTGGGGTCCAATTGTAAACAACATTGCTCAAATACCACGGAAAAGAACTTCACCACAATATTACTTTATCTCAAAAAAACAAAACAAAAAAAAAAAAAAAAAATATATATATATATATATATATATATATATATATATATATATATATATATAGAAGAAAAAAGCATAGGAAAGATTTAGAATCCAATCTTGTAATTAAGAACTAGTAGAAACTTTATTTGTCATATATAATACATCATCATATTCATACATTGGAAAGATGAGGATATTACAGGGAAATAGCATATATCATTGGCAACATGTTTGGACAACAACAATAATACTAAATTTGTTGTCCTTTATTTATGCTACTATATATAGAGCAAAAGTAGGATTAAAGCCATGGCAGCCACTTTTGGTAGTTGAAAATAATTTCTTCCATTGAGACTTTGTAATTGACTGCATTCAACAAGACTCCCATGAGACCTGTTACTTGGGTGACATTGTTCACTAGGATATTGGTATAGTTTTCACGTTGCAATTGAACTGGCTTCAGAAATATACCATTTACAGATTTCTGTATTTGATAAGAGAGGTCTCCCCAGTTGTTCTCAAGGCTAATTATGACACCACGCGGCCTAAAGGTTTCGCTAATTTGAGTTAATACTTTTTTCTCAATATATTTGAATCTTGCTGCCTCTGGAACCATTTCGATAAAACCAACTAGAGGTTTAGCAATGTCTGCTGGTTGAGAACTTTTGTGAAGTATATATATGTAATTATCTAATGCCAGCACCCCTAAATCCACATCCTCTCTGTGTACGTTTGCCCTAGATAGAAAATCTGCATAGCTACCAGTAAATGATAGCGTTTGTTGCTTTGTGTCTGTGAAAAGATATTTTTTTGCATCAGCCAAAGATTCGGGATCGTTAAAGAAATAGGATGTACCTCCTGCCTTATAAGCCACTAAATATGCATTAACGACGTTTAATCCTAATGATACTTCTAAATTCGCTACATTTATGACTTTGGCTACAATAAATTTCTGATTTGCAGCAACCGTGGCCCGTAGGACTGGTATTTCATGGCTTGAATAACTGAAGCCAAATGCTTCTCTTAGATCTCTAATGAAGTTGGCGTAGTTTTTCTTATCAGCAGCAGCGTCATAAGTAATGGTTAAAGTTGGAGTGGAACCAGCTTTGTAGTTTTGGTTTGATGAGAATGGACAAACTATTTCCCTAGCCGATGCCCATCCGAATATAATACAACTCCAGCAAAACCATGCAGCCACCATAATAGAGAGGTTCATCTTGCCACCTTTCATATTGATTTCACCTGTCCAGTTGTATGAAGAAACACAAATATCATTATACGAATACGATTATTTTAATAGCTTTGCATAAAATTATAAAAATAATTAAAAAGAGATAGAATGTTCACAAGTTTATCATATAAAGGATAATAAACTCATTTCCAGAAGCTAGAAATTAACATGCTATTAGTAAAACAAAAAATGGAATTTGTCAACAAAAAAGAAGGGCAGAGGCTTCACTATTACTTACAAAGAAAGCGAGAGATGGTCTTTTGCCTTCCCCCATCACCTGCTTTTATAGGGAAACTGCCCTTTATTTTGTCAATTTTTTTTCTTTATTATTATTATTATTATTATTATTATTAGCTACCAAACGACAGTTTCATAAGATGTAAAATAAAGACAAACAACAACAAATCCCAATGAAAAAGAATTATTGAAAATGCAAGGAAATGCCGCGTCATAGCGGGTGTGGGGCGCTGATTTGATGACCGTTGATTAAAAAAAAACCAAAATTGATAAACCAAAATATGACACGTTTAGAATTTTTTTTTTATTATTATTTTTTTATTGGTGAAACCTTAGATGAAAAATAATGAAAGAAATGTAACCCCAAAAAAAAAAAGTAATGAAAGAAAAGAAAACAAAGTCTTCTATTCCAATATTTATTTGTAAAAAGGGAAAATAATAAAAAGGAAACTATATTTTTTAAAAAAATTAAATTTATTAAAAATTAGCATTATCAAACCAACAAACTAAACTCAAACTCAAATCATCTGTTTCTCTAAGGCCCATCTTAAGCTTAGTATTGCTTTTTTTTTTTTTAAAAAAAAAAAAAAAAAAAAAAAAAAAAACTTGGCAACTCTTTAATAAAGATTATAGCTTAAGTGGGTCATAATAGTTCCATAATAAACATATGATTTTGACAAAAGACATTAATCTTCTAGGTAAAGACCAATCTATTTTCAAACAGAATGATAAAATAAAATTTTTGAACTAGTGTCTTGAAGTGTCTTTGAGAAAACTTGCTACCTCCTATAGAAGAGTTTGAAATTATCAAATTTTAATGGAGGAAGGTGGTGCTACCAAGATCTATTGAAAAAAAAAATTATCAGCATTCAAAGAATTGAAGTTTTCGACTGCAATCAATAAATGATTCATCTTATATTTTAGACTATCAAGAAAGAAAAATCACAAACTACGTAAAAACTCTTTAATAATGAGAAATAACTTCATCAAAGGAGAGAAAACGTAACAAATCAAAATTGGACAACCCCACTAGGAGGATATCAAAACATTGAAGGTCTGTTAACTATGATAGATATGAGAAATAAAAATTAAGATTTGTTTTAAACCATCCTACTCTAGAAAGAAAACTAAATAAAGATAAAGAAAACCGATGAAAAGAAAACGAAATCCTAATCATGCTCTTCACTATATTAAGGATGCCCTAGATGCTAGATTATTTTTCCAATCTAATTTTTCTTTTAGCTTAAAGCAGAAAAGTCACCACCAAAATGGGCTGCTATAATAAGCCAAGATTAGGGAAGCCTTTAGCCCAAAGATGGTTGATCCAAGCTCACAAAGTGTGTAAATACCTAGGGCATTCTAGAATACTCCCACTCAAAGATATTTTGTGAAATGTCTACCTAACTCTAGAATGTTTCTTGTAATCTAGACCATCCATTTTTGAAAGCAAATCTTAGCCGTACATTGAGGAGGTGGAAATGCCTATAAATACCACCCCTCCTCGTATTTGTAAGCACCAATCAAAAACCAAGTCCAAGAAGCAAAGTTTATCATTGTACTGATATCCACCAAGTAGTATCAGAGCCTGGTTGTGGTGGTAGTTGTTGTAGCCGTGGTATTTTGTGGTGTTCATTGACAAGTGGATGGTATCGTTACTCTGCTGGAATTAACAGTTAGGGACTATTATTGAAGCAAATTCATAAGCAAGGATTGTGATCGTAATTGGTCAGGGACCATCGTGCATTGGTTAGTGTCAGGAACACCAGTATCTTATGGCGGATTTTTCTGGAGTTGCTAATAGCATCGAGAAGCTAAATAGCAACAATTATGGGAATTGGAGTACCCATATGAGATATCATCTCATAGGTCAAGACTTATGGGATATCGTCAGAGGAGATAATACTACACCACCAGTTGGGGATGCAAAAGCTCTGAAAGAGTGGGAGACAAAATGCGAGAAGGCGATGTATGTGCTAATGATTGCAATAGAAGATGAGCAGATGCAACAGATCAAGTTAGCTAAAACACCAAAGGAAACATGGGACATCCTCAAGTCTGCTTTTGCCAAGAAGAACGAAGCAAAACTGCAACGGCTTGAAAATGAGTTGTTCTCAATCTCGCAATAGAACCTCACTGTAAGTCAATACTTTTCTAAAGTAAAATCTTTATGTGAGGAGATTTCGAAATTAGAGCCAGACAATGAGATCAACGAGACAAGGATGAGGAGGATCATCATCCATGGTCTAGGACCTGAATTTAAGGGTCTTGTGACTACTACTCATGGTTGGGCTACACAACCAACCTTAGACGAGTTAGAGAGTATCTTGTCCAATGAAGAGACTTTGGATGAAAAAATGTCTAAAGTTGCTTTGAAGGATGATGAGAAAGCTCTCTTTACTAAAAATAGGGGATTTCGAAACGTTGCGAGAGTAGATGGTGGAAAAGAAAGGAGCAATCAACAAGGATGGAGAAAGCAAAAGTGGAGACCATCACAGCAAGGGGGAGCAAGGCCAGGACAAAGGAAAGACGACTGGCGAGAAAGTGATCATTGCTATAAGTGCAACAAAAAAGGACATTTCGCCCGAGAATGTCGAAGCAGATGAGTAGAAGGAAACATAGCATCAACCCAGAACTAGCAACAAAGTGAAGAGGAATGGGATATTCACAGTTTCTTTGTTCAGGAGGAAGAATATTTGCCACAGAAGCCAGTAGAGTTGATGATGAAAAGACCCGAGCAGGAGTCGTCATTAATATCTGTAAGTGATAGAGTCAACTATGATGATGATTGGATAGTTGATTCTGGAAGTTCTAATCACATGACAGGAAACAAAAAAAAAATTATCGGATGTATCTGATTATGATGGAAGTCGTGTTGTAGTCACAACAAATAACACGAGATTGCCAATAGCTCACATTGGAAAGACAACCATTGTTTCTCCCTCCAGTAAGGAGAAAATGGAGTTACAGATGATTTACCATGAGCCAAGAATGAAGAAAAACTTGCTCTCTGTATCATAAATAACAAGTGCAGGTAATTATGTGGTGTTCGGTCTTGATAATGTTAAGGTTTATCATAACCTTAAATTAATCAGAGATCCAGTCATGGAAGGACGGCGAGTAGAATCAATCTACGTCATGTCAGCACAAGAAGCCTATGTTGACAGAACAAGGAAGAGTGAGACAACTGATTTGTGGCACGCTCATCTGGGACATGTTAGTTATCACAAGCTTAAGGTGATGATGAAGAAGTCCATGCTTAAAGGTCTTCCTTAGTTGGATGTCGAGAAGACACTATATGTGCTGGATGCCAATATGGAAAAGCTCACCAACTTCCCTTTGAAGAGTCAAAACATAGAGCCAAGGTGCCATTGGAGTTAATACATTCAGATGTGCTTGGACGGATCAAGCAACCTACAAATAGTAATATGAGGTACATGATTACTTTCATCGATGACTACTCGAGATATGTTTGGGTAGATTTCATGGTAGAGAAGTCAGAATTTTTTTAAAATTCAAAGCTTTCAAGGAGAAAGTTGAAAAAGAAGTCGGAAATAAAATTAGATGTCTTCGCATCAACAATGGTGGAGAGTACACGTCTGACGAATTCACTAAATATTGCCAAGAGTAAGGCATTCGAAGGCAATTCACATGTCTAAGAACACCGCAGCATAATGAAGTTGCTAAGAAAAAGAATTGACACCTGGTGGAGATTTGTAGGAGCTTGCTCCATGCGAAGAATGTGCCAGCTAGATTTTGGGCTGAGTGCATGAAGACAGTTGTGTACATCACCAATAGACTACCTCAAGGAAGACTGGAGTTTACATCCCCATTCCAGAAACTGTGGAACATTAAACCAACTATAAGTCATTTTCGCGTTTTTGGATGCGTGTGGTATGTCTTCGTTCCGGATGAACTTCGAAGCAAGTTTGACAAAAAGGCACTTCGTTGCATATTCGTTGGTTATGATGAGCAAAGAAAAGGCTAGAGATGTTGTGATCCTATAACTAACAAGTGCCATATTTCACGAAACGTGGTCTTTGATGAGGCATCATCTTGGTGGTCATCTCAAGCAACCCTACTACCAGACTCAAAAGAAATTCAAGAAAAAGTTGAAAAGAAGATAGGAGAGGGAGAGTTCATCCCCGAGAAAAGGTCAAGCAGAGCCATCCATGTAACACCCCTTCCCGGTCCACCCAATAACCCGAATGAACCGAGTCGAGATGATACAAACTGGTTGACTTAAATGTTCTGACATGCTGATATCATACTGACTATTGACTATTATAGTATACAAAAGCTGTTTACATTAATAGTGTACTGAAAATTGATATACATGATACAAGTTTTCAAAATGAGATGGGCCCAACTGTGTGCCCTGTACATGCCATGAATAGAATAAATAAAAGTTACACATCAAAATAGGGAGCTACCCTGAAGACTGAGTCTTCTACAGATGAACTGCTGCAGTTGTACGCTGACGCTTAAAAGACCAGTCTCAAAACCTGCGAGTTAAACAGGTAACTCGCTGAGCTATTACAGCTCAGTGGATATCTCAACATAAAACAACAATAAGCACACATATAAGCAGAAAGACTTATGTAAGCAAATATAATCACACATAACATGCTGCTTTCATTTGTGCCTTGATGATCTTTCTTACTGTTTATGTTACTGTGTGTTTCATGCAATAGCCAGTTACAATATCAGTATGGCTCCATAAGGTTATAGTGAAACCGAAGTGATAAGATAAACTGTATGAAACTGGATGAAACTGTATGCTATAGGCCCCGAACCGGATTCGCCTATGCCAATATTGTCCGTTTTGGTGCCCCTAACCGGATTTGCACCGCACGGTTTAATCATATCCACTCAACGGCCTGTAGCCGGAGTTCCAAACTGTATGGGGAGCAGATCTGCTATTCTATGTCGCGACATAGCCTTATCTACATGGTTTCTACCCAACCTCAATGGAGCTTAATATTAGCATATCAACAATGTAACACAATAGCACAGAAATGGTTTCACAACTTCATAGTTCATCATATTGATTTGATTTCACATCATATAAATGCTTACATGTTGTTTTAATCCATGTTCTTATGTTATATTTTTGTTTTACAATGATTGGATGCATGCATGTTGAGCAAAGGAATGTAATTGTATAGAAAACGAAGTCCAAAATGCATGAAAACACAAGTCGCGAGCGCGCAGGGCAAAGTCGCGAGCGCGAGATGCTTCCCAGAGAGAAGTCACGAGCGCGTCTTCAAACCTCGCGAGCGCGAGAAGTGCAATCGAGAGTCAGAGAGGTTTCTGGCTCAAGTCGCGACCGCGCAGCACAAGTCGCGAGCGCGAGATGAAGTCGCGAGCGCACTTGTGGAGTTCGCGAGCGCGAAATGTGCAAACTGAGAGTCAGAGAGCTTCTGGCCGAAGTCGCGACCGTGCATGTGAAAGTCGCGAGCGCGAGATGCTTTCCAGACCGCGCGAGCGCGCGACGTATTTCCAGATTGTGCAGTCTGTGTTCTTTTGGCCATAACTCTCAATATACAACTTCAAATTGAGTGATTCAAAAGCCCACGTAAAGCTAACACATAGGGAAACAAATAACTCTTCTATGACAATTCCTAATTCCATCATTTAATAGGGTCAAAATCAAGATGAAGTTGCTGGTAAAATTTCCAGCAAACTCTGGTTCAACATAAACTCAATATTCACTTCCATCCCCTGTTTTCATATCATGTCCAATCCCTTCACTCAACAATAAGCAACATATATTCTCATTAGCAACACACTACACCACTTTGCATGCAAAGAAATTAGTAATTCACATGAGATATCAAACCTTGACGTCAAAAAGCTTGAACTTTGTTTTAGTTTCCTTTTTCTGCTGTCTTAGAGCTCCCTTCTCCTATATACATCGAAATTCACAGGAATTATCTACAATATAACTCAAGTAGAAGTTGGATAACATAGAGGGACAAGAACTTCTACTTACTTGGAGGTGACTTAATGCTTACGACCATGCAAATGAAAAGGAAAAGAGAGGGAAAGTAAGAAGAGAATGATAAACATGAAAATGGGGAAAGTGAAACTGATATCAACGGGTTGGCTCTAGAAATCCATGATTTTTATGCCAAAGTTTCTAAATGGTACCTCAATTATTAATGGTTACAACTAAATACCCAAGCTGTATGTCCTCATGCAAGCCGGTCCTAAACTTTTCATGCAAATAAGTCCACTTACTCTCATTCAATCCAAACCAGGTTTGGTTCAACCCAACTCAACTCAAGAGGATGTTACAGTTCTCCCCTCCTAAAAAAAAAACTTCGTCCCGAAGTTTACCTGTTGTAAACAAATGCGGATATTGTTGTCGCATGGTTTCTTCAGATTCCCAAGTTGCTTCTTCTGTCTTATGATTCCTCCAAAGAATCTTCACCAATGCTATTTTCTTGTTCCGCAATTCTTTAGTTTCTCTGGCTAGGATCTGAACTGGTTCTTCTTCATACGTGAGATCCGGCTGAATTTCAATCTCGTCTGCTGATAACACATGTGAGGGGTCTGATCTGTATCTTCTCAACATGGATACATGAAATACATTATGGATGTAATGCTAGGCGATAGGCTAATGGTCCCACGCGTTCAACAATCTCGTATGGACCAATGAACCTAGGACTTAGCTTACCCTTTTGTCCAAACCTTAAGATCTTTTTCCATGGTGAAACTTTTAGAAATACCTTATCCCCAACCGAATACTCAATGTCCTTTCTTTTTAAATCAGCATAGGACTTCTGTCGATCACTTGCTTCCTTCAGCCGTCTTCTGATGATTTCTACTTTCTCTTCTGTGTCTCTCACCAAATCTGGACCCAAAATCTTCTTCTCACTAAGTTCTGTCCAACATACAGGTGTCCTGCATCTTCTACCATACAATGCTTCATAGGGTGCCATCTTGATGCTCGCTTGATAGCTGTTGTTGTAGGCAAACTCCATGAGAGATACATATCTGTCCCAACTGCCTTCAAATTCAATAACACATGATCTCAACATGTCTTCCAGGATTTGAATCACTCTCTCTGATTGCCCTTCTGTCTGCGGATGAAATGCAGTGCTAAAATGCAGTTTCGTTCCTAATGCTTCTTGAAGTTTACCCCAGAACTTCGATGTAAACCTTGGATCACGATCAGAGATAATGGATAATGGAACTCCATGTAGTCGAACTATTTCTTGAACATAAATTTCTGCTAACTTATCCAGAGAAGAGTCCGTCCTGACTGGTAGGAAGTGAGCAGACTTGGTTAATCTGTCTACAATTACCCATACTGTATCATGCTTCCGCTGTGTCTGAGGTAATCCGGTAACAAAATCCATCGTGATTTGATCCCATTTCCATGTTGGCACTGTTATTGGATGGAGTAACCCGGATGGCAGTTGATGTTCTGCTTTTACTTGTTGACATGTTAAACATCTTGTTACAACATCTCCGATGTCTCTCTTCATGCCTGGCCACCAATAGCCCTTCTTCAAATCTTGATACATCTTGGTGCTACCTGGATGCATTGTATATGGACTGTTATGAGCTTCATGCAGAATCTTCTGTCTGACCTCCCCTGTCTGTGGTACAACAACTCTGTCTTCATAAAACAAAACTCCATTGCTATCCAATCTAAATTTCCCACCATGATCTTCCTGTACCTGTTTAACCCATAGGGCTATTTGTGCATCTTTCTTCTGTGCTTCTGCAACTTCCTGAACCCAAGATGGTTGTACTTGCATCTGTGCTAGAATAGCTCCTTGCTGTTGTAACTCCATACTAATTCTCATGAAGCTCAAAGCATACAAGGATTTCCGACTAAGGGCATCCGCTACCACATTAGCTTTGCCCGGATGATAATTAATGACATAATCATAATTAGCCAGAATCTGCATCCACTTCCGTTGTCCTGAATTCAAGTCCTTCTGTGTTGGTAAGTACTTTAAACTCTGATGATCTGTATAAATGTAACACTTTTCACCATACAGATAATGCCGCCATACTTTGAATGCTAGAACAATGGCTGCCAGTTCTAGATCATGGGTTGGATAATTCAACTCATGTGGTTTCAATTGTCTGGAGACATAAGCGACCACTTTCTTATCTTGCATGAGTACACATCCCAACCCAGTATGAGAGGCATCACTGTAAATCTCAAAGTCTTTACCTGACACTGGCTGAGTTAACACTGGTGCTTCAGTCAACTTTCTCTTCAAGGTGTCAAAACTCTGCTGACATCTAGCATCCCATTGAAATACAACCTCTTTTTTCAATAGTCTTGTTAAAGGTGATGCAATGATGGAGAATCCTTTTACAAACCTTCTGTAATAACCGGCTAAACCCAGAAAACTTCGAACTTCTGTGACATTTCTGGGTGGTCTCCAATCAACAATAGCTTCAATCTTCTTAGGATCCACTCTGATACCCTCCGATGACACCACATGTCCTAGGAAAGAAACTTCTTCTAGCCAAAACTCACACTTACTGAACTTAGCATACAGCTGTTTATCTCTCAATGTCTCAAGTACAATCCGTAAATGCTTATCATGTTCTGCCCTGTCTCTGGAGTAGACCAAAATGTCATCTATAAACACCACCACGAACTGATCCAGGTATGAATGAAACACGCGGTTCATGAGATCCATGAAAACCGCTGGTGCATTTGTGAGACCGAATGGCATTACTAAAAATTCAAAGTGACCATATCGGGTCCTGAATGCAGTCTTAGCGATATCTTCTTCCTTTATACGCAACTGATGATATCCAGACCTGAGGTCGATCTTAGAAAACATACCTGCACCTTTTAACTGATCAAACAAATCGTCGATTCGAGGCAAGGGATACTTATTCTTGATTGTCAGCTTATTCAGCTGTCTGTAATCAATGCACAGTCTGAGTGATCCATCTTTCTTCTTGACGAATAACACTGGTGCTCCCCAAGGTGATACACTGGGTCTGATAAAGCCTTTATCCAATAACTCCTGCAGCTGAATTTTTAACTCTTTTAACTCTGCTGGTGCCATTCTGTAAGGTGCAATAGATACTGGTGCTGCTCCAGGATAGACATCTATGGTAAACTCCACTTCCCTCCTTGGTGGTAACCCTGGTAACTCATCTGGAAATACATCTGGATAATCACACACTGTTGGTATGTCTTCCACTTTCGACTTTTCTTTCTCTGCATGTAATGCACATACCAAGTATGCTTCACAACCCTTCTGAATTAATCTCTTTGCTGTTATGGCTGATATCACATTCCTCAAAAAATCTCGCCGCTTCCCAACTACTGTAATCTCTTCCCCTGCTGGTGTATATAATGTCACCCTTTTCTTTGCACAATCAACTAGAGCATTATGTCTAGATAGCCAATCCATACCCAGAATAACATCAAATTCTCTAAATGGCAACTCCATCAGATCTCCTGGAAATTCCTTTCCATGAATAACAATTGGACAGTCTTTGATCACCGTATGAGTTGTTACTACATCTCCTAATGGATTGGTAACCAACATACCCTGACCCACATGTGCAACCGCTAACCCTTTAACCCAGGGTGTAGGCACACTAATGTATGAATGAGATGAGCCAGGATCAATTAAAGCATAAACTCCATGATCACATAAAGAAAACTCACCAACTATGACATCTGGAGCTTCCTCATCTTCTCTGGCTCGCATGGCATAAACCCTGGCTGGACCCCTGGTATCAGGCCTGTCCACTGTCTCTGACTGTTGTCTCTGCACTCCGGAGGTCTCGCCTCGACCTCGGCCTGCTATGAACGGTGTAGGAACTCTTGCCCTTTTAGGACAATCCTTCTTCTGATGGTCTGATGCTCCGCATGTCCAACATTTACCAGTCACCAACCAACAATCTCCACCATGTCGTCTGCCACAATGCTCACAAGGTGACAAAGTATAACCGGCTGACTCTGCACCTCTGCCAGTGCCCCTACCAGTTCCTCTGCCTGAACCTCGACTACCACCGGCAGAACTAGCCACAACTGATGCTGCTGGCACATTAGCACCCCTGGCTATGCCTTGGCTAAAAGGAGGCCTAGAACTAGCTGAACTACTAGCACCTCTGAATCTCTTGCTCTCCGGCTGATGTGTACTGGGTGCACCCTGAGTCTGGTCTCTTCTCTGCTGAGACCGCTGGCGTCTAGAACGCTGATTGGCCTGTATTCGCTCTATCTCCTGTGCTGCCTCTACCAAGGCTGAGAATTCTCTGAATCTGGAAGCTACCACTCCCATCTGAATCTCATCATTCAAGCCTTCTTGGAACTTCTTACACCTTTCGGCTTCTGTAGACACTATCTGCTTACCATACCTGCTGAGTCTAATAAATTCTCTTTCGTATTCAGCTACAGACATTCTGTTCTGTCGCAGGTATAAGAATTCTTTCCTTCTCGCATCTAGGTAAGCCTCGGTAATGAACTTCTTCTTGAATTCATCCAAGAAGAATTGCCAAGTACGCTGATCTGCTGTTACTCTCTGTTGCACAGTGGTCCACCATGTATATGCCTCCTCAATCAATAATGAAGTGGCACAAATCAACTTGTCTTCGGCTGTACACTGCAATTGTTCTAGGACTCTCGATGTCCCATCTAGCCAATACTCAGCTACTTCGGGACTATCATCTTTGCTCGCTTTGAATTCCTTTGCACCATATTTTCTAAGCTTCTCCAATGGGGGCTTTCTCTCTCTTTCTACTACTACGGGTGCTTGAGGCATCACCCCTGCAATCTGTCGAAAAGTATCTGCAAGTTGTTTTAACAGCACCTCTTGACCTGGGGCTCTTGAAGCCTCACCCTCCACTGTTCTAGCTTGACCTGGTGCTGCTGGAGCCTCACCCTCCACTGCTCTGGAGGCGTGTGACTCACTTTCACCTTCCTGAGACATCCTCCTAAAATAATAACAACTGCTTAGTTCATCAAGGTAGTCATGGCATGTACATATACTGACTTATGCATTCAAGCCCGGGGAAATTAAACCGAGGGCTCTGATACCAAAATTTGTAACACCCCTTCCCGGTCCACCCAATAACCCGAATGAACCGAGTCGAGATGATACAAACTGGTTGACTTAAATGTTCTGACATGCTGATATCATACTGACTATTGACTATTATAGTATACAAAAGCTATTTACATTAATAGTGTACTGAAAATTGATATACATGATACAAGTTTTCAAAATGAGATGGGCCCAACTGTGTGCCCTGTACATGCCATGAATAGAATAAATAAAAGTTACACATCAAAATAGGGAGCTACCCTGAAGACTGAGTCTTCTACAGATGAACTGCTGCAGTTGTACGCTGACGCTTAAAAGACCAGTCTCAAAACCTGCGAGTTAAACAGGTAACTCGCTGAGCTATTACAGCTCAGTGGATATCTCAACATAAAACAACAATAAGGACACATATAAGCAGAAAGACTTATGTAAGCAAATATAATCACACATAACATGCTGCTTTCATTTGTGCCTTGATGATCTTTCTTACTGTTTATGTTACTGTGTGTTTCATGCAATAGCCAGTTACAATATCGGTATGGCTCCATAAGGTTATAGTGAAACCGAAGTGATAAGATAAACTGTATGAAACTGGATGAAACTGTATGCTATAGGCCCCGAACCGGATTCGCCTATGCCAATATTGTCCGTTTTGGTGCCCCTAACCGGATTTGCACCGCACGGTTTAATCATATCCACTCAACGGCCTGTAGCCGGAGTTCCAAACTGTATGGGGCGCAGATCTGCTATTCTATGTCGCGACATAGCCTTATCTACATGGTTTCTACCCAACCTCAATGGAGCTTAATATTAGCATATCAACAATGTAACACAATAGCACAGAAATGGTTTCACAACTTCATAGTTCATCATATTGATTTGATTTCACATCATATAAATGCTTACATGTTGTTTTAATCCATGTTCTTATGTTATATTTTTGTTTTACAATGATTGGATGCATGCATGTTGAGCAAAGGAATGTAATTGTATAGAAAACGAAGTCCAAAATGCATGAAAACACAAGTCGCGAGCACGCAGGGCAAAGTCGCGAGCGCGAGATGCTTCCCAGAGAGAAGTCGCGAGCGCGTCTTCAAACCTCGCGAGCGCGAGAAGTGCAATCGAGAGTCAGAGAGGTTTCTGGCTCAAGTCGCGACCGCGCAGCACAAGTCGCGAGCGCGAGATGAAGTCGCGAGCGCACTTGTGGAGTTCGTGAGCGCGAAATGTGCAAACTGAGAGTCAGAGAGCTTCTGGCCGAAGTCGCGACCGCGCATGTGAAAGTCGCGAGCGCGAGATGCTTTCCAGACCGCGCGAGCGCGCGACGTATTTCCAGATTGTGCAGTCTGTGTTCTTTTGGCCATAACTCTTAATATACAACTTCAAATTGAGTGATTCAAAAGCCCACGTAAAGCTAACACATAGGGAAACAAATAACTCTTCTATGACAATTCCTAATTCCATCATTTAATAGGGTCAAAATCAAGATGAAGTTGCTGGTAAAATTTCCAGCAAACTCTGGTTCAACATAAACTCAATATTCACTTCCATCCCCTGTTTTCATATCATGTCCAATCCCTTCACTCAACAATAAGCAACATATATTCTCATTAGCAACACACTACACCACTTTGCATGCAAAGAAATTAGTAATTCACATGAGATATCAAACCTTGACGTCAAAAAGCTTGAACTCTGTTTTAGTTTCCTTTTTCTGCTGTCTTAGAGCTCCCTTCTCCTATATACATCAAAATTCACAGGTATTATCTACAATATAACTCAAGTAGAAGTTGGATAACATAGAGGGACAAGAACTTCTACTTACTTGGAGGTGACTTAATGCTTACGACCATGCAAATGAAAAGGAAAAGAGAGGGAAAGTAAGAAGAGAATGATAAACATGAAAATGGGGAAAGTGAAACTGATATCAACGGGTTGGCTCTAGAAATCCATGATTTTTATGCCAAAGTTTCTAAATGGTACCTCAATTATTAATGGTTACAACTAAATACCCAAGCTGTATGTCCTCATGCAAGCCGGTCCTAAACTTTTCATGCAAATAAGTCCACTTACTCTCATTCAATCCAAACCAGGTTTGGTTCAACCCAACTCAACTCAAGAGGATGTTACAATCCAGAGTTTAAGAGAAATCGAAGAACCCATGGAAGATTGGTGCATACGAACAACAGCAGCCAAGTCAAGAAGAACAAGATCCAGATTATCCTCTACTTTGGCGATCGGGTTGAGAAAGAAGGCCTAATCCAAAATATGCAAATGCTGCTATAGCAGAGATAAAGGAGCCAACAACTTATGAAGAAGTATCAAAGAAGATGGAGTGGACTACAGCAATGGAAGAAGAAATTGTTGCTTTGGAGGAATTCAAATATGGGAATTAGTGCCAAAATAAAAATATGTGAAACCCATCTCTTGCAAATGGGTCTACAAAATCAAAACTCGCCCGGATGGATCGATTGAGCGATACAAAGCAAGACTGGTTGCTTGTGGATTTTCTCAGCAATATGGCTTGGACTATGATGAGACATTTAGTCCAGTTGCCAAGATCACTACTGTGCATGAAGTCATGGCCTTTATGGCAGATGGATGTGAAGAACGCATTCTTACATGGTGAAGTTGATCGTGAAATCTACATGGAGCAACCACCAGGGTTCAGAAGTCATGAGAATCCTAACTATGTGTGCAATCTACGGAAAGCTCTTTATGGTCTAAAACAAGCACTGAGGGCTTGGTATGGCAAGATTACAGAATTCCTTGTTAAGAATAGACATGTTATGGCAGTAGCATACTCTAGTTTGTTTGTGAAAGATCGGGAAGGAAGACTAGCTATAGTGCTAGTATACATTGATGATTAATAGTCACCGGCGACAACAGTGAAGAGATTCAACTCATCCGAGAGAATTTGGCTACTCGTTTCAAGATGAAAGAGCTAGGAAAGCTCAGACATTTCCTTGGATTGGAGATAGAAGAAGCCAAGGAAGGTTTGTACCTCGGACAATAGAAGTATGCAAGAGATCTGCTGAAGAGTTTGTAATGATGGAATGGAAGCCGATATCTACTCCAATGGATGCTAATGTTAAGCTGTGTGCTCATGAAGGGAATGATCTCGAAGATGCTACTATGTATAGACAATAAGTGGTAAGCCTAATCTATCTCACTATGAAACGGCCGGACATTTCCTTTGCAGTTGGAGTAGTCAGCGATTTATGCAGAAGCCTAAGAAACCTCACTTGGAAGCAGTTTGAAGAATATTAAGATATGTCAAAAGTACAATCGATTATGGGATCTTTTATAAGAGAGGTAAAATTATCAAGTTGGGAGGATATTGCGATGCTGATTATGCAGGAGATCACGACACTCGGCGCTCGACAACAGGCTATGCATTTAGTCTTGATTCAGAAGCAATCTCTTGGTGCAGCAAGAGACAACCTACAGTGTCACTTTCCACAACAAAAGCTAAGTATCGGGCAGCAGCAACAGCAGCTCAAGAAAGTGTTTGGTTGTAATAGCTTATGAATGACCTGCATCAACCCATCAACTATCCAATTTCGTTGAATTGTGATAATCTTTCGGCTATACAAATAGCTGAGAATCTGATGTTTCATGCGAGAACAAAACACGTGGAGGTTCACTATAACTTTATCAGAGAGAAGGTTCTATAAGGAGAGATTAAAATGAAATATACCAAGACGGAGGGTCAACTAGCCGATATCTTTACAAAGAGTTTAAATGCAAATAAATATCAAGATTTTTGCCAACAATTGGGAATGATGAAGAAAGAGAAATTAATCATTGAGGGAGAGTATTAAATATCACCGATTAATTTAGAAAAGTCACCACCAAAATGGGCTTCCATAATAAGCCAAGACTTAGGAAGCCTTTAGCCCAAAGATGGTTGATCCAAGCCCATAAAGTGTGTAAATACCTATGGCATTCTAGAATACTCCCACTCAAAGATTTTATGTGAAATGTCTACCTAACTCTAGAATGTTCCTTGTAATCTGATATCAAATGTCACGGTCCCGTATCACGCACTAAAGACCGGGCCGTGTGGCGCTTGCTTGGTACACCCTCAAACAAGCCAGCCGAGGATATTAATTAGTTATCTGCAAGCCAATAATGGGCATTAGAACAACATAATACCGATATATAATCGTATGGGTTTGAATATAATGGCAATTCAAGCATCACCGAGAAACACATAGCAAAGCATAGCACAACATCGCACATAGGGGTAAAATGGTAATTCTTATTTATATATCAAATATTACATCAAGACAACCAAGATTAGAATAATGCACCCAATGGCACCTTCCATAGGCGTAGGGGCACCTATGAAGGGCCGGGACAAGGACCCTAACATCCAAGTGACTTTTGAGCACTAGTCACTCCCTTACATTCTCCCCTACCCAAACGGTCGACGCCCTCGTCGACTCGTCACTAAGCATCTAGCTCCTGAAGTGCTCTTCTGTAGGAAAGGGTGCCTTGATGGTACTCATATACTTTGTCTCAAAATTGGTGGAGGTCTTCTTCTTTCTCCCAAGTGTTCTCTGATGGTGGTAGGTTCTTCCATTGCACTAGGCATCAGCAAATCTTAGCCGTACATTGAGGAGGTGGAAATGCCTATAAACACCAGCCGCTCCTCTCATTTGTAAACACCAAGCAAAAACCAAGTCCAAGAAGCAAAGTTATCACTGCACTGATATCCAGCAAAAGCATCTAATGGTTATGACTGGGCCGGTTGTTTAGATACACACAAATCTATTACAAGTTATTGTGTTTACCTTAGATAATGTAATTAGTCTCCTAGAACCTAACAAACAATCAGACTTTTTTACGTTCCTCATCAAAAGCAGAATACATTTCACTTGCTTCTACTACTTTTGAAGTACAATGGCTCCCTTATCTTTTCCATGATTTGTATGTTTTGGATAATATAGAAGCAACTAGAAGTGTAATAGAAAGTGGCGCTAAGATATAATAGCTAGATATTTATTCATAATTCTATATAAAAGCTACTCTTGTAATCTAGTTCTTAATATCATTTTTTTTCCTCATTGATTTTATATTTCCACAAAAAGCAATACTCAAAGAATGGCTAAATCGTTAAAAATACCCCAAATTTTGCGAGTAGTTTTAATTATACTCTAACTCTAACTTTCTTCTCGTAGTACCTTGAACTTTAATTTTAGTTATAATAGCATCCTAATTTCGAAATGTATCAAATTTCATGAATAAAATATTATTTTTTTGCGACCTAGTTTAACCTTTTCTCCCAAATTAGACTCCTTCCCCACCCTAGTGCTTATAAATAACTAAATAGTTATATTTATTTATATAAACATTAAAATAAAAAATAATATATTCATCTTAAAAATAAAATACTTTATTTATTTATATAATATTAACAATAATGATTCCCTAAAGATAAATGATGCCGTAATGAATAGAATCTATTTTTATAAGAGATTTAACCCGAGTATAAACAAAATTTCATGCTTAAAAATTGCAAAACAAAAATCTAAACTAATATTTTATGTTTATAACTAACTAAAATCTATTATTTTACTTGGCTTTTTATGAATTTAAATTCCTAACCAATATTAGTTAGAACATTTTGTTTAATAGTGAATTTTTAGTTAACTTGACCATAGAAGAGAATATAAGTTCAACGAAAATAATATTTTATTTATTAAATTGGATACAATTTGAAATTAAGGTGCTATTGTAACTAAAATTGAAGTTTAAGGTTCTATGAGAAAAAAGATGGATTTAAGGTATAATTAAAACTATCCACAAAATTTAGGGTATTTTTAAAGATTTAGTGCTCAAAAAATATCCCCACATAGTAGGGCAAAACCTCAGCTTGGCATGGCAATTATTGGAAAATAAAAAATCAACAAACATAAATTCTAGTTTTCCAATCAAGTTGTAATAGATTTTTAATATTCATGGACAGTGATTTTTGCAAGTGTACGAAATTACAACAAGTAATATAAAATGAGTAGAGTATCGTATCCATAGGAATTGTATACCGAGTACCAAAATTATGTTAACCTGTTATTATTTAAACGGCGATTTAGGGAAATTGTTTTAAGAAACTAAATTAAACAAGTAAAATAGAATAAAAAGAAATCAAGCCAGAATATTTAACGAAAAGAATTCAAGGATTTAAAAGGCAACTAGGGATTTTAATTTCACTTAATTCTATCCAATTTGTTCTATTAGTTTGATAGTCAATTTTAATTGTTCAAGTAGGGAAAACAACCCTGAAATCACTAACAAGCTCTTCCGATGTATTATTAGCTATTTTAACCGGTCTAATTACCTTCTTCCAATAGCGCAATCAAATATGAATTAAATCATTAAGTTTTATGGTTTGTTTTGTGAATTCATAACCTAAGGTCTTTAACTTATGAAAACCCCCAATGAGTCAAACCATATAGCTTCCACATCAAGTTGTTATTCTCATGTAGTTTATTATCTTTTTCATATTAAAAACCCTTCTCCCGATAGTGATTAATGAAATAAATCAATCTAGGGGAGAAACTCTGTCTGGAAGCATTAAGTTCAATAATAAACTATACTTTGAATAAAGAAAAATAAATCCAATATTATAAATTGGAAAAGAAATTAAGCTACATCAAATCCCTAGTATGAGAATTTAGTTCGACATAGTAATTAAATAAAATTCAATTAAACTTGAAAGTAATTTCATAATCAATGTGAATAATGAAAAGTAAAAACAAGATTAAGAGTTTAGAAATAAAAACTAGGCAACAAATAACATGGACGGCTTCCTTGAATCTTGACATAAATCTTGAATGCTTGAAGTCTTAGAGAGAAAGAGAGAGAGAGAGAGAACTATGTAGAAAATAATAGAACAAGAGAGGAAAAATACAATGAATGGCTTTCTTTCGAATGGATAGTCTCTCTCTTTATATAGACTTTTTGGCGTATCTTCGTGTTCGTTTAGGAAAGTGAATCTTTATTGAGTAAGAAATCTTTTGGAGATAGGAAACTGTTTAGACTTTGTACACTACAAAAAAACTGCCATTTTGCGACCGATAATTGCGACCTATATTCAAATAGTCACTCATTGTAGTGCTAATAATTCGTGCGACTTTATTTTCCATTTTGTGACTCGTTTAAGACGAATTTGCGATCGATTTTAGACCATAAATTAGTCTGTCGCAAAATTGCGCGCTTAAAATTAAGGATCAAATTTTGCGACCAATTATTTGCGATCGAATTGAGACTGATTATTTGTGACCGACAGTTATGGTCGCAAATAGGTCGCAATTTTGGTGTGAAGTAAAAACGACGTCGAAGGGTTAAAAATTGCGACCGATTTAAATGAAATTTGCAACTGATCAGTCGGTCGCAAATTTTAGGGCTTTAAACGCCAGCGATGCCCTCCTTCTTTCTTCTTCTTTCTTTCTTCTTTCTTCTCCTCCTCTCTTCTCCTCCGTTCGCAGCGCCGTCCCAGCGCCTTGCCGCGCTGCTCCAAGTCGCCTGACACATCCTTCTCCGCTCCATTGCAACGCCGGTCGCCGGAAGATCACTTCTCCTTATCGTTCGCTGTCGTCAGTCAGTTCAGGCACGTTTGTTTTTTTTTTGTGAACTGCTATTTTTTTGTTGTTCTTGTAGTTGCATGACAAAAAATGAGTTGTTATTTAGTTGTTTTAGTTGTTGCAGTTGTGATTTAGTTGGTGTTGAACTTTAATTTGTACATGTGTTATTGAAAAGAATGATAAAATTGGAATTAGGCAAAATTTTATATGTAATTTAATCAATGTAATTTTATGTAATGCAATTTTAAAATTTTAGTTGGTGTTGAATTGATTGAAAAATAAAAAAAATTACATGTTATTAATTAATGTTAAAAAAAGAACTAAATCAATTAAAATATGTGTAGGTAAATAAATATAATTATGTAACTAAAATAAATGACAAATAAACATAATTGTGTAACTAAAATAAATGACAAATAAACTTACACGTTTTTTTGTAATTATAAAATAATGCATTTTATGTTATTTGTTATTATTGTTGTTATTATTCACAATTTTTTTAAATTGTTTTGTTATGAAATGAATGATACGTTTGCGTTGGAGGCTTAGAAGTGGCCATTTTGCCTTTGGAGAATGTTGGTGTGATATAGAAGTGTTTATTGAAGTGTGTTTTTATTTGAGATTTGTTTGTGTTACGCCGAAGTGCTGCCGAATTTTTTTTTTTAAATTGAAATATATCTAAATAATAAAAGAAACACAATAAAAAATTCTCATGTTTTTTGTGTGTTATTGTAATTATTGAAATAATGCATTTGATTCAGTACAGATGGCTAGAGACAGAGCGTTTGATTCAGGCGCGTCCGGTAGTGGTTCGCGTGGAGGTCGTGGCCTAGGACGCAGTACCCGTGGACGAGGAGGGACTATCCCTCTTTCTTCTTCAAGTACGTCAGGGGCTTCATCCTCCGCTCATAATCTAAATATTGACGGTTGTGGTTTTGTAAAATTTTGTGATGGAAGGCATAAAACTCATAATCAATTGCCTTAAAAGTATAACCTCTTCATTTTTAGTTTTAAATCATTATTAATTATAGAATTTTATTATCTAAATATATATAATTTTTAATGTCATAATTTGTTATTTAAATCATATATAAAATTTTATGAAAACAATTATTTAAAAATAACGTTGGTTCATCAAGAATACGCAAGAAAAGCACTTGAAATTGTTGATTCATCGCCAGAGATGGCTTAAAACTAATAGTTCATTATCTAATGGGTTTTTCCGTTCTAATACTCCATCCGAGAGTTATCAGTATTTATCAAATCTGTTCTTATCTTATTTTTTCTTATGTTTGAAATAATTCTAAAAATAATATATTTTTATAAGATCAATTTTCAATTATTTAGTTTTACTTGAAATCATAAAATATTTCAATGATATGACAATTTTTTTTTAAATATATAATCTCAAAAAATAAGCTCCCAATATTACAGCAAGTAAATTTTTTTCTTATGTTTAAAATAATTCTAAAAATAATAATATTTTTATAAGGTCAATTTCTAATTATTTATTTTTATTTGAAATCATAAAATATTTCAATGATACATAAATTTTTTTAAATACATAATCTTATAAAATAAGTTCTCATCATTATATGAGAAGAAAAAAAAGAAAGGGAAAGTTAGTCGAAAATTAATTAAGAGAGAGAGAGAGAGAGAGAGAGAGAGAGGGACCCTAAGGGCTGATGTGAAGAGAAAACTGAAAAATGGCATTTTTTTTCATTTTAAAAAGATGACACGTGTTAAATACATAGCAATCCGGTGACGGAAAAATGCCATTTGCGTCCAAAGGCATTTTCCATGTGACTCACCTTCATCATCTACCAAGTTTGAAAGGACACCATTTTTTTTACTGCAACAGATCTTGAAACTTTAGTTCTATTGTCCAAGATGAGACCACCCGAAAATGGCAAACGCTGTCAATAACTCTCTCGCCATTGTTGTCTTTTCTAGTTTTTTTGGCTTTCTTTTACTCTCAATTTATTAATTTTGTCTCGATTTTGAAGGGTTTTAATCTCATAGCCACCAAAATTCAAATAGATAAATCCTAAGCAAAACCAAATATGTTCTTTACAATTCACTAAGCACTCGATTTTCTAAAACCACTAAAGAGATCCTGAATAATATTCAAATTTTCATGTTTCAATTTCATAAACTGCGGTACCATAGCAAACTCCAATACAATATTATATTCATAAGTCATGGTAACTTTTTTTTTTCCTATTTTAAATTACCACAGCAAGCATTCAAAGGTAATAATTAATTACTTTCTATTTGTTGTTTCATTGAAGTACATTACTCCATAATGTTAGCAACTTGTTCTTTTTTTAAAAATTTAATTAATGAGCTCTTTCAATAATTAATTTTTCATTTCATAATTATTTTGAAATTTCCCAGTTGAGACTGCTAGTTTTAGGTCTCAAAGATGCTAGCTTTTTTTTAAATCAGTAAAATGGCCAGATTTTCATCTCAAATGTGAAAAAATAAAAGAACGATAAGAGATTTTCCATTGTTCTAGTTCTCTTTGTGGTTTAGTTATCTGCTGCTGCAAGGGTGCACAGCACATGCATGAAGGTCAATTCATTATCATATATTTATTGAAATTGTATAATTATTTTTAATTTATTATTAGTAATGGATCAGATTCTCATAGTGTCAGGCCGAAGTCTTACAGATATGATGATTATTTATCATGTATATCAGATTTCAATTACTTAGTTTAATCATTTTTATGCGGAAAATTCTGAAATCTGTGTGCTTAAAAACGCATTGTTCACCCGTTCATATGGACAATGAGTGTTTTTTTTTATTATTTTAATGGACAATGAGTTTTATGGTTGATGTTTATCTAAAGCTGATTCATATATTTTAGGGCACGGGACTGTAAGAATTTGGACCGGTTCCCAATAACCCTGCTGAAATTTTCATAAACTTACTATTAGAAGTGGCAGGATGTGTGAAGCAATATTAAATAATGAAATATTATTTTATAATAAAATTGTATAATAAAATGATCGTAAAATGTATTACGAAATTGTATCTCATTGAGATATACTAAAAAAAAGTTACAATGCTAAGATGTGTCTTCATAAGTATCCTCCAAAGCCTTTTGCCAAGGTATGCAATGGGCATGATATGATCTAGGAGTGTTAAAATAGGTTGGCGTGTGAAGTTCGACATGGATTCGTCTAATACGCGATACGATTAAGTTCAAAATGAACATGACCAATTTAATACTTATGTTAAATTTATCGACACGAACACGACACAAAAAATTAGACAAGTGACGTGAACATGACACGTTTAACTCATTTAATATCATAAACAGATTAAGTGAGTCGTGTTGACCCATATACAACCCGTGTAGCCCGCTTAATATCATAAACAGATTAAATGAGTCGTGTTGACCTGTGTACGACCCACTTAACCCGTTTATAATATTTTTAAATTTTAATCTATTTACTCCAATCGTATATCAAAATAAATTTTCATATATAAAATGCAAAAATTCTTTAATATTCATAACTAAATGAGTCACTAAAATTACTTCGTTACTCTTAAATAAATGAGTCACTCGCCTAACCCGCGTGTTAATCCGCGACACAATACGTTTATGTTCGTATCATAAATAGTGACTCGTTTATGACACGAACTTATTTAACCACAAACCTAACTCATTTATTTCGTGTATTAAGTGAATCATATTCTCGTGTCATGACCCATTTTGACACCCCTAATATGACCTGCATAAAAAAATGCACTCACACTATCAATGTACTTTTCAATAGTAATAATAATTTTGAAAATTAACTAATTATATTGAAATAAGAAATTAAGTATTTTTTATTTTATGTATGATTTATTATAAATAATTATTTATTTATTTAAAATATTAATGTATGATACTTATTTTTTTGGATATAAAAGAAAAATAAAATTAATTTTTCTCTATAAATTTATTTTATAATTTTTATTTTCCTATTAATTTGAAGAGAATATTATCAAAATTTTTTTCCTTATATTCCTTTCTTATTTCCAAATAAAATAGTTTTTGCTTATTAATATTAGTTTAGTTTTCTTTTCTTTTTTTCTCCTATATGACATTATCTGAAAATGTAAAACAATTTATCTTCTTACAATTGCTGTCATTACAACTTATCTTTTTACAATTACGCTAACTCCTTAAATTTGGCAATTTAAGAGACTTATATTTGGCTGTCATTTAAGATAGACTTCTCTACTTTTATATATTATATAGAAAATCCGATAGTAATTTAATAGTGTCATCTCGAAAGTAATTAACTATTGAATGAGACTGGTTCTTTTATCAACTCGTATTGTTCCAAGTTCTGTCCTATTTTGTTCTGTTCCAAAAAATCAGCTACTCTAGTCCTATTTTTACTTTACAATTCTAAGGTTTTTTATGAATTTTAAATTATGTTATTTCATCCTTTTTATTTTAATTTTTTATGACACTAATTACTTGTTAAGGTAATAATAATATATATATAAAATACATTTTCTAAATATAAAATGAATCAATTAATTAAACATATTTTTCAACATAGATGTTTCCTCTATGATTCTATTGTGTGTGTTAAGTAAATCTTTCTAAATAAAAGTTTTCTATTAAACAAAAAAAAGGAAAAGATTAATCAATTACAACAAGAAATATTAACTGTAACTAATCTGATTATTGAATCATTGGTTATACTTAATGTTGTCATTATTTATTTTTTAGATGATATTTGGGACTAAGTCAAATAATTTCAAATTTAAATTTGCTCAACAGTAGCAAAATAATGATGAGTTAAAATTCATAAAATACATGTAAAATTAAATTTATATAGTTTTTGAATTATTTTATTTATTGTATTTAATGCTCTTATTAACTAAAAAGTAACTTTAGAAGTTGATCATTAATGATTGAATTAATTATTTGATTTATTTTTTTATTTTAAACTCAAATTTGTATAAATGAATTTTGTATGAGACGAGTATAGTAACTTTATGTTTTATTTTGGTAAAAAAGAAATTTAGTAAGAATATTACAGGACATCATGATTAATTTCTGACTTGATCCATTTTGTTATGTCCCATAGAACTGAATTCTTCTTTTCTCCCATCTCAAATTTTGTGTGAGACTATGGTTGTGTTCGACAATAAATTTTTAAGTAAAAATCATACTTTTAATAGTATTTAGTAACATAGCGTTTGAATTATCTTTTAGAGGTTAAGGTAGCGTTTTTTTTTAAAAAAAAGTTAATTCATGTAACATTTAGTTTTCAGCGTTCTATGAAAAATTACTCAAATGGCTAACAGCTAAACGCTATTAAAACTGCTAACTACTACTAAAATAACTAAATTTGTCAACATACCCTATGTACCTATTGGAATGGGATTGAGACTCCACTTTTTGAGCATGTTCGACAATACTGGCTATTCTAGTAGCTGTTAGATATTAGTTTTTTTGCTATTAATTAGTTGTTTAAACAGTAGTTAAAAGCAAAAGTATTCGGTAAAAATAATTATTTGGTTGGCAATTAAATTTAAAATAACAAAAAAGAACATTGAAATATTGACTTAGAATTTTCGCTTATAGCCATAGAATTAAACTCATGTGTATAAAAGATGATTTCACCAAACCTAAGTTGTCAAAATTTAAGAGAAAAAAAATTGAAAAGTTCACTATTGTATAAATAAAATTGGAAACTTTTAATATTTTAGGTGATCAATATTTTTAGCTTTTACTATTTGCTTCAATTCAAATGCAAATATATAAACAATTACTTTTTTTTTTCCCTTTTACTATCAATTATAAACAAACCAAGCACAAAAAATAATATAAAGAAATATAAAAATTGTGAAATTATAGCAAACTAAAAACAGTAGACATATATATATATAGGGTCTGTTTGGCAATACTAGATGTGTAGTAGCTGTTAGCTGTTCTAGTAACTCTTAGCTGTTCTAGTAACTTTTAGATGTTCTAGTAACTTTTGGCTATTAGATGTTAGCTGTTAGCTGTTATATGTTTATGTAGTGGTTTAAAGCAAAAATGTTCGATAAAAATAGATGTTTGATTAGCTGTTAAAATTAAAATAACAAAAAAAGACATTGAAATGTTGACTTAAAATATTAAATTATGGCCATAGAACTGAAATGGACTAATTGATAAAAAATAAGAGATATAATACATATATATATATATATATATATATATATATATATATAACAAGTGTTTTTTTTATAAATTATTATCATTTTTTTATTTCAATTTTTTTCAATAACAAAAGATTATTTCTTATAAAATTAAAATGAAAAGACAAGAAATTTTTTTTTAATGTTATTTAATTTTGACAACATGCTCTTATCCTTATTTTAAGACAATAGAAATTAAATAATTAAATAATTAAAATGACATTCATTCCTTTGAAATTTGAGAAAGAAAAATTAAATAAATAACAAGAGTACCGAATTCAAAAGAGTGTTATTGCAAGCAGAATTGTAAGCCTTAAGAATAGGGAAAAACAAAACAAATATATAAGAATGTTAAAAAATAAAATTTAAAATGCTAAATGTTAAGGGATTTAATGTTTGATAAAACATTCCCTAACCTCTAATGGCTGTTACAAATATTAAATCACCGAATAATCTAATTGATAGATATAGTGTTTTAACTCTATTCAAAACACTGAGCACTTCCTAAAATGTTGTTGCTGAATAGGCTCATACTGTAGCTTAAATATAAAACAATGGTTGTTGGACCCATGAGTTGGAGCTGTCTATGATAATTTGACTTGAACAGTTTTATATAATAAAATGATAAATGGTATCTCATTGAGATATACTGAAAAGTTGCAATGCTAAGATATATCTTTTAAGTATTCTGTGAAGCTTTTCATAAGGTATGCAATAGCAAAATCTATGCATAGTATGACCTATATAAAAAAAATGCGTACACAGTATTAATGAATTTTTCAATAGCGATAATAATTTTGAGAATTTAACTAATTATATTGAATTAAGAAATTAAGTATTTTTTTATTTTTTGTTTATGATTTATTGTAAATGATTGTTTATTTATTTGAAATATTAATGTATTATTTATTTAGTTTAGTATGTCCCAAGTGGGTGAATGTCCTACATTTTTAAAAATTATCGTATCCTGTATGTTCACGTATCTCGTGTACCGTGTCCTTGCATTCTAAATCTTGGTATATGAGACTACTCAATACACCAAAGTTGATCACTGAGATTTTTTTTTATTATTATCAATGAAAACGAAGTTTTTTTTAAAAAATTTATTTTTGTGTCATTGAAATAAGATATTAAGTTTTTTTTATTTTATGTTTATAATTTATTATAAATGATTATTTATTTATTTGAAATATTAATCTATTACTTATTTAATATAATGTGTTCTAAGCGTGTGGATATCCTATTTTTTAAAAATTATCGTATTTCGTATACCGTGTACATACAACTTAACTCTTGATACTTGAAACTACTCAATAAAAATGCTAATCAACCAAGTTTTTTTTTTAATTACTAATAAAAATGAAGTATTTTTTTTAAATTTGTTTTTCTGTCATTGAAATAAGAAATTAATTTTTTTAAAATTTATGTTTATAATTTATTTATGATACTGTATAAGAAATCTAAATATTGACGGTTGTGGTTTCGTAAAATTTTGTGATGGAAGGCATAAAACTCATAATCAATTGCCTTAAAAGTATAACCTCTTCATTTTTAGTTTTAAATCATTATTAATTATAGAATTTTATTATCTAAATATATATAATTTTTAATGTCATAATTTGTTATTTAAATCATATATAAAATTTTATGAAAACAATTATTTAAAAATAACACTGGTTTATCAAGAATACGCAAGAAAAGCACTTGGAATTGTTGATTCATCGCCAGAGATGGCTTAAAACCAATAGTTCATTATCTAATGGATTTTTCCGTTTTAATACTCTATCTGAGAGTTATCAGTATTTATCAAATTTGTTCCTATCTTATTTTTTCTTATGTTTAAAATAATATATTTTTATAAGATCAATTTTCAGTTATTTAGTTTTACTTGAAATCATAAAATATTTCAATGATATGACAATTTTTTTTTAAATATATAATCTCAAAAAATAAGCTCTCAATATTACAGCAAGTAAATTTTTTCTTATGTTTAAAATAATTCTGTCATGCCCGACTTTAATCACCAGAGAAATTATACGCTTTAGATCAAGCCAAATCCCCCATACAAGATTGGCAAGACCCGCACGGTTTTGTCCCATAGGTGAAATGAGAAACTTTCTAGTAGGTCACCCATCCTAGGATTTCTGTTAATCGAGCACGCTTAACCCTGGAGTTATTCTAACTCTCCAGCCATTCCACCAAAAGGCGCCTCTAATGATTAGAGTCGGGCGTGACAGTTGGTATCAGAGTCGGACCCCCTCCAGTAGATGTATGGTTCGAGGACGAACAATGCGGAAGCTGGTGGGCCTGTGACATCCCGACCCGGCAAAGTGATCCTAAGAGGGCGGGTAGAGCAAAGCTCCTGGCTAGCTTCTAGGATGTCAAGCTAGCTAGGGTAGTGGAATGCAGGACACAGGAATGAATCGAATCATATATCGAAAAGGGGAAACTAATCATTAGAGGCGCCTTTTGGTGGAATGACTGGAGAGTTGAAAGAACTCTAGGGTTAAGCGTGCTCGATTAACGGAAATCCTAGGATGGGTGACCTCCTGAGAAGTTTCTCATTTCACCTGCGGGACAAAACTGTGCAGCTCTTGCCAATCTTGTATGGAGGATTTGGCTTGATCTAAATCGGAAAATTCCTCTGGTGATTAGAGTCGGGCGTGACAAATTCTAAAAATAATAATATTTTTATAAGGTCAATTTCTAATTATTTATTTTTATTTGAAATCATAAAATATTTCAATGATACATAAATTTTTTTAAATACATAATCTTATAAAATAAGTTCTCATCATTATATGAGAAGAAAAAAAAGAAAGGGAAAGTTAGTCGAAAATTAATTAAGAGAGAGAGAGAGAGAGAAGGACCCTAAGGGCTGACGTGAAGAGAAAACTGAAAAATGGCATTTTTTTTCATTTTAAAAAGACGACACGTGTTAAATACATAGCAATCCGGTGACGGAAAAATGCCATTTGCGTCCAAAGGCATTTTCCATGTGACTCACCTTCATCATCTACCAAGTTTGAAAGGACACCATTTTTTTTACTGCAACATATCTTGAAACTTTAGTTCTATTGTCGAAGATGAGATCAATAGGGTCCCACCCGAAAATGGCAAACGCTGTCAATAACTCTCTCGCAATTGTTGTCTTTTCTAGTTTTTTTGGCTTTCTTTTACTCTCAATTTATTAATTATGTCTCGATTTTGAAGGGTTTTAATCTCATAGCCACCAAAATTCAAATAGATAAATCCTAAGCAAAACCAAATATGTTCTTTACAATTCACTAAGCACTCGATTTTCTAAAACCACTAAAGAGATCCTGAATAATATTCAAATTTTCATGTTTCAATTTCATAAACTGCGGTACCGTAGCAAACCCCAATACAATATTATATTCATAAGTCATGGTAACTTTTTTTTTTCCTATTTTAAATTACCACAGCAAGCATTCAAAGGTAATAATTAATTACTTTCTATTTGTTGTTTCATTGAAGTACATTACTCCATAATGTTAGCAACTTGTTCTTTTTTTAAAAATTTAATTAATGAGCTCTTTCAATAATTAATTTTTCATTTCATAATTATTTTGAAATTTCCCAGTTGAGACTGCTAGTTTTAGGTCTCAAAGATGCTAGCTTTTTTTTAAATCAGTAAAATGGCCAGATTTTCATCTCAAATGTGAAAACATGAAAGTCAATTCATGTTTTCCATTGTTCTAGTTCTCTTTCTGGTTTAGTTATCTGCTGCTGCAAGGGTGCACAGCACATGCATGAAGGTCAATTCATTATCATATATTTATTGAAATTGTGTAATTATTTTTAATTTATTATTAGAAATAGATCAGATTCTCATAGTGTCAGGCCGAAGTCTTACAGATATGATGATTATTTATCATGTCTATCAGATTTCAATTACTTAGTTTAATCATTTTTATGCGGAAAATTCTGAAATCTGTGTGCTTAAAAACGCATTGTTCACGCGTTCATATGGACAATGAGTGTTTTTTTTTTTCTTTAATGGACAATGAGTTTTATGGTTGATGTTTATCTAAAGCTGATTCTTATATTTCAGGGCACGGGACTGTAAGAATTTGGACCGGTTCCCAATAACGCTGCTGAAATTTTCATAAACTTACTATTAGAAGTGGCAGGATGTGTGAAGCAATATTAAATAATGAAATATTATTTTATAATAAAATTGTATAATAAAATGATCGTAAAATGTATTACGAAATTGTATCTCATTGAGATATACTAAAAAAAAGTTACAATGCTAAGATGTGTCTTCATAAGTATCCTCCAAAGCCTTTTGCCAAGGTATGCAATAGGCATGATATGATCTAGGAGTGTTAAAATAGGTTGGCGTGTGAAGTTCGACATGGATTCGTCTAATACGCGATACGATTAAGGTCAAAATGAACATGACCAATTTAATACTTATGTTAAATTTATCGACATGAACACGACACAAAAAATTAGACAAGTGACGTGAACATGACACGTTTAACTCATTTAATATCATAAACATGTTAAGTGAGTCGTGTTGACCCATATACAACCCGTGTAGCCCGCTTAATATCATAAACAGATTAAATGAGTCGTGTTGACCTGTGTACGACCCACTTAACCCGTTTATAATATTTTTAAATTTTAATCTATTTACTCCAATCGTATATCAAAATAAATTTTCATATATAAAATGCAAAAATTCTTTAATATTCATAACTAAACGAGTCACTAAAATTACTTCGTTACTCTTAAATAAATGAGTCACTCGCCTAATCCGCGTGTTAATCCGCGACACAATACATTTATGTTGGTATCATAAATAGTGACTCGTTTATGACACGAACTTATTTAACCACAAACCTAACTCATTTATTTCGTGTATTAAGTGAATCATATTCTCGTGTCATGACCCATTTTCAATTGCTTTAGGTAATTTTTATTTATATTTTTATTTAATTTTAATTTTTTACTTCTTTGATTTTATTGAGCCCGATTTGAAGGATTATTTAGGATTTTTATAAGAAATTATCTGGTTATGGAACCAAGTGAATCTGAAGCTGAAAAGACAAGAAAAAGAGAAGATTTCAAAAGGCATAAGGTAACAAGACTGCCCATGTGGAAAATTTTTACCCGGACCGGATCCATACCTTTATTTATAGACCAAATAAATGAAAATAAAATTTCTTATTAAAGCAAGAGTATTTCTAACTATATACCAGAAAAAAAAGAGATAAAATGAAAAACATTTTTTAAAGAATTCTTACTGTTATTGATTTGATCTATAAACGTGGCTATGCAACCGGTCTATATAAGTAATTTCCCTGCTCATATTACATGATACCATCATGTTTTTAGTTTGCTGGAATTTTAATTGGGCCGCGTTCAATTGTTGAGCCCATGTCATGTGCCTAGATTTGGACGTGCCTAGATTTGGACGTGTAGCTGCATGTTTTTACGTGGGACCATGCACGTAGGGAATTGCCTTAATTAAATCCTTATCCTATTTGGACACTTTGGGCTCCTATTAGAAAAAAATTGATTATGTAATTCTTCTTTAATACGAATTGATTTCCTCCTCCTCAACAATAATTAGTTTCCTAATTAGATCGAGTGAAGTCCTAGAGTTATGAAGTCTATACAAGCAGAATTATATCACAAGAGAAAGATATCTAACTCTCTAGTCTCTCACCTTCATGTACATGATACCACAATCCCTACATTTTTCTCTATGCCATTTTATTCTCTCTTCAAGAATTCAAGTAAGATTAGTTGGAGATCAAGATTCAACCAAGCAATTCAAGTTAAATGTCAACAAGTCTTTGTCCTTAAATTTTACTTATTTTATTTTCAATTTTAATCATTTTATTGAGTCAAACACCTCAAACACTATATCTTGGATTATTGGTTCCTCTTCTCAACCATGACAGATGTGGGATGAGTTTCATCAAATCCATACTCTTATCCTCAAATTCTCAAAACTCTCCTTTCGGCTCATTCTTAGAAGTGCAAATTCTTTCGTAGATTCAATGGCTAAACAAGGTATACTGCGGAAATAATGATTTTCTGGCAAAAACTTTATAGTTTATTTACACTACTTTTTTCTCTTGTTCATTCTTTAACTGAACAACATTTTTGGTGCATCGAGTTGTTATGATGGGTTATGGTCAGTATATTTCTTTGTCACTATGCTACTATATGTTTATTAGCTTTTTTATTGTAAAACTCCTGAAACTTGTGGGTCCTGAATATGTATGGCACAACCCAAGAGGGGAGGTGAATTGAGTTTTCTAAAAATCTTTTAGAATTTAAAACAAAATTTAGAATTCTAAGTGCAGCGGAAAAATATAGAACTTATGATAATAAATTATAGATTAAAATCACCTCACAATGTTCTATTCATAAAAGATAAAAAGACTATGCAAAGTTCAGCTATTGATTAGAACTGTTTCACAATGTCTTATTCAATATTAGAACATCTTTATGATGGAAAGCTATTGTATTTAGAACTTTCTCATAAAGTTTAGAAAATCATATAAGACTGTGTGAGAGACAGTTATTGAAATTAGAACTGCTTCACAATGTCTTATTCAGTATCAGAATTGCTTTATGATGGAAAGCTATTGTAATTAGAACTTCCTCATAAAGTTTAAAAAATAAATTAGAAACCAAAGTAGTGAAATATACTGTGAAAAGAAGAACAATTAGAACTTGGTATATTCACTTTATCAGAATTCCAGAGTTCTAATATTCAGAGAAGATAATACTTATTCCAGTTTTTAGAACATCTGAATCATTAACAATTTTAGCATTTCTAAAATATAAACAGAAGTGTAATAAAAGCAGTATCAAGCAAACTTCAGAAATTAAAAGATCAACACAGTGATTTATAGTGGTTCGGCACTAACTCGCCTACATCCACTCCCCAAGACTCTCCTTGAGATCCTCAACTATGTTATCTCTTTTCAAGGGTAAGAGACAAACCAACAGTACAAGGCAATAGATCAACACTTAGATCTACCCTTTATCCCACTAGATTTTCCAAAGGTTCTAGTTAACCTCAACCCTTTCTGTTTTTGTCAGAGTACAGAAACTCAATTCAAGACATTAGAATCTCACATAAGGAGAAGGTCGCTTGATAACCTCTTTCACAATAGCTTCTAACCTAAGCTATTACACACAAGTTTTATCAAATAAAAACCTGTCTACTATAGATTATAGAATCTAAATAGATAGAAAGAAATGCACATATAAGCACAGGAAAAATAGTTTATCAGATTAGAAAATCGTGTAGAACACAGAACCGTTTTTCAAAAGTAGTAAACAAAATTCTTTTCTCTTTAAAAAAAAAACGTGAAGTGTAAAGATGAAAAGAAAAATGGGGGTAGAGAGTAAGTTTTGAGAGAAAAAGATTTGATCAATGGGAGAATGCTCTTAAAACGAAAACTCTTACTTCACCAACGTTCCAAGAGTGAAATACTCCTTTATATAGAGAGCTTCGTGTCTCTTGCTTTTGGAAAGTGGATATTTCATTTTGAAATCAGAATATTCACTTTCCTTATATAGAAGATACGAAAATCTTTAGTTACCAAAAGTTTATCTTATCCTTTTGGTAAGAGAATAAAAACGATTTTACTTTTCTTTAAACAAAAAGATTTTCAGCAGCATTTTATTTGGAAAGATATTTTTACGAAAAGATGCACTTACTAAAAACGAAAAGATTCTTTCTTCGTTTTAAGGTAAAAGAATAACTTGAAGTACTTTTTAGATTTTCAAACGTATTTTCGAAAAAGATAATGTATGATTTATTACCAAAATCATTTAGAGATAAAATCTCTTTAGTTTTAGGTAATTAAATCATTTCAATTTTAAAGAATATTTTTCGAAAACAAATAAAAGAATTTACTTTGAAAAATCTAATTTCCGAAAATTATTTTTTATTTTGTTTGAGAGAGAAAAATTAATTTATATACTCATATATGAATTTTCTCTCTATCCTACAAAGTATCCTAAATACCTAACCACTAGGGTTTTCGAATTATCTTCACAGACTATAGATTTTGTAGGACTTGCCTTGTACGATTTTTTTCCATAAGAATTCTGCATAAAATAATATTTAGCACAAATAATATAATTCAAATTTATTTGTTTTGTTTTAGTCATCAAAATCTGAGATTAGAAATTGACCCTTGAGCCAACAAAGCTATGATTGTAACTTCTTGGACTCTTGCCTCCATTTGATTAATAAAAATCTCAGATTATCAAAAAAAAAAAAAAAAATCATGTTATTAAGAACATTTATAAGTTTGTTTGAGTTAACTTTGTCTATAATGATGAACTAAAATTTTTTTACCAAGGATACTAAGAATTAGTTACCATAAAGCTATTAATTTAGTTAACTTATGATTTATTAAATAATATTATTTGGATATTATTGGAATTGGTTTGTAATTTATGGTTGAAGTTTAAGGAGGATGGATACTTAAATTAATTGATTACCCGACAGATGAGCTGTATGAATTGAGTGAATGAGGAGATGAATGAATACTTGTTATGGCGGATGGGGTTAGTTATTTTGGATTTGCCTGAAGGATGGGCTTTGAAAACGTACTGTTGAATTGAGGTTTAGTCAAATTTTAGGAAAAGTGCTGCCAAAATTTTGATAGAACCTAGACTAGTCTTAATTAATAACATAATTAATAATTTTATTTAGATTAATTCTATAACTTGATACATAATGAATAAAGTGCTCTAATTATTTTATTATTATCATTATTATTCATTTAATTATTCAATTATTTATTTATTTTCATTATTATTGTATATTATTATTATTATCTATTTTATCATTGTTGTTTATTGTTAATACTATTTATTTATTTGCATTAGAGTATGGATGTCTAATTGTCCATTGCATTACGATGTTTAATTGATCAATATGTCTGCATTTAATTGCAATGCTTGATTAGTTGTGATGTGACAATGTTTTGCTATGTTTATGTGGAGTTGGAATGAAGTGGGTCACCATGGGTTTGTGAGGGCAGTCTATGAGACCATTGGCCGTGTTGGAGATTGACGCCCCCGTGTGCACCTAATTATATGATATGGATAATATGGATAAACCACATGGTGACCTCTATTGGTATGGAAAAGAAAAAAGAGAATGGAAAAATAATGAGAGGGCTGTTCAAGTGAGGATTAGACCGGTCGGCCATGTATGGGGGATCGGCTCCCTGGTGCACACATTATGAGAGGGTGGGCCATATGTGAGGACGGCTCATTGGGGGTTTCAGTGACGCCACAGACCAATTTCCATGTGATGTGATTATGTGAAGTTGTTAATAAGTGTGAGTACTGTTGTTATGCCATTTGTGTGACTATCTGCGTGAGCATATACTAGTTGGACGACTAAATTGATATATTTATATATTTGTGTGAATGCGTGTGTTGTGCAATAATTATTACTCCTTAGAAAACTCACATGTCTTGTTTAATTTTTCAGGAAGTAAGTTTCTCTTTAATTCGGTTTAAGTTATGTTTCTTCGCCGCAAGGCTAGAAAGAAATTTTCCTAATTCAATAATTATTTTGCTATGTAACTATATGTATAAGAATCTATGTATATCTAATAGTTAGTGACTCCGCAGTTGTAGAATTTACATACATTTAATTGTGTATTAATATAGATGAAATAATTCTGTGAGCCCATATTAGAAATGTGATGTATTGTAAATTCGGCTCTAACTGTGGAATGTTGAAGATGATAAATTTGGGCCAAGGTATAATAAAACCTTGAGGTTTATTTTTCCTAGTAATATCAGTTGAATGTTTGAAATTTATATTAAGATAGTAGATTTTATTGTTTCAGGCTTACTACAGGCCTCGGGGGCCTTGAGCTTACTTGAGGCCTAGTGCCGGTTCGACCCAACCATGGAAACGAGTCGTGACAGTTAGCTCAGGGATTTGATTTTGTTGCGTTAACCATTTGAATCCAAGTTATTGGTGGTTCAACTCCATTTTCCATAAACTAATAGGTTAGACTTAAAATCAACCTGAAATGACAAAAATTGACCAACTTAATTGGTTCAGTTTGAGTTAATTTGGTTCTAGTGTGAAAGTTCAGTTTACATTTTAGCCTTGATTCAATTCAGTTCAAACCAAAAATCGATTGTTTGCTTACCCCAACCAAAAATGAATGTATAATATAGGGTAAACTAAGATGAGATGGACCGAATAACTGAAACAAACTGACTCATTTTTATTTGGTTTGATCATCTTTTTAAGAGATCAATTACCATTCGGTTTGAATATTGATAATCAAACAATACTTTGGTCTGATCATTTGCATAGCTAACCAAATTCATTTTATGCCTAAAATAGATGATTTCGTTCAGAGTAATTGAACCAAATCAAAATCGATCTAGTTTAATTCAAAATCAAACCTATTTTCATAGTATTTGATCCGGTTAAACTGAATGCTCATCCCAAGATAAAACTACTTTAGAGAATTAAAAAATTTTTATCTATGAAGTGATCTTTACAACCATTAGATATAAATGATTTTTATATAAACATTGATCTAATTATAATAAGAATACTTGCTACTTGTCAATTAGTTGCAAATTAGTTGAGGTTAACAATTTTAGTATTTGTATTTAATTTTTTTTATTAAATGTAGAGTTAATTTTGAAAAAATAGATTCCATTTCAATATTTTTTGGAAGTATAAATTAAAAAAAAAAACTCCTATCTAAAAAATAGATTTAATTCTTGTTTTCGATAATTTTAATATTAAATCATATAAATTTAATTAATCACTCTGTAACTTAGACTTTTACTTAATATACTATCATGTAAACTAATAATTTAGTTTATGTATCTTTTACTTTATTTTATTTAAATCATTTTTTCCTTTATTTTTAACATTATAACATATTTCAAGAAAATAGAGTGTGGTTAAAATTGTTAAAATAAATTTCATCAAAAATTAATAAATAAATAAATAAATAAATTTATAGAGAGAGAATAGATTCGTACAAATTAAAAAAATGTATCCAAGAAACAATTGAAAAACTAATATATTTAAAAACTATGATATTTAACGTTTTTTTTTTAATATGTAATTAAAGAAGAAAGTTCTACTAAAGGTTAAAAAAAAAGGAAATTTAAAAAGAACAAAAAAAAAAAGTCATATACAAGCGGTCATACTTAGTAGATTCGCATGCTAAATGGCATAGAACACTTTACGTACCCGTGTAGAATTAAATTTTGTACCATAATCAAAGCCAGTAATATGTTTGCATTCATAGAATTTATATCATGAAAATCATAAGATAAAAATACAAAATACAAATTGCATTTATAATAAAAAAAAGTAGATTTATAATCTCTATGTGAAATCCCTATTACAAAGGAGATATATCTTTTAATTTTTCCTTTTGTGCAACACAAGATTCAAAGGCAAGGCGACTTGATCTTGAATTGATATAGACAAACTGTACAAATCATGATTCAATGGTCAAAGAGAGTTTGATTATAAATCAATGTAGAGACTTGATCTCTAATTGATGTTAAAAGAGTTTTGATCTTTGAATTTCAATAAAAACTTTTCTAGTTTATAGTTCAACAACGCTTTGATGTTTATGTAAAGAGAGGTGCTACGCCCGACTCCAACCATCAGAGGAATTGTCTGTTTTGGATCAAGTAATTCCATTCAATTCTAGATTGGTAAGACTCGCACAGTTTTGTCCTGCAGCTAAAATGGGAACATCCCAAGAGGTCACCCATCCTAAGATTTCCCTTGAGCGAGCACGCTTAACCCGGGAGTTCTTCCAACTCTCCAAGTCATTCCACCAAAAGGCACCTCTGATAATTAGTTTCCTCTTTTTTCATATATGATCCGATTCATTCATCTCGCATTCTATTATCCTAGCTAGCTTGCCATCCTAGAAGCTAGCTAAGAGTTTTGCTTTATCCACCCTCTTAGGATCGCTTTGCCAAGTTGGGATGTCGCAGGCTCACCAGCTTCCACGTGGTTCCTCCACGAACCATACATCTATTAGAGGGGGTCCAGCTCTGATACCACTAAAGCTTAAAGCTTAATTGAAAGGTTAGTACTCATGATATCCATCTCCCTCCTATTTTTCTTTAATTTCTAATTCTAGAAATTTATTATAAAATTTGGGGATTTTGTATAAATTAGCTATGTTGATGTATGTTATGTGTTTAAATGAACTCTTGGGTGATTATGGATGATGATTATATGCTTGAAATGCTAAACACGATCCCCTTCCCTTATTTCCTATGGTTGGCCGAACCACCCTAGGGTAGTAAGGCTTGTATGCTCTTCTTTTTAATTAATGATTATGCTTCTAAAATCATGCTAGATAAGTATATTAAGTGTTGGAAATTACCCTTGCTTGAATTCTCAAATTTAACATATTTTTCCCATGATAAAAAGCATGCATTTTTGGGGAGTTTGCATGTAAGGTGTGTAATTGAGTAAATTATAGAGAAATGTATGAGGCAAAAAGAGAAGTTGCGTTTATCATTAGCTATACAGCCGAATATATATTACAAAAGTGTGAAGAATTTGTATCTAAGCTAACTACATTTAGGTACATCAATTCCTATCTTATAGGAGTCCAAACTAATAGATAAACTTAACTATTTACAGTTGGCTTATCACGCCCCCTCAAGATTGGGGTGTCATGATGAACACCGATCTTGACTCTATTGAGATTGACCATAGCCTTTAACAATGGCTTAGTCAACATGTCTGCAAGTTGATCTTTTGTTGATACATGTGTAATTCTAAGAAATCCCTTGTGAACTAAATCTCGTACAAAATGCACATCAATCTTGATGTGTTTCATCCTTGAGTGAAATACTGGATTTTGGCAGGTATATATAGTGGATATATTGTCACAATAGATCGAAGGAGTCGAAATTTTCGATTCAACTCCAAGTTCTTTTAAGAGATTTTGAATCCACATTACCTCGGATGCTGTAGATACCACGGCCTTGTATTCTGCTTCCGTAGATGACTGTGCAACTGATTTTTCTTTTCTAGATGACCAAGAAATAGGCACCGAACCTAGATACACAATATAACCAGACGTAGATGACTGATCAGATGGATCTCCCGCCCAATTTGTATCAAAGAAAGGATGAAACGCCAAACAAGATTGAGGCGAGATTAGAAGTTCATAATCAATAGTAGATTTGAGATACCGTAGCAATCTTTTAAGTGCATCTCAATGGTGTTGATTTGGATATTGCATAAATTGAGAAAGTTTACCAACATCATAACTGATGTCTGGCCGTGTCCATATAAGATACTGCAGTTCTCCTACAGTTTGCATATATCTAGTAGCTTCATGAGACATAGCCAAACTTAATGACTTGACAAGAACATCTTTCATAGCCATTGGTGTAGTAACCAGCTTTGCACCCTCCATTCCAAGTTGTTCCAGTAATTTGCGAATGTGATGGGGTTGTGACAAAAACAAACCCTTGGTTGCTCATCAAGACCATCATAAGGGGCATGAAAGGATAGATTCTGAAGATCATTTGTTATGTGATGCGTTGCTCCCGAATCCATGACACAACTAGTGTCAGAAGACCTAGAATGATTGACATGATTGGCCTATGGCTATGGAAAATTATTTGCCTTGAAGTAATCTTTAGTACGATCACGATGACCTAGTCTATCACAAATCTAGCAACAAATTTTATTCAGTCCCTGCCTTGAAGAGAAATCAAAACCTTGCTTGACTTGGCGCTGTCCTCCAATAGAGAAACCTTCATTGGAACCTGGTCAGCGCTGGGTGCTAAATCATAGGAAGGATCCATCTTACGCAAATAGATCTCATGAGCCAAGAGCTTGTCTTGCAATTCTTCAAACATGATCATGGTATCACGAACACGAATAGCAATAGCAATGTCATGAAACTCTAGTCCAATACCATCTAAAACATGAACAATTAAATCAATGTCTGAAATGGGATTTCCACAAAGAGAGAGTGTAACGTCCCATTTTTCTATGTCTCAAATAAGGTGGGACATCCTACTGAATCGAGTCTTTGCTTAGAGTCGAGTTGGGTTAATCCAAAACCCGGTTCGAGCCATTAGAGTCCAGAGTGGGGTAGACTGGGATGTAACTGAAATAAGGAAAAGAAGTGGACTCACTTGAAGGAAGCAAAAAGATCAAAGTATAAGGATTAGGACTTACTTGCACTAAAAGATAAAGCTTAGGTATTAAGTTGTAACATATTGACACTTGAGGTACCATTTGGTAATTTTCACATAAAAATCATTGATATTTTGGAGATGTACCCGAGACTTCCATTTCATTTCCTCTTCTTCATCTTTATCTTCATCTTCTTCCTCTACTTTCCTCTTCCACCTTCCTTTCTCCATCAATTTTAATGGTAGTGAAGATTTTAATGGTAGTTAAGCCTTAACTTCAACTTCTATTCTATTCAAGTAAGTAAACCTTCTTGAATTTCATAATTGAATCATTTGGTGATATTTTTAGATGATTCATAAGAATTCTTATGTATAGGAGAGGTGAGCCAAAGGTAGAAGGAAGCTAAAAAGAAGAGCTCAAGCTTTTTGGAGTGAAGGTGTGCTATCTCTTTTAGTTTAATTAATTTCCTTGCATGAGAATTTGTGTGGTGTGTTGATAAGGAGAAGATATGTTGCTTAATGTTGAGTGAGAGGATTGGAAATGGTGAGAAAGCATGGGATGAAATGAATAAATGAAGTAAATATTGAGTTTATACTGAAACAGGTTTTGTTGGAAATTTTATCAGTAACTTCCCCTTGATTTTGATCCTATTTAACGATGGAATTAGGAGGTGGTCTAGAAGAGTTATTTGTTCCTCTATGTGTTAGCTTTCCATGGGTTTTTGAATCAACCAAATCGGTGTGGGTCCCGTATATGTATGGCACAACCCAAGAGGGGGGGTGAATTGGGTTTTCTAAAAACAGATATAAATTTTAGAAATTCTAAACAAAATATAGAATTCTAAGTGCAACGGAAAACACAAAGAACTTTGTGAGAATAGAATATGGATTAAATTCACCTCACAATGTTCTAATTATAAAAGATAGAAAGTCTGTGCAAAGTGCAGCTATTGATTAGAACAGCTTCACACTGACTTATTCAATATCAGAGCTTCTTTATGAAGGAGAGCTATTGAAATTAGAACTTCCTCATAAAGTTTTAGAAAATCATATAAAGCTATGTGAAAGACAGTTATTGAATTCAGAACTTCTTCACAGAGCTTTAATCAAGTATCAGAACAACTTTATGATGGAAAGCTATTGTGATTAGAACTTCCTCATAAAGTTTAAAAAATTAATTAGAAACTCAAGCAGTGAAATATACTGTGAATAGAACAACAGTTAGAACATGGTATATTCACTTATTAGAATTCCAGAGTTCTAATGTTTAGAAGAGATAAAGCTTATTACCGTTTTAGAACATCTGAATCATTAACAATTTTAGCGTTTCTAAAAAATAAACCAAGGTGTTATAAAGACAGTATTAAGCAAACTTCAGAAATAAAAAGATCAACACAGAGATTTATAGTGGTTCGGCACTAACTCGCCTACATCCACTCCCCAAGACGCATCTTGAGATCCTCAACTATGTTATCTCTTTTAAAGAGTAAGAGACAAACCAACAGTACAAGGCAATAGATCAACAACTAGATCTACCCTTTTGTCCCACTAGATTTTCCAAATGTTCTAGTTAAACTCAACCCTTTCTATTTTTGGCAGAGTACAGAAACTCACTTCAAGACATTAAAATCTCACACAAGGAGAAGGTCGCTTGATAACCTCTTTCACAATAGCTTATCACCCAAGCTATTACACAAATGTTTATCAGATAAAAACCTGTCTACTATAGATTACAGAATCTAAATAGACAAAAAGAAATGCACATATAAGCACAGGAAAAACAGTTTATCAGATTAGAAAATCGTTTAGAACACAAAACTGTTTTTCAAAAGTAGTTGTAAAAATTCTTTTCTTTTTAAAGATGAAAACGTTAAGTGTAAAGATGAAAAGAAAAATGGGGGTAGAGAGTACGTTTTGAGAGAAAAAGATTTGATCAATGAGAGAATGCTCTTAAAACGAAAACTCTTATTTCACCAATGTTCAAGACGTGAAAGCTCCTTTATATAGAGGGCTAAGAAGCTCTTGCCTTTGGAAAGAGAATATTTTATTTGAAATCAGAATATCTTCTTTCCTTATTTAGAAAATATGAAAATCTTTGTTATCAAAAATTTATTTTATCCTTTTTGGTAAGAGAATAAAACACAATTTTGCTTTCCTTTAAACAAAGATTTTCGGCAGTATTATTTGGAAAATATTTTTACGGAAGGATGCTCTTACTAAAAACGGAAAAGATTCTCCTTCGTTTTATAAGGTAAGAAAATAACTTTAAGTACTTTAGATCTTTCAAAAATATATTTTCCGAAAAGTATATGATTTTATTACCAAAAACATTAGAGAAGAAATCTCTTTAGTTTTAGGAAATTAAATCATTTCGATTTAAGGAATATTTTTCGAAAACAAATAAAAGAATTTATTTTGAGAAAATCTAATTTCCGAAAATATTTTTAACTGAGAGAAAAATAATTTATGTGCTCATATATGGAATTTCTCTCTATCCCACAAAGTATCCTAAATACCTAGCTACTAGGATCTTCGAATAACTTCACACTCATTGTAGGACTTGCCTTGTACGATTTCTTTCTATAGTAATTCTGCATAAAATAAAATTAGCACAAATAACATAATTTAAATTTATTTGTCTTGTATTAATCATCAAAATCTGAGATTAGAGCTTGACCCTTGAGCCAACAATCGGAGTTGTAAATTGAGAGTTATGACCAAAATAGTACAGATTGCGCAGGTTGAAAAACACGACGTGCGCTCGCGAATTTCATGTTGAGCTCGCGAATTGTGCCTGTAAACTCTCTGACTCTCATTTTGCGCTTCTCGCGCTCGCGAATTTCATTGCACGCTCGTGAATTTGGCCTGTAAACTCACTGACCCTCATGTGTGCTTCTCGCGCTCGCGACTTTTCATGGCGCGCTCACTACTTGTGTTTTAGTGCTCTTTTGGATCTCTTTTTCTATGCAATTGTATTCCTTTGCTCAACTTGTATGCCTTCAATCATTTTAAAACAAAAAGACAACATGAACACATGTATAAACACAAAATGCAAGCATGCAAATGATGTGAAACTAACATGACACAAGTTGCCGCTTGGCGGGGCTATTAGCATACAGGTAAGCAGTATGGTTTATGAAATTATGAAGCAGTTAATATGCTTTTGTTTTATATATTGACATACCACGAATATGCTCCATTGAGGTTAGGTAGAAACCACGTAGATAAGGCTATGTCGCGACATATGATAGCAGATCTGCGCCCCATACAGTTTGGTACTCCGGCTACAGGCCGTTGAGTGGATATGATTATATAATGGCCATAACAGCCCAGTCATACAGTATTCATCCAGTTTCATATAGTTCTTCTTATCACTTTGGTTTCACTATAACCTTATGGAGCTATGCAGTTATATTGACTACAAATTGCATAATCATACAGTATAATGAGCAGCAAGTACGATAATGAAAGTATCATGATATGTGTGCTTACATTCCATATGTGATTACATGTTTATTATATGTATGTATGTGCTTACTTGTTTCTTTATTCGTTACGATATTCATTGAGTTTTAATAAAAGTTGTAGAATTCATACAGCATAAGGAACATCAGGTATGATCATGAAAGTATCATGTTATGTGTGATTACTCATTTATTTATTTAGTTCTTATGGAGCCATACAGTTATAAGATTAACTTCTATGATCTGACTAAAAAGTACATAAGTCATACAGCATAATGAACAGCAAGTAAGACAATGAAAATATAATGTTATATGTTCTTACATGTTTATTTATTTACTTCATACAGCATAATGAACAACAGGTAAGATCATGATAGTATCATGATGTGTGTGATTAAAGGTTCATGTAAAGGAGTTATGTGATAATTAGAACTCAATTATTTATGTTATGAATTAGAAGTGTATTCTTTGCTATAAAGATACATTTATGTTGAAATTTACTGATTCTATGATTATCAATGCTTTTATGCAAATTTGTATTTTAAGTAAGTTGCCATCGCACTTTGTTAAGTATGTGAATTATGAGCACCATTGAGTTTTATACTCAGCGCGTTGATTTTTATCACGCGTAGGTTGAAGATCGTGGTTGCTACTTGAAGAGTTGAAGAGTACTATCAAAACAGAAGTGACGAATTTGGGAGTAGTAGATTGAGAGTTATATAATCAAGAATTATGGCATGTATAATTATTACATTTGTTCGAGCTTATGTGATTAGAAATATAAGTGAAGCATGTAATTATTTTGGTGTAAGTAGTTGGAGATAAGAATAATACTTATGAAATGATTGAATATGAAATATTTTACAATAGTTGGTGTGATTAGTTCATGAAGCCTTGATATAGATCATGAATGCACTTAATTGCTGGATATAAAATGCTATTGAGGATTTATACAGTTATGAATATATATATATAAAGTGTTATTGTGTTATGATGATTAGTTGGAGATATTGGAAGTTTGGAGTTTAATTAGGAGTGTTTTGTATTCATATTTAGCATACAGGATGATATCAATATGACAGGACATAAGTTCAACCAGATTGTAGCATCTCGGCTCGGTTCATTCGGGTTAACAGATGGACTGGGAAGGGATGTTACAGAGAGATCATCTGCAATGGTTTTAACAAGCAGAAGATCATCAGAAACACTTTTGTTTTCTCTCTTCGCATCAGATAGCATTTCGTGAAGGGAAAGAACTCTGGTAGCAGACTTATTTACGAAGGAAACTTGAATTCAATCCCACGCATCTGTAGAACAGTTTACTGAAGCAACAACGTGCAAAGAGGAAAAACTCGTTAAGGCCATGATGGCAGCGAGAACTAGTTGGTCTTGGCAATAATAAAATTCAAAATTTGAATTATCAATCTCCTTACCATCCTTTTGAATCATAGTAGGAGGAGGAAGCAAGGTTCGATTAACATAACCAATCAGATTATGACCACGAAGAACCGTAGCAATTTGGGCTCTCCATGTGGGATAGTTGTGAGCTATTAGCTTTAATGGCAATTGATAGCCATTGATAGAGATTAAAACTCTACCAGAAGAATGAGTGATATTGGTCGAAGATGAAGAAGTCATTGAAGATTGATGAATTGAAAAACAGAGGAAATGTGTAAGCTAAGAACAGAAGGGTTATTCAGGCTCTGATACCATATAGAGAAATATATGAGGCAAGAAGAGAAGTTGTGTTTATCAGTAGCTATATAGCCGGATATATATTACAGAAGTGTGAAGAATTTGTATCTAACCTAACTACATTTAGGTACATCAATTCCTATCTTATAGGAGTCCAAACTAACATCTAAACTTATATATTTAGAGTTGGCTTATCATAAATGACTACATATATATGTTATTGAACCACTGAATTTTATACTCCGCGAGTTGATATTTGTCACGCACTGTTGTAGACTCGAGAATATTATTGGAGTTCAGATCCTACTATAGAGCCAAAGATAGCTTTGATGGATAGTTTATTATGTTTCAATTTGTATTGAGTATGACATTTAATTATTGGAAACAGTATTCGATTAAGGATTTATGTATTAACTGAAGTTCTAGAAGAACATTTAGTTATGGTTTAGAACTTTCCATATTATATATATATGTCCCTTTATGGATTTTAGTTAGATATGTTGTATGGAATTATATATGGATATTATATAATGCTTAATGCTAATGATGAGTTGATAGTGAAGTACATCTAGAATCGATTATTGGAGTTGATGGATTGTTGAGATTGAACTTAGAAGTGTTTTTTTATTTCACAGATTGTTTGCTAAGTCTAGTTTTTAGGGGAGGCTCTTGCAGTTTTCCTGTAGTATTTTTGCAAATCATTTTCTAAGTAAAACCATAGACTTGAAATTGTATATATAATTTACTCACATATTTAGCATATAAGATTTGAATATGTAGCTTAAAATGGTGACTCTGGTACCGAATGTGGCAACTGTCATGTAATCCTTTGAAACCGAGCAATGGGCGTTACAAGAGGCTCCCTATTGATAAAGATTTAAGAAAAGTTATAATTTGATCTCTGTGGTTTACGAAATACAACTGGTCGTCCTTGTCTTTTTTAAATATACTAATTTGTCTGTGGGTCCCGTATATATATGGCACAACCCAAGAGTGGGGTGAATTGGGTTTTCTAAAAATAGATATAAATTTTAGAAATTCTAAATAAAATATAGAATTCTAAGTGCAGCGGAAAACACAAAGAACTTTGTGAGAATAGAATATGAATTAAATTCACCTCACAATGTTCTAATTATAAAAGATAGGAAGTCTGTGCAAAGTGCAGCTATTGATTAGAACAGCTTCACACTGACTTATTCAATATCAGAGCTTCTTTATGAAGGAGAGCTATTGAAATTAGAACTTCCTCATAAAGTTTTAGAAAATCATATAAAGCTATGTGAAAGACAGTTATTGAATTTAGAACTTCTTCACAGAGCCTTAATCAAGTATGAGAACAACTTTATGATGGAAAGCTATCGTGATTAGAACTTCCTCATAAAATTTAGAAAATTAATTAGAAACCCAAGCAGTGAAATATACTGTGAATAGAACAACAGTTAGAACATGGTATATTCACTTATTAGAATTCCAGAGTTCTAATGTTCAGAAGAGATAAAGCTTATTACCGTTTTAGAACATCTGAATCATTAACAATTTTAGCGTTTCTAAAAATAAACCAAGGTGTTATAAAGACAGTATCAAGCAAACTTCAGAAATAAAAAGATCAACACAGAGATTTATAGTGGTTCGGCACTAACTCGCCTACATTCACTCCCCAAGATGCATCTTGAGATCCTCAACTATGTTATCTCTTTTAAAGGGTAAGAGACAAACCAACAGTACAAGGTAATAGATCAACACCTAGATCTACCCTTTTGTCCCACTAGATTTTTCAAAGGTTCTAGTTAACCTTAACCCTTTCTGTTTTTGGCAGAGTACAGAAACTCACTTCAAGACATTAAAATCTCACACAAGGAGAAGGTCGCTTGATAACCTCTATCACAATAGCTTCTAACCTAAGCTATTACACACAAAAGTTTAACAGATAAAGATCTGTCTACTACAGATTATAAAATTTAAATAGATAGAAAGAAACGCACATATAAGTACAGGAAAAACAGTTTATCAGATTAGAAGATCGATTAGAACACAGAACTGTTTTTCAAAAGTAATTGTAAAAATTCTTTTCACTTTAAATATTGAAAACGTTAAGTGTAGAGATGAAAAGAAAAAATGGGGGTAGAGAGTAAATTTTGAGAGATAAAGATTTAATCAATGTGGGAGTGCTCTTAAAACGAAAACTCTTACTTCACCAATGTTCAAGATGTGAAAGCTCCTTTATATAGAGGGCTAAGAAGCTGTCGCCTTTGGAAAGAGAATATTTTATTTTGAAATCAGAATATTTTCTTTCCTTATTTAGAATATATGAAAATCTTTGTTACCAAAAGTTTATTTGATCATTTTTTGTAAGAGAATAAAACACGATTTTGCTTTCCTTTAAACAAAAGATTTTCGGCAGCATTATTTAGAAAATATTTTTACGGAAGGATGCTCTTACTAAAAACGAAAAAGATTCCCCTTCGTTTTTAAGGTAAGAAAAAAATTTTAAGTACTTTAGATCTTTCAAAAATATATTTTTGAAAAGTGTATGATTTTATTACCAAAAACATTAGAGAAGAAATCTCTTTAGTTTTAGGAAATTAAATCATTTCGATTTAAGGAATATTTTTCGAAAACAAATAAAAGAATTTATTTTTGAGAAAATCTAATTCCGAAAATATTTTTAACTGAGAGAAAAATAATTTATGTGCTCATAGATGAAATTTCTCTCTATCCTACAAAGAATCCTAAATACCTAGCTACTAGGATCTTCGAATAACTTCACACTCATTGTAGGACTTATCTTGTACGATTTCTTTCCATAGTAATTCTGCATAAAATAAAATTAGCACAAATAACATAATTTAAATTTATTTGTTTTGTATTAATCATCAAAATCCGAGATTAGAGCTTGGCCCTTGAGCCAACATTGTCCTCATATTTTACTTTCGTTACACTATTTAATCTGTTTGTCCAATTTTTGCATCTTCTCCGTTAAGTTAAAAAGAAAATATAGAGGTCATAGGAGAGATACTAAAATATTATACCAAAAAAATTGCAGCGTAGTCCCATGGTGGCCAAATATGTAATTCAAGGAAGTCATTTTGCCAAATATGTAATTTGATCGATCCATATGATAAATTATCAGTAATAATTAATCTTTATGACGATACCTAACTTATACATCAAGTATCTAATTAAATTGGTTCAATCAGCGAATTTTTATTGACTTTACTATATTATTTTTAATAAAGTAATAATATTTATCCAATAATTTTATTTTAATAACTATTTAAAATATGTTGATTAGTATCAAAATAAATTATTTAGTTACCTAATTAATAATTTAGTTTAGCTAATTAAATAATTAAGTTAATATTAAATTAATTTAATAAAATTTATGTATCTATAAATATCTCCTCAAGACTTGTTATGAACTTGTTCACATGGATCTCAAAAACTTGAAAATAACATTTTTTTTAATTCATGTTGTTTATATATATATATATATATATATAGCATGAATTTCAAACTCTAGATGTTGACAATCAATCTCAAGAATTTTGCATGAATTGTACAACTTATCTGAAATTTGAATGCCAATTTACATGAACCTTAAATTGGCAAGTTGATTTTAATTTGCCAACAAAGTTAATTCGACGAGTTTTAATTTAAACACAGAGTTTTTTTTCCCCCTTTTTTAATGCTCATCTAATAAACCAAAATATAAAAGCAGACTTGCTTCAAGTTACGAACCAAATCAACAAAAATTTCTTCATCTTCTTTCTAATTCTTTATTGCTTTATTGTTTGGAAGACATGTGATCATCCTAGAGTTTTCAAAAGAGGGTAGAGATAATACTTCCTATTTATTTCAATTCATTTTGTTTTTTTTTTTTTAACTTTTTGGCCTTTACTTTATTGCTTTAAATGATATAATTACCATGCATAATCTAATATTTCCATGCATATTATATTATTCATCAAATTAATTTTCATGAATCAAGCTCTAACTAAGGCCAAAACAAAAGCTATTTTAAATTGAAAATTTAGTCTCTGAATTCTCCTTTGTTTTCTGAACATCGCATTTTCCTTTTCGGATAGTTATTGGAGTCAAATTAGGGTGTTTCTTAGATTTTCTCTTTAAATTAAAACTTAAGTGGCAACTCTAATTTTAAAAACAACATCATTAATTAGGCTTTTTCCATGAGCCTGATTTAAATGAGCACTTTTGATCCCTTAGTATTCTAGACATACGTGATCCTTTAGCATTCTAGATACATGTGCTCGGATCGAGACCTCACACCAATAAATATGTAATCAAACATATTTTATAATTCTTTAATCAATTAAGTTATAAATAAAAAAATAAACTACAAACTAAATAGTTAGAACTTAAATTTGATCATTAAAATTTCCATTTTTCATGTACTAATCCATTTTAATTAGTTTCAAACGCTAATTATCTTATTGCATATTCATAAGGTAAATGATGAAACAACTATTTTATGACGATTCCTGTGAGTTTTGGATTCGGAGCCTAGTTATTTTAGTCGAAATTAATTAATTCGAGTTGTAAACGATGTCAATTTGCAAAACTCATTGCATATTCATAATCTGCAAAAAAAAAAAAAAAAAAAAAAAAAATGTGTCATTTTAAGTTTAAAGGTTTTGCTTCTTGAAAATTGACACGCTAACAGAATTGCCATCCGTGGAGGTCTAAAATTCAAGTTTTGCAAAGATACGCAATAATATAGTCAAATCATTCCAAATTCAATGGGAAATCTTAATTTAAACTCAATATTTGGAAATCATGGCTAGGGCTATAAGCTAACTAAACTATTCTTTAACTATTTGAGGTGAGGCTCGATTTGAGTTCGTTTTTAAACGAACCAAACTTGACCAAAATTTTAGGCTCTTTTAGATAAATGAAACAACTTTAAGCATGAAGTAGTTCGGCTCGGTAAAGCTCGCGAACTGCATCATTTGTGAGCCTCGCGAACAGGCTCGTTGAACAAGCTCGTGAACTGGCTTGCTAAACAAGCTCATGATAAGCTCACTAAACAAGCTCACGAACAAGTTCGTTGAATAGGCTCGCGAATAGGATCGTTGAATTGGTTCGCGAACTGGCTTGCTGAAGAAGCTTGCGAACAAGTTCGTTTAATAGACTTGTGAATCAAGCTCGTGAATCTGCTGATTTAATAAGCTTGTGAACAAGCTCGCGAATTTGCTCGTTTAAAGTACATTATATACTTATTATATTTTTTATAAATGTATTAATTTTGTATTAATTATTTCAAAAAATTTTATATTGATAAATATATTTAAATTTTAATATAATATTTTGTAATTTATAAAGTTGTGATTAGATAATATATCATCATCACGTTCATATACAATTGATTATATTTATTTATTTACATGCCTATTTATAGTTTAACTAAATTATATAATTTCATAGAAAAAATGTAATACATGATTTTTTTTGATTGATTTTAATATGAATGTAACAATTTATATTAGATAAATTAATTATATTGTAATTCATTTTTTTTAAGTATATTAATTTTACTATATAAATTATGATATTAATGATTAGATATTATTTTCATATATAGTTAATTATATAAATTCTTATATATAAATAATTGATATTACTCCATCTGTCCAATATTACAAGTCGTTTAAGATTTCTACATGGAAATTAATAATCAATTAATTTGCCTAAATTATAGCAAAATCAAAAGTAACTTGACTAAATTATCCTTTATCTCACATTATTATTCTTATCTCAATTGTCAATCATTCTCTCTCCAATAATGTAAGACTATAATTACGTCATTTCCAAATGATAAAACTACTGTAAAAGATTAATTAAAAGAGGGTCTCTCTCTTCTCCAAAAAAAACTAAAAGATTAATTATTACAAATTTTATTCCTCCAAAATTTTAGATTTGATTCGGCCAAAAATTTATATGTGTAATTATTGAACAGTAAAACACTAAGAGTCCTAAAAATTCATAAGACAAAAACAAAATGGCTACAACACCTGACAATGAAATTTTAGATCTTAATAAGAGTCCTATACATTATGATACTGATGATGAAGTTAGAGAAGAGGAAACGCATATTGACTTGCCAAATCACAATCTTGATTTTTTGTCAGTTCCTAACCTCAACCTCTACCCGAATTCTCAAGTGAAGGTTAGTCCAGTTCATTGTTTATGATGTTCAATTTTGCCAAATTATAACAGGTTTTTTTTTTTTTTTTTGAATTGTTGATTAAAGCTCATTTCACTTTCTTCCATTCAATTGGATTATAAATGATCTGAATGAATCTCTTTTCACATATTCAGATATTTCATCTGCTTTACAAATTTATCTTATAAATTTCACTGCAAAACATGTTTCATCTAGAATATTGTATTTAGCCAATGTTTTGCTTATACATTTTATGGCCGTGATTTGTTAAGATTTTGGAAAATGGCAACAGAGTTGCACATATTCATATGTTTTCCTTAGAATTTGCTGGTCATGTTGCTGTTGCTTTTAAGATTTTATATACTTACTCTTTTAATATTGGCTTGACTAACTTACTCTTTTAACGTTACTAGCAAAATATTTTTTACCTTCTATTAGCTTATTTTTTTCTCAATATTTAATCATAGTCTTATATGCTTAGGTTTCATTTTGCATTATTTTAATAGATGAGAATGAAATATATAAAGGGCTATTGCAATCACCAAGTCAAAATAAAAAAAAGAAAAAATGTGTAATGATGAACGCCGAGCTATATATGATATGCTTCTACAAAAAAAGTATTGATGGAAAATTCAGAGAAGAAGTGACAATTATGGTGGCATCAAACTTTAATGTCCGTATACAAACTGTTCAACGCATTTGGAAATAATCGAAAAATGGAGAAAGACAAGCTTTTGTATCACAAAGAAAGACAGAAAATTATGGTCGCAAGAGAATTGAGTTTGACTTTAGCAGAATCCATGAGGTCCCTTTACATAAGAGAACAACTATTCGGTCTCTAGCTTGTTCTTTAGACATGAAAAAGAGCACAATGTTTAGATGTCTCAGATTAAGACATATACGACGACATTCAAATGCTATAAAACCTTTTTTGATGGAAGAAAACAAGAGACCTCGATTGCAGTTTTGTATATCAATGCTTGATAATGGTAGCATACAACGTGATCCAATTTTCAGTGGGATGTATAACATCATCATATCGATGAGAAGTGGTTCTATATGACAAAAAAATTTGAGAATTACTACTTGTTACCGGATGAAGGAGATCCATTACGCACTTGTAAAAGCAAAAATTTTATTGGAAAAGTCATGTTTTTGGTTGCTATAGCTCGTCCAAGGTTTGATGCACAAGGAATTAAGCTTTTCTCTAGAAAAATTGGTGTTACAATGAGCCGGCTAAAAGGACGAGCGTCAATAGAGCTGCATGTACTCTAGAGACAAAACCGATAACTTCAGTAAACAGAGAAGTTATAAAATCATACTGAATTGAAAAGATTATACCTACTATCAAGGCAAAATGGCCAAGAGAGGATTCAAATCCGAGTATTTTTTTCCATGGGAAAAAAGGAAAAATGATAAAAAAAGGAAAATATAAAAATTTTTTTCCATCAATTCAATTTAATAAAAATTAAGAATCCTAAGATTATCAAATCCGATAAACTAAACTCAAGTTATCTAGCTTTTCCAACACTCGATTTTAAGTTTTGTATTGACATTTTTTAAAAAAATTTAGCAATTCTTTAATAAAAAATATAACTAGAATACATCATAATATTTCCAACGTAATAAAAACTATAAGCAAAAAATTAAAACCATATGCTTGGAGACAATTTTGGCAAAAAAAATTAATTAACTCAGAGACAGAGTTAGGATAATTATTTTAGAGAGCCAAATGAAATTTTTTTAAAATTTTTAAGGGGGCTAAATGTAATTTTCCAACGTAATATTTTTTATACTGAATTCTTTCTTTGTAATCTTCTTGAAGGATTATTTGTATTAATTATCTTTGTTTTAATGCTTCCAAGTATAAATTCTCTTAAGAGTTTTCATTCTATGAAGCCTAGAACAAAGATGTTAAGTAGTTAAAGATTTTTGGAGTTCTCTTTTCATACTAATGTATTGTGAGGTTTTTCCAGATTTTTCACTTAACATTCATAGGATAGGTTGGAGATTTTTGGGTAAGCCTAATGACTTGAGTCTAGTTGCCTTTGAATGTTAAGTTTTTCCTAGATATGTTAAAAATTAATTAAATATTTTATTTGCTGATAAAAAAAAATTATTAGAAAAAGAGGGAGAAAGCAATTACATTTCTTTTCTCTTTATTCATTATAATTATTAAAAAAGGTCTACTATATATTTGCCTTGATCATGCTAAAAAATAAGTTTAATAAGATGAATGAGAAATAATACCTTATTATTAAATTAAAAAATAAAATAAAATTATCAGGCTTCAATGTTCAAAATAAATTTACATGGATATAATTTTTATTTTTTTAGAATTTAAAAATTCAATAATATCACTTGGTTTTTGATCTCATTCTTATATTAAACTAGTCATACTTCCGCATGTTATCGGATTTAATGCATAAAAATTGTTTACTATAAGTTAAAACTATATTATTTTTACATTTAAAGATATTTTTAATATTTATGTTATTAGTTATTTATTGTATTTTATCTATATATTCAATGGATGTTGAGAGTGCCAATAATTAACAAGGGGACAAGGTTAGTACCTCAATAATTCAATGCATCTCTTATAATATAAAAGACTTAGCTTTTATTTGGATTGGTGCAACTTTAGATAAAAAGATGAAAGAGACTCTCCTTTTATTTCGAAAAAGAAAAAAAATAATAATAATAAACGGACAATATTAAATGGAAAAGAAAATAAAAAAATCTAAAAAATTATAATTTATCTCTTTAAGCATATTTTTAATAAAATGAAAGAAGAATGAAAACTTTATTTAAAAAAATAAGAATAAAACAAATTTCTTTCCTTCTTTCAGAGTATTCCATTCAAACAATCAAGGAAGACAAATTTTCCTCCGATGATATTTTCTTCCTATTATTTTTTTCTGATTTAATTTCTTTCCTCTCCTAAAAATATTTCCAAACAAGGTTTAAAGATTCAGGTTTTTAATTTTTTAATAAGGAGGTTCAACCGGCCAAAACAGTATTGTGGCTTACATAGTGCGATAGCTATTCCTTTGACTCACCAAACTCTTGTGATTGAGATGATTTGAACCTGAACTATTTGGCTCTTCATAAGTTACAAGACCAAACAGATCAGGTATGACTCACTTTAAATTTTAAATTTTAATAATTTTTAAAATATTTTTTAATTTATTAAAAAAAGATACGAAAAGCAATCATATCTCTTTTTTTAAAAATTATAATCCATTAATAATAATATTAAGAACTACAACTACACTTATGAATGAGACATAAAATTTTATTATCTAATAGAGTTCTTTAACCTTTTAACAAATGAAAATAATTTATTATCAATTTGTTATATATATATATATATATATATATATATATATATATATATATATATTCATTTATCACCTTTTGTAAAAAGTAGTTACAACTTCAAAAAATCGGTTTACATATATTGTGTAACCTTTAATTATTGTGTAATATTTTCAAGAACAATATAACTTGTTACCTTTTGGCGATGAATTTTATATAGAAGGTGATGAGTTACAATTCGTCGCCATTTAACAACTACAAGTATTGTGCAAAAGTAACTTTTTATGTAAAAAAAATATATATATATATTGACAGCTTAATTCGCAAGTGTACGAAATCGCTACAAGTAATATATGATGAGTAAGAGTATCGTATCCACAGGGATTGTAATCCAAGTACCAAAATTATGTTATCTTGTTATTATTTAAATGATGATTGAGGAAATTGTTTGTAGAAATTAAATTTAACAAGTAAAAATAAGAAGTTAAGCAAGCAATTATTGATTAAAGAAATCAAGGAAGTAAAACTACTAGGGGTTTTGATTTCACTTAACTCTATCCAATTTATTTCATTAGTTCATTGATCAATTTAATTATTCAAGTAGGGGAAACAACCCAAAAATCACTAACAAGCTCTCCCGATGTATTGTTAGCTATTTTAACCCGGTCTAATTACCTATCTTCCAATAGCGCAATCAAACATGAATTAAATCATTAAGTTTTATGGTTTGTCCTGTGAATTCATAACCTAAGGTCTTTAACTTATGAAAACCCCCCATGAGTCAAATCGTATAGCTTCCGCATCAAGTTATTATTCTCATGTGTTTTATTAACCTTTTCATATCAAAGATCCTTCTTCCGATAGTGATAATTGAAATAAATCAATCTAGGGGAAAATTCTGCCTAGAAGCATTAAGTTCATTAATAAATCATAACTTGAATAAGGAAAAATAAATCTAATTGCATAAATTGGAAAAGAGATTAAGCTACATCAAACCCCCTAATATAAGAGTTTAGTTACACATAGTACTTAAATAAAACTCAACAATACTTGATAAATATTCCATAATCAATAAGATAATGAAAGAAATAAACAAGATTAAGAGTTAGAAATAAGAACTAGAGATAAATTGCTTGGATGGCTTCCTTGAATCTTTGCACAACTCTTGAATACTTAACTTTAAAAGAAAATAAAACTATGTACAAGACTAAGAGAATGAGAGATGGAAGATGAGATGATGGAGTGGAGTGTAATGTGAAATGTGATGGAATGGGGATAACGTGTGGGATGAACTCTACTCTTCTTTTTCAAGACTTCTTTGAGATAGGATTCCACATGGTTTAATGATCAAAGTCTTCTTTTGTTAGGTTGTAAAGCTCTCTTTTAGGTCTCCATTTTCTTCAATCATGACTTACCCATGTGCATAGATTGGACCTTGGTTTGCATGTGAGGAAAGTTGTCCAAGATTAGCTCCATAAATTGGTGGAAGTTGGTTGGCAACTTTTGACTAAGTTTAGGATTCCTTGCTTGGCACGGGCGTGCACTGTAGCACGGTCTGGGGCGTGCACTCCTCTGGAAGTCTTATGGAATAACAGCACGGGCGTGCTGATTAGCACGGGCACTGTAGCACGGGCATGCTGATTAGCACGGTCACTGTAGCACGGGTACTGTAGCTATTGCACGGGCGTGCTGATTAGCACGGTCTGGGGCGTGCACTCCTCTGGAAGTCATATGTAATGACAGCACGGGCACTGTAGCACGGCGTGTTACTGTAGCACGGGCGTGCTTAATGAATTTGTACCTTATTTTTGTTTTTTTTCTTGCCAAACCCTACATTTTTTCTCAAAATCAAGTGAGTTGTGTTTCAAGGAAGCTTTTAAATAAAAACATATCAATATTACATAAAAACTAATTAAATAAATTAAAAGCAATAGAAATTTTAATCAAAATCACAATAAAAAAATACTATAAAAATAACACTTATCAAAATTCCCCAAACTTAAACCATTGCTTGTCCTCAAGCAACAAACTAAAAACTAAGAAAGCTAGCTTAATATAGTAGGGAATAATTATTCACGAATGTAATAGATATCCAAATTATTAACATAAGAATAAATTGTATATATTTCCAATGTTAGTTATTTCTAGCCAAAATTAATATAACATATTCTTTTTATTAAACATTAGTAAGGAATATTTTTGTCTCCTTCTTTAGAATATTAGTTACTTGGGACAAGTTTAGCCTACATGTAATATTTCTCATCTCAAGGCATTTTTAGGTAACCTACTTCTATTAAAGAAATTGGTTGCATTTTATGCTCCATACCACTTCTCATCTTTTTCTTCTTTTGTGGTTGCATTTTATGCTCCATACCACTTATATATTTATAGGAATATAAGTAATAAGTAGTTGCATTTTATGCTCCCTACTACTTTGTTTAAAATAAAACCTTCATCCTTTATTGATTTAAAACATACATGTAATATGGCTTTAGTGTCCCTTGTTTTATATTCAAGTTAGGATTCAAAATTTTCTAAACAATTGGTTAAATCAAAGAAGTATGTTAACAATATCAATTTGGTTAGAAACAATTAACTTTGGAAACATCATTAATTTATTCAAATGTTAATGATTTTAAGGTAAATCATAAATTTTGCTCATAATTATTCCAACCATATTAAACTAATGAAATAAACAAACAAGGAAAAAAAAAATAAAAATAAAAAATAAAATAAAATTTTAACTAAAATTTTCCTTTCCCCAACTTAATCTAGCACATTGTCCCCAATGTGTGCAAAAATAAGATCAATTCCCCAAACTTATCATATATTATCAAAACAAGGTGGAAAAATAAAATAGAGTTAAGAACACCTTACCACTATTGTATTGAAAAATACAATAATATTCAAGGAAGCCAAGTGCATAGTTCCAATGCCTACATTCTAATAGTGAGAAAGGATTAAATACTACACAAAATAAAAAGATATAACAACATAACACAATAATAATAATAATAATAATAATAATAATAATAATAATAATAATAATAATAATAATTATATAGGCATAATTGTTAAGAAGAAAAAAAAATCTAAAAAAAAAATTAATAATAATAATAAAAATGGAAAGGAAGCATGCACTGTAGCGCAGGGACTGTAGCTGTAGCACGGCACTGTAGCACGGCACTGTAGCACTACTCCAAGAGTCAGAGAGTTGCTCGGCCAGGGCGTGCACTGTAGCACGGGCGTGCACTGTAGCACGGGCGTGCACTGTAGCACGGGGGTGCTGGATAGCACGGCCTGGGGGGTGCAAGAGCCTGACTTCGTTTTTTTTTTTTTTTTTTTTGAACCTGCAATATGAGTATAAAACACCAAAATAAAAGAAAATAATGGTTTAAGGATGGGAGAACAAAGTAAAAAATATAAGTAAAAATAAATAAAAGAAAATAAAATAAAAATTTGCAAAGGAAGAGAAAGAAAATGATGGGTTGCCTCCCATTAGCGTTTTGTTTAAAGTCTTTAAACTCGACTTTTGAGAAGTTTATCAAATAACGGCATTCGCCCATAGTATGTATCATGTTGTATCACACATGGGTCTTGGTTGAAAATGCCCTCAAGATTGGCTAATTTGAGAAAATTTATGCTCGTCATATCAACAACATCTCGCTTTGAATGAACTTGGGAAAAAACCTGTATTAGATCATGAAGAACACAATTTATTAAATGTGGGATTATTGGAAAGAATGGATCTTCTGGTGGTGTATATATAAAGACCATTGATGAGCTCAAATCAATAGTCTCAATTTTTTCTTCATCCACCAATATTGTTTTCTTCTTGTTTTCATTTAGACTCTCAACCAAGGTCCCTTCCAATTGTACCTCATTAATAATCATGTCTGGAAACAAGAAATTGAGATCTAACTCATCTTCAAAGGAATAGCAGTTTTCACATGTAGGTTTTACATCTTCTAAATATGCAATTTCCCATGAAGTTTCCTCAGAATTCATTTTGCACTCATTATCTTGATATCTATTAATTGCCATGGTTATCAATTCCGTTGCTTGTATCTCCAAATTCTTTATTGCTGCTTGTTGGATCTTAAAATTCTCACGAGTTTCATTCATAAATTCAATGTGAGAATTAGTAAGGGCAAAAATCAAATCCTCTAAATTCTTTTGCTTTTCTTCTTCATATTCAAAATTTTGAGGATATTGGTGATTCCAATCCTGCAATGAAGGATCCAAATGACAACAGTAGTCAAAATCTGCCATATCATTTAATATGTAAAGTACATCTTCATGGCTACTTTCAAGAAGGTGAATATTGGTTGCAGAAAATCCATTATCTATCCAATTTTTAGTTTCTTCATCTAATCCACAATAGAATATGTAAGGGAGATATTTATTAGCAAAATTATGATAAGGACATCTCTCTAACAATTCATTAAATCTTGCCCAAGCTGCATAAAATGGCTCTAAATGTTGTTGAATAAAACTTGCGACTACTTGTTGATGAAACATCTCAAAATAATTCGCAAGAAAATAATGAAAATAAAAATCAATAAAAACAGAGGAACAAGAAACTACAAATAATATAAACAAATATTTTAATCAAGAAATAAAAACAAAATGTCTAAATTAATAACAAGATAATTCGTATTGATATTGGTATTGCCAATCCCCGGCAACGGCGCCAAAAACTTGACAGCTTAATTCGCAAGTGTACGAAATCGCTACAAGTAATATATGATGAGTAAGAGTATCGTATCCACAGGGATTGTAATCCAAGTACCAAAATTATGTTATCTTGTTATTATTTAAACGATGATTGAGGAAATTGTTTGTAGAAATTAAATTTAACAAGTAAAAATAAGAAGTTAAGCAAGCAATTATTGATTAAAGAAATCAAGGAAGTAAAACTACTAGGGGTTTTGATTTCACTTAACTCTATCCAATTTATTTCATTAGTTCATTGATCAATTTAATTATTCAAGTAGGGGAAACAACCCAAAAATCACTAACAAGCTCTCCCGATGTATTGTTAGCTATTTTAACCCGGTCTAATTACCTATCTTCCAATAGCGCAATCAAACATGAATTAAATCATTAAGTTTTATGGTTTGTCCTGTGAATTCATAACCTAAGGTCTTTAACTTATGAAAACCCCCCATGAGTCAAACCGTATAGCTTCCGCATCAAGTTATTATTCTCATGTGTTTTATTAACCTTTTCATATCAAAGATCCTTCTTCCGATAGTGATAATTGAAATAAATCAATCTAGGGGAAAATTCTGCCTAGAAGCATTAAGTTCATTAATAAATCATAACTTGAATAAGGAAAAATAAATCTAATTGCATAAATTGGAAAAGAGATTAAGCTACATCAAACCCCCTAATATAAGAGTTTAGTTACACATAGTACTTAAATAAAACTCAACAATACTTGATAAATATTCCATAATCAATAAGATAATGAAAGAAATAAACAAGATTAAGAGTTAGAAATAAGAACTAGAGATAAATTGCTTGGATGGCTTCCTTGAATCTTTGTACAACTCTTGAATACTTAACTTTAAAAGAAAATAAAACTATGTACAAGACTAAGAGAATGAGAGATGGAAGATGAGATGATGGAGTGGAGTGTAATGTGAAATGTGATGGAATGGGGATAACGTGTGGGATGAACTCTACTCTTCTTTTTCAAGACTTCTTTGAGATAGGATTCCACATGGTTTAATGATCAAAGTCTTCTTTTGTTAGGTTGTAAAGCTCTCTTTTAGGTCTCCATTTTCTTCAATCATGACTTACCCATGTGCATAGATTGGACCTTGGTTTGCATGTGAGGAAAGTTGTCCAAGATTAGCTCCATAAATTGGTGGAAGTTGGTTGGCAACTTTTGACTAAGTTTAGGATTCCTTGCTTGGCACGGGCGTGCACTGTAGCACGGTCTGGGGCGTGCACTCCTCTGGAAGTCTTATGGAATAACAGCACGGGCGTGCTGATTAGCACGGGCATTGTAGCACGGGTGTGCTGATTAGCACGGTCACTGTAGCACGGGTACTGTAGCTGTTGCACGGGTGTGCTGATTAGCACGGTCTGGGGCGTGCACTCCTCTGGAAGTCATATGTAATGACAGCACGGGCACTGTAGCACAGCGTGTTACTGTAGCACGGGCGTGCTACTGTAGCACAGGCGTGCTACTGTAGCACGGGCGTGCTTAATGAATTTGTACCTTATTTTTGTCCTTTTTCTTGCCAAACCCTACATTTTTCCTCAAAATCAAGTGAGTTGTGTTTCAAGGAAGCTTTTAAATAAAAACATATCAATATTACATAAGAACTAATTAAATAAATTAAAAGCAATAGAAATTTTAATCAAAATCACAATAAAAAAATACTATAAAAATAACACTTATCATATATCAAAGTTGACTGGTTACATCGTAATAGGCTTTTTGTGTAATTAGAAAGTGGCTACTTACAACTTAATATGTTCATTTATTGATATTGTGCAACAAGTCTCAAACAAGACAACTACACCTGATTCAAATACAAACATCCAAAGCCTGACTTGGGAACAAGAAACCCATAGAGCTGCAACAACATTAAAATTAAAAATAGAGAACAGAAAACAGCAGATGGTGTATTACAGGTCATATATAAAATCTGCGACATTTTCCAAAATAGAACTATAGTAAAATTCTGAACGAGACTCAGCGAAGAGGTGAGAAATAGCTGTAAAAAGGGGACGATGCATGTAGGAGCTAAATACTCAAAGTTTAGCATAAAAATCTTTCGATCTGGAGGTGCCTTGTTTAGCTAGAGAGTCTGCAAAGCTATTAGTTGATCTCAGGACATGCTTAAATTGCACATTATGAAGATTTTGAACTGCAGATTTAATTTTAAAAATCTCATCACTTAACTGTCAAGGAGGCGCAGAATTGTCTTTGACCCAGAACTGCACATTATGGAGTTTTTAATTGCTTTAGGTAATTTTTATTTATATTTTTATTTAATTTTAATTTTTTGCTTCTGTGATTTTATTGAGCTCGATCACAGCTTATTTCGCAAGTGTACGAATCGCTACAAGTAATATATGATGAGTAAGATATCATTCCCACGAGGATTGTAATCCAAGTACCAGAATTATGTTATATTTAGACGATATTTGAGAGAATTGTTTATAGAAATTAAATTCAACAAGTAAAAATAAGAAGTTAAGCAAGCAATTATTGATTAAAGAAATCAGGGAATTGAAACTACTAGGGGTTTTGATTTCATTTAATTCTATCCAATTTATTTCATTAGTTCATTAATCAATTTAATTATTCAAGTAGGGGAAACAACTCTGAATTCACTAACAAGCTCTTCCGATGTATTGCTAGCTATTTTAATTCCATTTAATTACCCATCTTCCAATAGCGCAATCAAATATGAATTAAATCATTAAGTTATGTAGTTGTTTATGAATTTATAATTTAAGGTTGATAAATCATAAAAACCCCCCATGAGTCAAACTATATAGCTTCCGCATCAAGTTGTTATTCTCATGTGTTTTATTAACCTTTTCATATCAAAGATCTTTCTTCCGATAGTGATAATTGAAATAAATCAATCTAGGGGAAAACTCTGCCTAGAAGCATTAAGTTCATCAATAAATCATAACTTGAATAAGGAAAAATAAATCTAATTGCATAAATTGGAAAAGAGATTAAGCTACATCAAACCCCCTAGTATAAGAGTTTAGTTACACATAGTACTTAAGTAAAACTCAATAATACTTGATAAATATTCCATAATCAATAAGAATAATGAAAGAAATAAACAAGATTAAGAGTTTAGAAATAAGAACTAGTGATAAATTGCTTGGATGGCTTCCTTGAAACTTTGCACAACTCTTGAACACTTAACTTCTAAAAATAAACTATATACAAAGCTAGAAAATGAGAGAAAGAGAAGAGGTGTAGAGTATGCAATCCTTTTACAATGCATCCTTCCTGTCTTTATATAGACTTCTTGGGAGAGAACTTCTACATTGTTTAGGGAATAAATTCCACCTTGTTTATGGAATAAAGTTCTCAATCAAGCCTTGAATTTCTCTCAATCATGTCTTCCATGTGTATAAATTAAGGCTTGATTTGTATGTGAAGAAAGTTGTCCAAGATTAGCTCCATAAATTGGTGGAAGTTGGTTGGCAACTTTTGACTAAGTTTAGAATTCCTTGCTTGGCACGGGCTGGGGCGTGCACGCCTCTGGAAGTCTTATGCAATAACAGCACGGGCACTGTAGCTGTAGCACGGGCACTGTAGCACGGGCGTGCTTAATGAATTTTTTTCTCATTTTTATCATTTTCTTGCAAAACCCTGCATTTTTCCTCAAAATCAAGTGAGTTTATTTCAAGGAAGCTTTTAAATAAAAACATATCAATATTACATAAAAACTAATTTAAATAAATTAAAAGTAATAGAAATTTTAATCAAAATCACAATAAAAATACTATAAAAATAACACTTATCACTCGATTTGAAGGATTATTTAGGATTTTAAGAAGAAATTATCTGGTTATGGAACCAAGTGAATTTGAAGGTGAAAAGACAAGAAAAAGAGAAGATTTCAAAAGGCATTAGGTAACACGACTGCCCATGTGGAAAATTTTTACCTAGACCGGATCCATGCCTCTACTTATAGACCAAATAAATGAGAATAAGATTTCTTATTGAAACGAGAGTATTTCTAACCATATGCAGGAAAAAAAAGATATAAAATGAAAAACATTATTTAAAGAATTCTTACTGTTATTATTTTATCCATAAACGTGGCTATGCAACCGGTCTATATAAGTAATTTCCCTGCTCATATTACATGATACCATCATGTTTTTAGTTTGCTGGAATTTTAATTGGGCCGTGTTCAATTGTGTAGCTGCATGTTTTTACGGGCCACATTAAAAAATTTTGTAGAAATAAACCTGCACAAGAGAGACAACTGTAACATCCCTTTCTGGTCCACCCGCTAACTAGAATGAACCGAGCCGAGACGCTACAATCTGGTTGAACTTATATTCTGTCATGCTGATATCATCCTGTATGCTAAATATGAATACAAAACACTCCCAATTCAACTCCAACTTCTAATATCTCCAACTAATCATCATAACACAATAACACTTTATATATATTTTCATAACTGTATAAATCCTCAATAGCATTTAATATCCAGCAATTAATTGCATTCATTATATATATATCAAGTCTTCATGAACTAATCATACCAACTATTTTAAACTATTCCATATTCAATTATTTCATAAGTATTATTCTTATTTCCAAATACTTATGCCAAAATAATTACATGCTTCACTTATATTTCCAATCACTTAAGCTCGAACAAATGTAATAATTATACATGCCATAATTCTTAATTATATAACTCTCAATCTACTACTCCCAAATTCGTCACTTCTGCTTTGATAGTACTCTTCAAATCTTCAAGTAGCAACCACGATCTTCAACCTACGCGTGATAAAAATCGACGCGCTGAGTATAAAACTCAGTGGTGCTCATAATTCACATACTTAACAAAGTGCGATGGCAACTTACTTAAAATACAAATTTCATAAAAGCATTGATAAGCATAAAATCAGTAAATTTCAACAAAAATGTATCTTTATAGCAAAGAATAAACTTCTAATTCATACCATAAATAATTGAGTTCTAATTATCTCATAACTCCTTTACATGAACCTTTAATCACACATATCATGATACTATCATGATCTTACCTGCTATTCATTATGCTGTATGAAGTAAATAAATAAACATGTAAGAACACATGCATTATATTTTCACTGTCTTACTTGATGTTCATTATGCTGTATGACTTATGTACTTTTTGGTCAAGTTAATCTCATAATTGTATGGCTCCATAAGAACTAAATAAATAAATGAGTAATCACACATAACATGATACTTTCATGATCGCACCTAATGTTCCTTATGCTATATGAATTCTGCTACTTTTATTAAAACTCAGTGAATATCGTAACGAATAAAGAAACAAGTAAGCACATACATATGTATAATAAACATGTAATCACATATGGAACGTAAGCACACATATCATGATACTTTTATTATCATACTTGCTGCTCATTATACTATATGATTATGCAATTTGTAGTCAATATAACTGTATAGCTCCATAAGGTTATAGTGAAACCAAAGTGATAAGAAGAACTGTATGAAACTGGATGAATACTGTATGACTGGGCTGCTATGGCCATTATATAATCATATTCACTCAACGGCCTGTAGCCGGAGTACCAAACTGTATGGGGCGCAGATCTACTATCCTATGTCACGACATAGCCTTATCTAAGTGGTTTCTACCTAACCTCAATGGAGCATATTATTGGTATGTCAATATATAAAACAAAAGCATATTAACTGCTTCATAATTTCATAAACCATACTGCTTACCTGTATGCTGATAGCCTCGCCAAGCGGGCAACTTGTGTCATGTTAGTTTCACATCATTTGCATGCTTGCATTTTGTGTTTATACATGTGTTCATGTTGTCTTTTTGTTTTAAAATGATTGTAGGCGTACAAGTTGAGCAAAGGAATACAATTGCATAGAAAATGAGGTCCAAAAGAGCATCAAAACACAAGTCGCGAGCGCGAGAAGCACATATGAGGGTCAGTGAGTTTACAGGTGAGATTCGTGAGTGCACAATGAAATTCGCTAGCGCGAGAAGCACAAAATGAGAGTCAGAGAGTTTATAGGCATAATTCGCGAGCTCGACGTGAAATTCGCGAGCGCACGTCGTGTTTTCAGCCTGCGCAGTCTGTACTATTTTGGTCATATCTCTCAATTTACAACTCCGATTTCGGTGATTCAAAAACCCATGGAAAGATAACACATAGAGGAACAAATAACTCTTCTATGACACTTCCTAATTACATCATTAAATAGGGTCAAAATCATGGTGAAGTTACTGGTTACTTTTCCAGCAAAACCTGTTTCAGTATAAACTCAATATTTACTTCATTTATTCATTTCATCCCATGCTTTCTCACCATTTCCAGTCCTCTCACTCAACATTAAGCAACATAGCTTCTCATTATCAACACACCACACAAATTCTCATGCAAGAAAATTAATTAAACTAAAAGAGATAGCACACCTTCAGTCCAAAAAGCTTGAGCTCTTCTTTTTAGCTTCCTTCTACCTTTGAGCTCACCTCTCCTATACATAAGAATTCTTATGAATACTCTAAAAATATCACCAAATGATTCAATTATGAAATTCAAGAAGGTTTACTTACTTGGATAGAATAGAAGTTGAGGTAATGCTTGAATCTCATGAAAATTGAAAGGAAGTAAATGAAGGAGATGAAGAAGATAAAGATGAAAAATGGGTAAGTGAAATGGAAGTCTTGGGTAGGCTCCAAAAATATCAATGATTTTAGGTGTAAAATTACCAAATGGTACCTCAAGTGTCAATATGTTACAACTTAATACCTAAGCTTTATCTTTTAGTGCAAATAAGTCCTAATCCCTATACTTTGATCTTTTTGCTTCCTTCAAGTAAGTCCACTTCTTTTCCTTATTTCAGTTACATCCCATTCTACCCCACTCTGGACTCTAATGGCTCAAACCAGGTTTTGGATCAGCCCGACTCGACTCTAAGCAACGACTCAATTCAGTAGGATGTCACAACTTACTATTTCAGACATAGAAAAATGGGACGTTACAGTTCTACCCCCCTTAAAGAATTTCGTCCGCGAAATTGACTTGCAGTCAACACTTACAAATCTCATAATAGTTACAACTCAATTTGATTCTTCGTTAATCGACTAGCACTTACTAGCCTTATGTTCTATCCGTGATTCTCCCAAATGAACATCCATAATAGTTATAATGATAACATCACCTTATCGTGCATACAAACCAATTAGATTCTTAATAGCCTCTTGAATTCCCTTACAATTTCTAGCACTCAATCCAATGACCTATATACCGCCCATACCAAACATATCAGCATATCATATACATATCATATCATCATATCATGTACATATCAAGGCATTTCATTTCAATAGCCTATTCAAAAATTTGCATAAAGTAAATTCTCATAAAGCATGATGATATTATATGAACAAATCCTGAGATCATATAACTTATTCTCATAACAGTGTTATCCTGAGATCATGAGATCATATAGCTTATTTTCATAACAGTGTGCATAACTTAATGCCGTCATGGTACTTATTCTCATCCACTGTCATGCATATATACATATAGTCATACATGCATACTTGGAAGTTCCACTCAAGAAGAAAAACAAATTAAACCAAAGTTCCAAATTTCAATACATGACAGTAGTTATACACAATCACAAAGTTACATAAATCATGTAATGTGCCATAGACTATTTTAACATGACCATTTATCCATAATAATTTGGTAGTTCCATCCAAATAGAATTCACTAAGTGATAGCAATTCCACTTTTTGTTTTTGAATCATAGATAGCTCACACAAATCCATAAATCATCCATGACTTATAAATACTTCTATTAACGATTAACCAATCTTTTCTGTCTGAAAAATGATCACTTATAAAATCTTGATCATTTTGGCTTAGAATTTATTCTCATATAAACATAGTGAGATCAACACAAACCACAATTTGTACATATTCATGAACTCTCGAAGTATAGTAAGTCTGATTGTGTATATACTCTGATGCATCATTACTTTTATTTCCATCAAATCTTAATACCCATGATTCCTAAGTTGTGACAAAAACTCTGAATGACTATCATCTCATTTAAATCATCCTAATTCCTACTCCTTCACCTCTGTAATTGATGCTTTTCTAAATCTTAATTCAATAACATGACTAGATTCATTCTTACTTATCTAATTTCTTGGTATAACATCAATTCAATAGTTGGACAACTATCTCTCCATGTCCGATGTCATTCATCATTTCACTTAACCATCACGGTCCAATATTTATATCATGGTTCATACAGCATAGAATTTCTCATTAAACTTACATAACATCTAGAATTCACCAAATACTTTAAACCTCAAAAACTAAATCTCGTTGAATATAATTCATACTTATACCATATTAACCCACAAGGTGCCATAATTCATACAGATCCACTACTAGGCTCATCAAGATTGAAATAATTGACTTCGTCCTAAGAATCACCATACTTTTCTTATAACCATAGTACTTTATCTTGTTCCTGATATTCATACAGTTGCAAAATAGCTGATGAACACCACAATATACTTGACTCCACCAAATAGTAAGTATTTCTCAGAAATCACTTCTCATAAATGGCTTTAAATAATGTTTCATGTTCTTATGAAAAATACTCATCACCCATTCTTAGAGCAAATCACATCAAATCATTCATCATTAAGATCATTTATGTAAATACACCAAGAAATATATGTATATCTATTCTATCCAAAAAAAATGCTTATCTCAATAGTCATGATAAATTCCATTAACCAAAATCATGTAAACTTCCTCAAATACATATACTAAAATCAATACTCTACTTAAATAGATTCTAATGTCCTTGAATCCGAATCATTTAGTTTTCTTCTTAGATAATACTAACAACTCATCCTCAACATACTCCTTCCATATGCACATGTACACACATTCATGCATTTTATGCATGCATTTCACATTCACATCATTTAACTTCAACTTAACCTTTATAATCTTTATCATGCTTAACTTAACATATCTTCTTGCGTACACAACCATACAAGTGTACACTACATCTTACATACTTAAGTATATACATATATGTTATGTTCATGTTTAAGTCGTAAACCAATATACTTCACAGCTCATGAATCTATACAAGTGACTTCATTGTCATTTATAAAACAATCCTTTCATTTATCAAAACTTTAGAAAACCCCACTTGAAAATTTAAAATTTTTTTTTTTCAAAGTGTTTAGAGAAGAGAAGAATTTTCATGGCAAAATCATTTGTTCATAAGCAATATAAACTATGCTTCTTCTGGATTCAACATGAACAAACGTTTTCACAAGTCACTCATGCTATCACTATCATGGATAAAAATCAATTGCAAAATACATCTCATAACACTTATAACATTTAGAACTCATACCAATGCACGAAAGTACACAAATCCTTAATGCCTCAATAATATTTCATCTCCAATAACCACTACATCGAATGCCCTATCCATTATTCTCTAAGAATATCCTCCATGAATAATGGTCCAGAAGGATGTAACTCAATAGTAACCTTAACATATACTCCCCTTACCACGACACCATTCTCCAATGGCTGGTTGTTTCCAATCAAACCAATATGGCATGTTTTTTAATTTAAATTACTCCTACTCTCACTGCCAAACAGATAAATTCCTACATAAATACACATATAGTCCGAGAACCGCCTAAACCTAGGCTCTGATACCAAAATTTGTAACATCCCTTCCCGGTCCACCCGCTAATCCGAATGAACCGAGCCGAGACGCTACAATCTGGTTGAACTTATGTTTTGTCATGTTGATATCATCCTGTATGCTAAATATGAATACAAAACACTCCCAATTCAACTCCAACTTCTAATATCTCCAACTAATCATCATAACACAATAACACTTTATATATATTTTCATAACTGTATAAATCCTCAATAGCATTTAATATCCAGCAATTAATTGCATTCATTATATATATATCAAGTCTTCATGAACTAATCATACCAACTATTTTAAACTATTTCATATTCAATCATTTCATAAGTATTATTCTTATCTCCAAATACTTACGCTAAAATAATTACATGCTTCACTTATATTTCCAATCACATAAGCTCGAACAAATGTAATAATTATACATACCATAATTCTTAATTATATAACTCTCAATCTACTACTCCCAAATTCGTCACTTTTGCTTTGATAGTACTCTTCAAATCTTCAAGTAGCAACCACGATCTTCAACCTACGCGTGATAAAAATCGACGCGCTGAGTATAAAACTCAGTGGTGCTCATAATTCACATACTTAACAAGGTGCGATGGCAACTTACTTAAAATACAAATTTCATAAAAGCATTGATAAGCATAAAATCAGTAAATTTCAACAAAAATGTATCTTTATAGCAAAGAATAAACTTCTAATTCATACCATAAATAATTGAGTTCTAATTATCTCATAACTCCTTTACATGAACCTTTAATCACACATATCATGATACTATCATGATCTTACCTGCTATTCATTATGCTGTATGAAGTAAATAAATAAACATGTAAGAACACATGCATTATATTTTCACTGTCTTACTTGCTGTTCATTATGCTGTATGACTTATGTACTTTTTGGTCAAGTTAATCTCATAATTGTATGGCTCCATAAGAACTAAATAAATAAACGAGTAATCACACATAACATGATACTTTCATGATCGCACCTAATGTTCCTTATGCTATATGAATTCTGCTACTTTTATTAAAACTCAGTGAATATCGTAACGAATAAAGAAACAAGTAAGCACATACATATGTATAATAAACATGTAATCACATATGGAACGTAAGCACACATATCATGATACTTTCATTATCGTACTTGCTGCTCATTATACTGTATGATTATGCAATTTGTAGTCAATATAACTGTATAGCTCCATAAGGTTATAGTGAAACCAAAGTGATAAGAAGAACTGTATGAAACTGGATGAATACTGTATGACTGGGCTGCTATGGCCATTATATAATCATATTCACTCAACGGCCTATAGCCGGAGTACCAAACTGTATGGGGCGCAGATCTGCTATCCTATGTCGCGACATAGCCTTATCTAAGTGGTTTCTACCTAACCTCAATGGAGCATATTATTGGTATGTCAATATATAAAACAAAAGCATATTAACTACTTCATAATTTCATAAACCATACTGCTTACCTGTATGCTGATAGCCTCACCAAGCGGGCAACTTGTGTCATGTTAGTTTCACATCATTTGCATGCTTGCATTTTGTGTTTATACATGTGTTCATGTTGTCTTTTTGTTTTAAAATGATTGGAGGCATACAAGTTGAGCAAAGGAATACAATTGCATAGAAAATGAGGCCCAAAAGAGCATCAAAACACAAGTCGTGAGCGCGCCATGCAAAGTCGCGAGCGCGAGAAGCACATATGAGGGTCAGTGAGTTTACAGGTGAGATTCGTGAGTGCGCAATGAAATTCGCGAGCGCGTGTCGTGTTTTCAGCCTGCGCAGTCTGTACTATTTTGGTCATATCTCTCAATTTACAACTCCGATTTCAGTGATTCAAAAACCCATGGAAAGATAAGACATAGAGGAACAAATAACTCTTCTATGACACGTCCTAATTACATCATTAAATAGGGTCAAAATCATGGTGAAGTTACTGGTTACTTTTCCAGCAAAACCTGTTTCAGTATAAACTCAATATTTACTTCATTTATTCATTTCATCCCATGCTTTCTCACCATTTCCAGTCCTCTCACTCAACATTAAGCAACATAGCTTCTCATTATCAACACACCACACAAATTCTCATGCAAGAAAATTAATTAAACTAAAAGAGATAGCACACCTTCACTCCAAAAAGCTTGAGCTCTTCTTTTTAGCTTCCTTCTACCTTTGAGCTCACCTCTCCTATACATAAGAATTCTTATGAATACTCTAAAAATATCACCAAATGATTCAATTATGAAATTCAAGAAGGTTTACTTACTTGGATAGAATAGAAGTTGAAGTAATGCTTGAATCTCATGAAAATTGAAAGGAAGTAAATGAAGGAGATGAAGATGATGAAGGAGATGAAGAAGATAAAGATGAAAAATGGGAAAGTGAAATGGAAGTCTCGGGTAGGCTCCAAAAATATCAATGATTTTAGGTGTAAAATTACCAAATGGTACCTCAAGTGTCAATATGTTACAACTTAATACCTAAGCTTTATCTTTTAGTGCAAATAAGTCCTAATCCTTATACTTTGATCTTTTTGCTTCCTTCAAGTAAGTCCACTTCTTTTCCTTATTTCAGTTACATCTCATTCTACCCCACTCTAGACTCTAATGGCTTAAACCGGGTTTTGGATTAGCCCGACTCGACTCTAAGCAACGACTCAATTCAGTAGGATGTCACAACTTACTATTTCAGACATAGAAAAATGGGACGTTACAACAACCTATGAATGTTTGTGTTAAAATGTGTTGGTATTTAAAGAATTATGTGTTGGTATTTAAAGATAAAGCCTACACTATCTTTGATCTAGCTAGTTGTGAATTATTTTGTGTTAAAATGGTTTAAAGAAGTTTTCCTTTGGATTTAAAAAAACCATCTATGAATGTTTTCTTAAGCTTAGCTGATGATTCACCTTTATGGCACAAAAGATTAGGACATTTTAGTCTTAACCTTGAAATACATGCATAACCAAAATCTGACACTGGATTTACCTACTGTGAGTGAATGTTATGGGGCCTGTGACGTGTGTCAGCTAGGGCAATTGAAGAAAACACCTTTTCCTAAAAATCAATCATGGAGGCTAAAGAAAAACTACAATAGATGCATACAGATGTGTGTGGTCCTATGAGCACACTCTCCTTAAACGACAGTAGATTTTTTATCTTATCCATTGATGATTTTAGCAGAATGTCATGGGTATATTTTATAAAGCAAAAATCAGTAGTGTTTGATGTCTTTGTGAAGTTTAAAGCTTTGATTGAGAAGTAATCTAGAAGTGAAAGTAAAGTGCTCAGGTCTGATAATGGGACTGAGTATAATTCTAACAAATTCAACAAATTTTGTGAAGAAATTAGGATTTAGCATCAACTCACGGTGCCATACACTCCACAACATAATATGGTGTGTGAGAGGAAGAATAGAACCGTGATGGAGATGGCTAGATGTCTTTTATTTGAGAAGAAAATGCCTAAAAATTTTTTGGGTAGAAGCAGTTAGTAATGCTATCTATTTGTTAAACAGATTATCAACTAAAGCTTTGAAGGGAATGACTTTATTTGAAGCATGGTATGGAAGCAAACCTTCAATGGAACATCTTAGGGTGTTTAAGTGCATTTGTTATGCACATGGACCTAAAGCAAAGAGAGATAAGCTTGATCAAAAGCCTAATATTAGTGTCTTTCTTGGGTATAGCAGCAATGTGAAAGGCTATAGAGTCTATGATGTTAAAGCTGAAAAGTCTTTATTAGTAAAATTATGAAGTTTGATGAGCAAGTTATGTGGGACTGGAGTTTTGAAAATGGTGGACTCCATAATCAGATCTCAAATGAAAAGATCACACCCTAAGAACAATATGCAACACAATCAGATTTTGATTCAAAGACAGAAGGTTAAGAGGTACAAGAACTGTAGCATATGTCTATGGTAGATGCAATGTAGTTATGCTTGATTCGATTAATTTTCAACAAGCAGCAAGTACTCAATAATGGCTGGATGCAATGAAAGAAGAACTGAAGATGATAGAAAATAATCCAACATGGGAACTTGTGAGCAAACCAGAAAACAAGAAAATCATTACAGTGAAGTGGATTTTCAAAATTAAATTGAATGCAAACGGTTCTATCAACAAGCTTAAAGCTACGTTGGTTGTGAAAGGTTATTCTCAAGAGTATGGTATTGATTATGTGGGTCCCGTATATGTATGGCACAACCCAAGAGGGGGGGTGAATTGGGTTTTCTAAACTTGGATACAAATTTTAGAAATTCTAAACAAAATATAGAATTCTAAGTGCAGCGGAAAACACACAAAACTTTGTGAGAATAGAATATGGTTTAGAATCACCTCACAATGTTCTAATTATAAAAGATAGAAAGTCTGTGCAAAGTGCAACCATTGATTAGAACAGCTTTACACTGACTTATTCAATATCAGAACTTCTTTATGATGGAAAGCTATTGAAATTAGAACTTCCTCATAAAGTTTTAGAAAATCATATAAAGCTATGTGAAAGACAGTTATTGAATTTAGACAGAACCATTTTTCAAAAGTAATTGTAAAAATTCTTTTCACTTTAAATATTGAAAACGTTGAGTGTAGAGATGAAAAGAAAAATGGGGGTAGAGAGTAAGTTTTGAGAGATAAAGATTTGATCAATGAGAGAATGCTCTTAAAACAAAAACTCTTACTTCACCAATGTTCAAGACGTGAAAGCTCCTTTATATAGAGAGCTAAGAAGCTGTCGCCTTTGGAAAGAGATTTTATTTTGAGATCAGAATATCTTCTTTCCTTCTTTAGAAGATATGAAAATCTTTGTTACCAAAAATTTATTTTATCCTTTTTGGTAAGAGAATAAAACACGATATTGCTTTCCTTTAAACAAAAGATTTTCGGCAGCATTATTTGGAAAATATTTTTTACGGAAAGATGCTCTTACTAAAAACGAAAAAGATTCTCCTTCGTTTTATAAGGTAAGAAAATAACTTTAAGTACTTTAGATCTTTCAAAATATATTTCCGAAAAGTGTATGATTTTATTACCAAAAACATTAGAGAAGAAATCTCTTTAGTTTTAGGAAATTAAATCATTTCGATTTAAGGAATATTTTTCGAAAACAAATGAAAGAATTTATTTTGAGAAAATCTAATTTCCGAAAATATTTTTGACTGAGAGAAAAATAATTTATGTGCTCATATATGGAATTTCTCTCATCCTACAAAGTATCCTAAATACCTAGCTACTAGGATCTTCGAATAACTTCACACTCAATGTAGGACTTGCCTTGTACGACTTTTTTCCATAGTAATTCTGCATAAAATATAATTAGCACAAATAGCATAATTTAAATTTATTTGTTTTGTATTAATCATCAAAATCTGAGATTAGAAATTGACCCTTGAGCCAACAGATTATCTTGATACATTTGCTCTGGTAGCCAAATTTGACACTATCAGACTTTTAATAGCACTTGCAGCTTAAAATTCTTTGAAAATCTTTCAAATGGATGTGAAGTCAGCCTTTCTCAATGGCTATTTGAAGGAAGAGATATACGTTTAACAACTTGAAGGGTTTATTGTCAAAGGAAGAGGAAATGATTTTTTTTATTGAAGACAGCCCTATATGGATTAAAAGAGGATCCTAAAGCTCGCTACAGCAGAATTGAAGATCATTTACTGAGTTTGGGCTTTAAAAGGAGTTGTAGTGAAGCTACCTCATATGTTAAAGGCAGTTCTAAGGAATTGCTTATTGTCTCCTTGTATGTAGATGATCTTTTGGTCATTGGTAGTAGTAAAATTCTTATAAATGCTTTCAAGGAGGAGATACAGAAGGTATTTGATATGACAGACCTAAGTGAAATGCATTATTTTTTAGGAATGGAGATTCATCAAATGCAGCAAGGAAACTTCATTTGTCAAAATAAATATTCTTGGGAGATTTTAATGAAGTTTGGAATGTCAAAATGTAAATTGATTAATACTCCTTTAGCTCAAAATGAGAAATTATACAAAGATAATGGTTTAGAGAAAGTAGATTCAGGTGTGTACAAAATTATTGTTGGATGCTTATAAATCTTACTGTAGCCAGACCAGATCTAATGTTTGCAATAAGTTTGTTGTCAAGATTTATGCATAATCCAAGAAAAATTCACTTCACCTTAGCAAAGAGAGTTCTTAGATACATTAAAGGGATAGCAGAACATGGAATTTGGTTCAAAAAAATTGAGAATGCAGATCTGATTGGCTATTCAGATAGTGATTGGGCAGGTTCAGTGGATGATATGAAGAGTACCTCTGGTTTTTTATTTTCTCTTGGCTCAGGTGTTATTAGTTGGAGCTCTAAAAAACAAGATACTATTGCACAATGAACAATAGAGGCAGAATATCTAACTATTGCTGTTGCTGTAAACCAGGCTATATGGCTCAGAAAACTGATGAAAGACTTGAAGCAAGAATGAAGAAGTGCAACCGAGATCTTTTTGTGATAATCAATCAGCTGTAACTATGGTGAAAAATCTAGTTTTTCATGGCAAAGCTAAACATATCAAGATCAAGTATCACTTTGTTAAAGAACCTGAAAATTAAGAAGAAGTTAAATTGGTTCATTGCAGCTCTGAGGTTCAAGTTGCTGATATCCTAACAAAAGCTCTACCTAAAGCTAGATTTGATAAACTACAGTGAAATATCTCAGTTTGCAACCTAATTTCCAAGGAGGAGTGTTGGCAGGAGTGACACTTACGCTATCACTTTACTTGTTTTAAATTTTTTTTTCCTTGCAAAAACACTCATAGATGACAGCTTTACTTAGTTTTAGTTTAGCTTAACTTGACTTGTAAGTTGAGAAGTATTAGGTAGAGAGTTAGTAAAAAGTATTTTTGTGAACTCTTGTATAAAGCTCATTTTGTTGCAATGAAATTTTGCTGTTATTCTTTCTCTTTCTTTTCATATTTCTTTAGTTCTTTAATTTTTCTTCTCTATGGCTTACAGAATTGCTGGGTTAGGTGAAAATTCACAAACTCCAGCTGAGTTTCTTAAATAGGGATTTCGTTGGATCATTAGTAATGGGTCAAGGATTCATTTTTGGACTGATGTGTGGCTAGAAGAAATCCCCTTAAAAGTGAAATACCCTTATTCATTCAGGTTTGCTGTAAACAAAGAGCCCTTGGTTTGCTCTTATGGCTCGGTGACAAATGGAAGGTGGATTTGGATTTTGGAATGGAGGAGAGCACCTAGAAGCTTTGAACAGGAATGTTGAATACAGTTGAAGGCAAAGCTGGATTCTTTAGTTCTACAACTTGAAATTCATGACAAATAATTTAGGTCTTTGATAGAAGAGGCAAGTTTATAGTAAAAAGCCTTAATACACTATTGGAAGACAAGGAGTTGAGTGAGCAAGATATAAAATTCAATCTAAAACATATATGGAATTCTTACATTCCATCAAAAATTTCTCTTTTTGCTTGGAAAAACTTCTTAAATAAAATCCAACCAGGTTAAATTTATTTAGAAGAAAGATTATTCAAAATTTAGTGGATTGCTCTTGCCCTTAGTGTTGGACAGCAGTGGAAACTATAGATCACGTCCTTTGAAATGCCCTTTAGCTAGAGAGGTATGGATGTTAGTGATTAGTTGGTGGGGAATACAAGGTGTTTTACCTGATAGCATTGTAGAACTAAGCTCGCAATGAGAAACTTTAATTTACTTCAAAGGGTTTAGTATGGGTTGGAACACTTTATTCTTCATTACGCTTTGGATAATTTGGTTAAGAAGAAATAAGCAGTTATTCTCTAATGAAGAGCAGCAGAATGAGGCTATTATAGACACGATCAAATTGAGAAGTTTAGAGCAGATAAAAGAAAATTTCCCAGTGACGCCTTATTGCCTAGTGACTGGTTGTATTTCCCCATTCTTGTGTGTAATAGTGTTGCTAGAATAAAATAAAGAAAAATGCATCAAGTTGAATGATAACTGTTATTTTTATAGTATTTTTATTGTAATTTTGATTAAAATTTCTATTACTTTTAATTTATTTAAATTAGTTTTTATGTAATATTGATATATTTTTATTTAAAAGCTTCCTTGAAACACAACTCACTTGATTTTAAGGAAAAATGCAGAGTTTTGCAAGAAAAGGATAAAAATAAGGTAAAAAGTCATCAAGCACGCCCGTGCTACAGTGCCCGTGCTAATCAGCACGCCCGTGCTACAGTGCCCGTGCTGTTATTGCATAAGACTTCCAGAGGCGCGCACGCCCCAGACCGTGCTACAGTGCACGCCCGTGCTGCTACAGTTCCCCCGTGCTACAGTGCCCGTGCTAATCAGCACGCCCGTGCTGTTATTGCATAAGACTTCCAGAGGCATGCATGCCCCAGACCGTGCTACAGTGCACACCCGTGCCAAGCAAGGAATCCTAAACTTAGTCAAAAGTTGCCAACCAACTTCCACTAATTTATGGAGCTAATCTTGGACAACTTTCTTCACATACAAATCAAGCCTTAATTTATGCACATGGAAGACATGATTGAGAGAAATTCAAGGCTTGATTGAGAACTTTATTCCATAAACAAGGTGGAATTTATTCCCTAAATAATGTAGAAGTTCTCTCCCAAGAAATCTATATAAAGAGAGGAAGGATGCATTGTAAAAGGGATTGTCATACTCTACATCTCTTCTCCCATCTCTCATTTCTTAGTCTTGTACATAGTTTTATTTTCTTTAGAAGTTAAGTATTCAAGAGTTGTGCAAGGTTTTCAAGGAAGCCATCCAAGCAATTTATCACTAGTTCTTATTTCTAAACTCTTAATCTTGTTTATTTCTTTCATTATCTTTATTGATTATGGAATATTTATCAAGTATTATTGAGTTTTATTTAATTACTATGTGTAACTAACTTATACTAGGGGTTTGATGTAGCTTAATCTCTTTTCCAATTTATGCAATTAGATTTATTTTTCCTTATTCAAGTTATGATTTATTAATGATCTTAATGCTTCTAGGCAGAATTTTTCCCCTAGATTGATTTATTTCAATTATCACTATCGGAATAAGGATCTTTGATATGAAAAGGTTAATAAAACACATGAGAATAATAACTTGATGCGGAAGCTATACGGTTTGACTCATGGGGGGTTTTCATAAGTTAATGACCTTAGGTTATGAATTCACAAAACAAACCATAAAACTTAATGATTTAATTCATGTTTGATTGGGCTATTGGAAGATAGGTAATTAGACCGGGTTAAAATAGCTAACAATACATCGGGAGAGCTTGTTAGTGATTTTTGGGTTGTTTCCCCTACTTGAATAATTAAATTGATCAATGAACTAATGAAATAAATTGGATAGAGTTAAGTGAAATCAAAACCCCTAGTAGCTTTACTTCCTTGATTTCTTTTAATCAATTTTTGTTTACTTGACTCTTGTTTATTTTACATTTATACAACAAATCTCTTAATTATCGTTTAAATAATAATAAGATAACACAATTTTGGTACTTGGTTTACAATTCTCGTGGGAACGATATCTTACTCATCATATATTACTTGTAGCGATTCGTACACTTGCGAAATAAGCTGTCATTGAATCTCAATCGTGGTTGCCTCCAGAACATTGGACCTTGAAATTGAATGTCGATGGATCCTCAAGAGGTAAGCTAGGTGATGTAGGTATTGGTGGTGTGCTTAGAAATGCTTCAGGTAATGTCTTGTGTTTGTTTTTTAGATATGTGGGTGTTATGGACTCAAATTAGGCTGAATTCTTAACAATCCTAAATGCGATAGAAGTATTCTATAAGTCATTCGCAATATAATAGTTGCCCTTTGATTATTGAGCTTGATTCAAAGAATGCTATCACTTGGGTTATTAACAAAAATAAAAGACCATGGGAATGGTGGAAAAAATTTAACAAATTTGATGCCTTAGTTAATGTTTCATCTTAAGTTCAGTTCTGTCATATAAAGAGGGTTCAGGAACTCATTCGCAGATTCATTGGCACAGAAAGGGGCAACATCTACAACACCTTTTTTGGCATGGTTATAAAATTGTATTTGATTTACCTGTGTTTTTTTTTTATTATTGATCAGTAGTTTATTTTCTTCTCTCATGAAAAGGGACTGCTGCTATTCGCTCTTGTACTTTGAATTATCTATCAGGTATGGATTCAGGTTTTACTTAACTTTCCAGGATATGATAGGGTGGATTGGGAAAAGCCTGATGGCTTGGGTGTAGTAACCTGGTTAATTGAGTTTTATCTAAACATATATTTATTTCTATTTAATTCTTAAATAAAAATTTTTCTTTGCTGATGAAAATAACAATATGTAGATAATAGAATCATTTTACAAATTTGTTAGCTAAAAAAAGGGAGTTGAGTCACATGAAGATCCCTTACTTAGTTATAATACTTGAAAGAACAATATATAAATCATTTGGACTGCAATTTCACATAATGATTGATTGTGAAGACAAAATTTACTACAAGTTTGGAGCTAATTAAGTCAGCTACAGGTTTATTTAGCTTTTCTATTCTCAAGAAATGTAACACCCACTGACCAATCCCGGAGAACCAGACGGCGGAAGCCACAATCGGTGCCGGAGTACCGTCTTATGTCACTTATTAAAGCTAGATCACAAATTGGAAGTGGTTAAATTTTCATAAGGAGGCAAGTAATTAACATTTTGTTTTTTTTTTTTTAACAAAAATAATGTTTAAGGAAATTCCTACGAAAATTTCGCAAGAGTTTCCCCTAAAAATTAACTTGCCACACAAAGAAAATATACACTTCCAATTTTCTCCAAACCCCCAAAACTCCAATTCAACACAACATACCACAAGCACTTCTAAATATCCATCAACATACGCATAATATTCGAAACACATTCTTTTCAAGGAATCTATAATCATCATACCCCAAAAATATAATAAGATGTTATTTCCTTAAATAATCATAACTCTTAATACATTATAAACTTATTTTATCCAACCTTCACAACACAATATTTATATACATGCCAAAAATCACCATTTACAAAATATCCTACCCAAAATGTGATATCTACTCTGATGCTACTCCTATGGTCTTGAAGAACACCTTCCGCTCCTAACCTGCGCATGATAAAAATCAACGCGCTGAGTGGAAGACTTAGTGGTGCTAAATAACCAACAATTTAATTAACAAGAATAGCCAAGGCAAATCTTAAATTACTCAACTATATAAATACCGAAATCACATTCATTTAATTCAAATACTTTGAAAGCAATGAGAAGATTATAAATACAGATATGTCTTCATTCTTTTATAGCAACAATAAAATTTCATGTTTTTGTTAAGGCTCGTACTCATGCAGAATGAACATAAACAGATTTGATCGTGGCCTATATTAGCGCCACCCCCATCACATACTCGTGGCCTATGAAAGCACCACCGTAGCCTATGAAAGTACCACCCCCATCACACAATCGTGGCCTATGAAAGCACCACCGTGGCCTATGAAAGCACCACCCCATCACACAAATAAGCGTGTCCGCCTATTGATAAGGGCTGATAACCCTAGCATATGATCATAGCTTTACAATAACAAAATCTATCTCATCATACCACGTCTCAATCATGCATAGTAGAGCCCAAATCAAAATCATTCTTTCACAAAAGCAATAATTCTTAATCAAAACCTCTTCATTTCTTAATACTCATCAGTTCTAAATTTTTACTCAAAACACTATAGATATATATAGACTTAATATAGTATAAAAGCACATAAATCAAGAACTTTTCAGCATTTTCATAAACTTGCCCTTTGCTGAGATTTTAACACATAATTTGAGTTATGGGTCTCCAAAGTGAATGAAATCAGATTCATTAGAAAGCTAAGACAAAATGCTACAAATGTTCAGAAGGGACCACAGCCCAGATCAAATGGTAAAATAGCAAACAAAAGCTAGGAACACAAACCAACAGATCAGACTGATTCAGCAGAACCAGGTCCAATGTTTCTTGAATTCCTACTTAACCAAACACTCAAATGAAACCAATCCAGGATGAGAGAAGTCTCAAGACACAGGGAAACAACCTTTATGAATAATTCAAAGCCTAATCTTGTCATTATAGTGGTCAAAATGGGTACTCAATTTAGTGATGCATGTAGCCTGTCACAACAGAGTTAGTTTGGGTGTTTCAGCCATAAGTTGAGCTACGTATCTCCAAATTGGACGCAAGAGGATGGGTTGGAAAGATAAGAAGTAAAGCTACAACTGTTATGAACAACATAAGACGTTTTTTTGCCATTTGTGTGGTCAAAATGGACAATCATTTCGTATATACAGGTAAGACACCATAACAGAACCAGTTTTGGTATTTAAATCATAAGTTGAGCTACAAGTATTGGAATTAGACATAAGAATATATTTTGGAAAGCTGAGAAATAGAGCTACAACTTTTATGAAGAAGTCAGAAACAAATGGGAAGTATAAAGTGGTCGAAAATGAGTTCCAATCCCACTGCAGAACATATCTAACATTAAAATTCATCAATTTAACCAAAACATACCAAGTTCCCAAAATATATTCAAAACCCTAACCATGTAAAAACAACTTAAACAAGTGAAAGTAGTATTGCACTAACCTTATTAACAAGCTTGAATAAGCTTGGAAAGCCTTACTCCTTGGCTTTCTCTTTACCCTTTGAGGATGGTTCTCCAACCTCTTCAAAGTATGATAAATCAACATTAAAAGCAAAACTTGACAAAAGAAATAGTTGGAGCATGATTTAATGCATCAATAACATGTCTAAACCATGAATTCTACTTATTAATTCACAAAACTCAAAAACCACAACTTACTTGCTTCAATGGTAACTTCACTTCTCTTTGCTTTTAATCACCAATCTCAACTTCTACTACTTAATTCTTAAGAATCAAGTCCTATTCTATGGTTTAATTAGGTAGTTTGGTGGTAAATTTGGAGGTAAGAAAAATGAAGAAAATGAAAGAAAGAGGAAGAAGATGGAAATGGCGTGGAGAAGGAGAAGAGAAGAAAGAAAAAGTGTTGTGGTGTTACTTTAAGGAGCCAAAATCAAATTTGACTTCCTAATTTCATGCCAAATGTGTGGCTAAGATCAAGTCCTAAGTAATCTTATCCAATGGCTCTAAATATTCCTCAAATAATTCTCTTCTACTTCTTATTTAACTCCACCAATTAATTAAATTAACTCCGCTAAAATAATTCCTCATTTATTTCTTAATATACCACACTAGAAATATTATGCATTTAATACATAAACTCTCCAATAATATTAATTAAATATTTTCTACCCACTTAAATCATGCAAACATGCTCCAAAAATAGTAAATAAAATATTAAATATGCATAGTAATTTTTCCGGAATAAAATAATACCAAGTCCCGGACCAATGGTACTATTCACAGACCGGTAAATCACTATTACCGACACTAAAAGAAAATCAGTCTGTTACAAGAAATGTCTCTTTTATAGTTTGGCTTTACTGTAGGTAGGTTGTGCTTGCATTTGCTTTTGTTTTTTATTATGAAAATTTAGTTATTAGTTGTATTAAGAATTTTGGATAGTTTCTGATGTTTTTCTAGTTTGGTGTATATGATATTTTGACTAAGGTTTTATTTACTTAAATTATCCAGATTAGGTTGAGTATAAATGGGCAGCCTAATAGCTTGGGATAGTACTTGGATAAAGTAGATTTTGTCGTGGACAATATAATTTAGTAAAAATTATTTTTTCTAATAAAGAAAAAACATAACAATGGAATTCTGTTTCAGTGAGTAAGTTAATTCTCATATCATGTTGCATATCAAGTTGTTAGCAGATTATCTTTTTTTTTTTTTATTTGAACAGTCCTAGTTATAGTTAATGAATTTGGCGTTTGATATGTCAATTAAAGCATTAGATTTGGCAAGTGAATAAATCACAGTCAGGTTGGTTTGTTTGAACTGAATACTAAATCTAAATCAACAGTTTATTAAACTGAATGATTAAGGGTTATATTAGGACTTACTGCTGAATGATTAAGATTGTTTGGTAAATAAAATATCTAAATAATTTGAATGACTGCATTTATTTATATATTTGACCTTCTATATTTTTACATATGTATTTTTTATATATTTGACCTTCTATATTTTTACATATGCATTTTTTACATAATAATAAAATTGACATTATATTATATAAGATAAAAGCAAAATATACAACCTTTCAAAAAGAAAAGTCAACATACAAATTTAATTTATTATTTAATTACTAGCATAATATGATTGTATTTCAATTTACTGATGAATCTTATAAATTTTTTTTAGCAATAAAAATTTTGTTAAAATTAAAGAACCAGAAAAAATTTAACATTTTTAAGGAATCTATCGTAAGTCAATAGGGTTCCCTAATACACCCATAATGAGCCTGAAAAAGTTATAAAGTACATTATCTATAACTCACTATATAATAAAATATAAAGTTAAATTATACAATATAAAGTCTATTTTACATAGTATGATATAATTTGTGATTTTAAATACAACGTGAAAATATTTTTGTTTTCTAGTTTAAAAAAAAAAAAAAAAAAAAAAACTATACAACTTACCGAATAAGTTAAGAAAACTTAACTTTTTGAATAAGATAAGTTTTTACCTTTATATTCAGATAAATTGTTTATCTGAAAAGACAACACAAAATAAACTTTTTTTTTTTTTTTTTATGTGAACCACTAAGGTATGTATTTAATAAGCTATAATAAGTTTAAACATATACATCCTTAACGAGTTTAGATTTGAAATGTGAACTAATGCATCAAATTTGTTAAGCGAATCAATCAAATTATTGTGAAGTAAACTTTCATTTTCCTTCTAGGTTTACCTTCCGAAAGCCCTAATTTTTAGTTTAGGTCACTATTAACACATTTTTAGGTTTTTGCTAATATTCAAAATTCTTGTGTATTTTCTCTATCTTTTTCCAACAAAAGATATTCCAAAGATATTCCATTGAGGGTTTTCTTCTAAAGGTACGAATGTTCAACTTAATTTTTTTTTTATGATTAATTAATTATTGTGGTTTAAAAATATTGCATTTTTTTTTTGTTTGTCTAGAATGGAGTAATTGATTAGTATATAGCTTAGTAATAAACGGATGATATAGCTAATATGTGAGTTTGAGTCTTATAATTTATTTATAATTTATAATAATAGGCAGTGATTTAACTAGAAAATTAATTGAGGAGGTCCAATTAAAATATATAATTTATAAAAGTAATATGTATAAATACAAGTGATGAAAATTCCTTACAAAAGAAAATAAATTATTAAAATTAAATTATAATAATTCTCGTCTATCTTCAATACTTGCAAATACATCTCTCTCAATGTAAATTACAAATAGTCTGTGACATTTCATGGATATTTGAGTACGTAAACTATGTACATTTGATTTTTAACATTAGGTGAACAATAGCTCATATTAGATTGCACGTCTCGAATCAATTAACCGTTTGACATGTAGAATAAGACATCTACATCTCTTAACTTTTCATCCTATAGCTTTTTCTACTCTTTCGCATTTGAAGTGGAACTGCTTAGCTCAATCTCTCCTTTTTCCACAATTTGCCATAATTCTTGGGAAATAAAATATATTCTCATTCTAATTGCTCGATAGTCATAATTTTCTCCAGAGAAGATTGATAGTAATTTATTAGCAGAGGAGGAGGCTACAATGATTAGGTGATGGTGCTGACTATATTTAGGTAATGTATTATTTGGATGGTAGAAAATTTTGTAATGCCCAGTGATTGGTCGAAGCAGGCTCTCGTACTACTTTTGGTGATTTTAGAATTTTGGAGAAGGCATAGATAAATGAAAAGGATAAAATAGTACGTGAATTTAATTGAAAATATTTTATTATTAGACACCAAAATATAGTTTACAATAATTTGGCTATTGTTTTTTTTTTCTTTAGACGGACAACTTGACTACACGAGTATTCAAATTTGAAACTTTCTATTTCCTATCCAGACTAAATCTTCTTCTTCTTATTATTATTATTATTATTATATCGAAAATTTTTCTTTTATAATATTATTTTAACATTAAATATCTAGATCTTTTAAGTACATATGCAGATTCTTTTTTCCTAACATCTAGATTATTCTAGGTTGATTTGTAACGCTTTGTTTTCGCTTCTCCTAGTGCAAGAATGAATATTAATATTATTGGGGTCCAATTGTAAACAACATTGCTCAAATACCACGGAAAAGAACTTCACCACAATATTACTTTATATATATATTGAAGAAAAAAGCATAGGAAAGATTTAGAATCCAATCTTTTAATTAAGAACTAGTAGAAACTTTATTTGTCATATATAATTCATCATCATATTCATACATTGGAAAGACGAGGATATTACAGGGAAAGAGCATATATCATTAGCAACATGTTTGGACAACAACAATAATACTAAATTTGTTGTCCTTTATTTATGCTACTATATATAGAGCAAAAGTAGGATTAAAGCCATGGCAGCCACTTTTGGTCGTTGAAAATAATTTCTTCCATTGAGACTTTGTAATTGACTGCATTCAACAAGACTCCCATGAGACCTTTTACTTGGGTGACATTGTTCACTAGGATATTGGTATAGTTTTCACGTTGCAATTGAACTGGCTTCAGAAATACATCATCAACAGATTTCTGTATTTGATAAGAGAGGTCTCCCCAGTTGTTCTCAAGGCTAATTATGTCACCACGCGGCCTAAAGGTTTTGCTAATTTGAGTTGATATTTTTTTCTCAATATATTTGAATCTTGCTGCCTCTGGAACCATTTCGATAAAACCAACTAGAGGTTTAGCAATGTCTGCTGGCTGAGAACTTTTTTCAAGTGTATATACGTAATTATCCAATGCCACCACTCCTAAATCCACTTCCTCTCTATGTAACTTTGCCCTAGATTCAAAATCTGCATAGCTACCAGTAAATGCTAGTGTTTGTTGGTTTGTGTCTGTGAAAAGATTTTTTTTTGCATCAGCCAAAGATTCCGAATCGTTAAAGAAATAGGAATTACTTCCTACCTTATAAGCCACTAGATATGCATTAATGACGTTTAATCCTACTGATACTTCTATGTCCCCAGAATTTATGACTTTGGCTACAATAAATTTCTGATTTGCAGCAACCGTGGCCCGTAAGACTGGTATTTTATGGCTTAAATAACTGAAGTCAAATGCTTCTCTTAGATCTTCAATGAACTGGGCGTAGTTTTTCTTATCAGTAGTAGCGTCATAAGTAATGGCTAAAGTTGGAGTGGAACCAGCTTTGTAGTTTTGGTTTGATGAGAATGGACAAACTATTTCCCTAGCCGATGCCCATCCGAATATAATACTACTCCAGCAAAACCAGGCAGCCACCATAATGGAGAGGTTCATCTTTCCACCTTTCATATTGATTTCACCTGTCCAGTTGTATGAAGAAACACAAATATCATTATACGAATACGATTATTATAATAGATTTGCATAAAATTATAAAAATGATTAAAAAGAGATAGAATGGTCACAAGTTTATCATATAAAGTATAATAAACTCATTTCCAGAAGCTAGAAATTAACATGCTATTAGTAAAACAAAAAAATGGAATTTGTCAACAAAAAAGAAGGGCAGAGGCTTCAATATTACTTACAAAGAAAGCAACTGAGCAAACGGGGAAGTAAAGAAGAAGAGAGCGAGAGATGGTCTTTTGCCTTCCCCCATCACCTGCTTTTATAGGGAAACTGCCCTTTATTTTGTCAATTTTTTTTTCTTTATTATTATTATTTTTTATTATTATTTTGATTATTAGCTACCAAACGACAGTTTCATAAGATGTAAAAATAAAGACAAACAATAACAACTGTCAAAAAAAAAAAAAAAAAGAAAGACAAACAATAACAAATCCCAATGAAAAAGAATTATTGAAAATCCAAGGAGAAAAAACAAAAATTGATAAATGCCGCGTCATAGCGGGTGTGGGGCGCTGATTTGATGACCGTTGATTAGAAAAAACAAAAATTGATAAAAGACAAACGAGAAATATGACACGTTTATAATTTTTTTTATTATTATTTTTTTATTGGTGAAACCTTAGATGAAAAATAATGAAAGAAATGTAACCAAAAAAAAAAAAAAGTAATGAAAGAAAAGAAAACAAAGTCTTCTATTCCAACATTTATTTGTAAAAAGGGAAAATAATAAAAAGGAAACTATAATTTTTTAAAAAATTAAATTTATTAAAAATTAGCATTATCAAACCAACAAACTAAACTCAAACTCAAATCATCTAGTTTTTCTAACGCTCATCTTAAGCTTAGTATTGATTTATTTATTTATTTATTTATTTTTATTTTTATTTTTTTACAAACTTCTCAAGCCTTTAATAAAGATTATAGCTTAAGTAGGTCATAATATTTCCATAACCAATGTATGATTTGGTACATTAATCTTCTAGGTAAAGACCAATCTATTTTCAAATAGAATGATAAAATAAATTTTTTGAACTAGTGTCTTGAACTTTGTCCTTGAGAAAACTTGTTACCTCCTATAGAAGAGTTTGAAATTATCAAATTTTAACTTAGGAAGGTGGTGCTACCAAGATCTATTGAAAAAAGAAATTATCAGCATTCGAAGAATTAAAGTCTCCACTGCAATCAATAAATGATTCATCTTATATTTTAGACTTTTAAGAAAGAAAAATCACAAATCACGTAAAAACTCTTTAATAATGAGAAATAACTTCATCAAATGAGAGAAAACGTAACAAATCAAAATTGGACAACCCCACTAGGAGGGTATCAAAAACATCGAAGGTCTATTAACTATGATAGATCCGAAAAATAAAAACTAAGATTTGTTTTAAACGATCCTGCTCTAGAAAGAAAAGTAAATAAAGATAAATTTAAACGATCCTACTCTAGAAAGAAAACTAAATAAAGATAAAGAAAACCGATGGAAAAAAAAAAATCCTAATCATGCTCTTCACTACATTAAGGATGCCCTAGATGCTAGATTATTTTTCCCATCTAATTTTTCTTTTAGCTTAAAGCATCTAATGGTTACGACTGGGCCGGCTGTTTAGACACACACAAATCTATTACAAGTTATTGTGTTTACCTTAGATAATGTAATTAGTCTGCTAGAACTTAACAAACAGTCAGACTTTTTTACGTTCCTCATCAAAAGCAGAAAGCATTGCACTTGCTTCTACTACTTGTGAAGTGCAATGGCTCCCTTATCTTTTCCATGGTTTGTATGTTTTGGATAATATAGAAGCAACTACAAAGTGTAATAGAAAGTGGCTCGAAGATATAATAGCTAGATATTTTTTATTCATAATTCTGTATAAAAGCTACTCTTGTAATCTAGTTCTTAATATCATTTTTTTTCCTCATTGATTTTATATTTCCACAAAAAGCAATACTCAAAGAATGGTTAAATCGTTAAAAATATCCCAAATTTTGCGAGTAGTTTTAATTATACCCTAACTCTAACTTTCTTCTCACAGTACCTTGAACTTTAATTTTAGTTATAATAACATCCTAATTTCGAAATGTACCAAATTTCATGAATAAAATATTATTTTTTGGGGACCTAGTTTAACCTTTTCTCCCAAATTAGACTCCTTCCCCACCCTAGTGCTTATAAATAACTAAATATTTATATTTATTTATATAAACATTAAAATAAAAAATAATATATTCATCTTAAAAATAAAATACTTTTATTTATTTATATAATATTAACAAGTAATGATTCCCTAAAGATAAATGATGCCGTAATGAATAGAATATAATTTTATAAGAGATTTAACCTGAGTATAAACAAAATTTCATGCTTAAAAATTGCAAAACAAAAATCTAAACTAATATTTTATGTTTATAACTAACTAAAATCTATTATTTTACTTGGTTTTTTATGAATTTAAATTCCTAACCAATATTAGTTAGGGCATTTTGTTTAATAGTGAATTTTAATTAACTTGACCATAGAAGAGAATATAAGTTCAACGAAAATAATATTTTATTCATTAAATTGGATACAATTTGAAATTAAGGTGCTATTGCAACTAAAATTGAAGTTTAAGATACTAAGAGAAAAAAGATGGATCTAAGGTATAATTAAAACTATCCACAAAATTTAGGGTATTTTTAAAGATTTAGCGCTCAAAAAATATCCCCACATAGTGGGGCAAAACCTCAGCTTGGCATGGCAATTATTGGAAAATAAAAAATTGGCAAACATAAATTCTAAGTTTTCCAATCAAGTTGTAATAGATTTTTAATATTCATACCATTCACAAACATTTCTTCCTCAACGGGAACCTTATTCATAGAAGTAATTTCAAGATTTTGAACACTATCATCTTTAGTGTTTTAAGCTAATCAAAGAAAGATTACTCAAGATTTATTCAACATAAAAAAGGAAAAAATAAATGCATAAGAAGGGAGGAAATCCATATTGAGAAATCCAAAAAATCAAAGGTTTTATTTATCAAATCACATAATATATACAAATGCGGAGAGAAAGCATAAGGTTTAATATTAGTATCAAATCTAACTTATGCTCCGATTAGGATAAATGAATTCAAATACAAATGAATTCTTGTAAGATTCATTTGTAAATGAATTTTTATATTTAGTATGATTAATTTAAAATATATAATTCAATTGAATTTCACATAATCATGTATAGAATAAATTCATAAGTGAAAATTCACTTGCTTTTGTTTCCTAAAATATAATTAGAATAGTAATTTCACAAAAATAAATAATAAATACCAATTATATTTATGTTATGCTATATAACTTTTTTAATATTTTATTAAAATAAATATATAAAATAAAAATAATTTTTAATAAATTGTTGCATTTAATTTAGTGATAAATGAATATTTAACTTAAATCTCTCTCATCAATAGTAAAAAATGCTAAGAAATATTAAAATAAAAACACAATAATAAGAAAAAAATTTCTAAAAAAATAAATTTTAAATATTTTTGGTCAAGTTAATTTGATAAAATAAATAATTTAAATAAGTAAAAAATTGAACAATTGACTTTGTAAATAGAGAATGGTAGTCTTGTTATAAAAAGTAAGATTGCTTAGTTTGTGGAATTCATTTGGAAATTCCACCTATTTTTGTGAAATTTGGTATAGTCTGTCTAATTCCATGAAATTGAATTCCTAAAATTGAAATTTACATTTTTTTCATTTCAAACACAAAAATGTGAATTTCTAAATAAATTCCACAAAATTTTGTAGAATTCACTTGTTCTGAACAAAGGATTACAGTTTTCTTAGTATTACGAAATATAACTCCTTTGTTTATTAATTAAAGTATAATGAACAAAACAAAATGAAAGTAGAAGATAGAATGATACTATAATTAAATAAAGCTAACTTATTAAGTTGTTTTATTATTAAAGCTCATTATGCACAAAAGCTACATTATAAGTAAAATTATATCCAATAACTATGGAAAATCTAACTCATTTGGTTATTAATTAAAATTACTTGCTTAGACCGCTTGATTCTAATTTGGACCAAACAAATAAAATTAAGAATTTTTTAAAAAGTGTTCCGACTTTATCCTTTTTTCCAAATGCATGATCAGAAATATCTTCATTTCGATAAGAATTTTTAATTTTATTAATTTGATCAATAAGTGCGGCATAGACCCGGTCAGGGTAAGTTTTTTCCATTAATTAAAGTATAATAAGTAAAAAAAGAGTTCTTTCTTGAAAGTTCTTTTAGAACGAAAGGATAACACAAACTAGAGAACGAAAGGATAACACAAACTAGAGATTTGTCAATATCTGCTCGTTGGGAACTTTTTTGAAGTGTATATATGTAATTATCTAATGCCATCCACATTCTCTCTATGTACGATTGCCCTAGATAAAGTAAATCTGAATAGCTACCACTAAATGATAATGGTTGTTGCTTTGTGCCTGCGAAAAGATATTTTTTTTTGGTATCAGCCAAAAATTCCTCGTCGTTAAAGAAATAGGAAGTACTTCCTACCTTATGAGCCACTAAATATGCATTAATGGCGTTTAATCATAATGATACAGTAAATTTCTGATTTGCAGCAGCTGTAGCTCATAACAGTTGTATTCCATGGCTTGAACCACTGGAGCCAAATGCTTCTCTTAGATCTTTAATAAACTTGGTGTAGTTTACTTTGCTTATCATCATCAACATCATGATTAATGGTTAAAGTCGGAGTGGAACCAGCTGTGCGGTTGTTGTTTAATGAGAATGGAGAGCTTCATCTTTCATTTCATATTGATTTCATCTGTCAAAATGCTTAAAATATTTTTTTATCGGAAAAATGAATTTATTTTATTAATTTAAATCCAAAAAAAACTTAGTTTATTCAAGAACGTATACTCAAACTATACATTCATCCTAACTTGGACAAGCTAACTAAAAAAATCTGGAGAACCTCAATATATATAGGAGCGTAAAAACCTTCTCTTATCTCATAATTAATACAAAGGTTATGGTAAGTTTATCGTGTTATCTTTTATTGAATCGCTGACATTGATGACGCTATTTATTGTATTGATCCAATAAAACACCGTCCAACAAATCAAAATGCTTAAAATATAATATATTAATAGAACTGTTTGCATTGAGAAACACAATTATCATTATATAAATACAATTATTTCAATAAATTTGCATAAAATTATAAAAATAATTGAAAAGAAATAGAATGGTCACAAGTTTATTTATCATATATATAATGGACAAATAAACTCATTCACAGGAGTTAGCTTTATTGAAAAAAAATCCAAGGAGATGCCATTCTTGTAGCATGGGTGCGTGGCACTGATATGATGACCGATGATTACAAAAAACAAAAATTAATTGGTAAAATACAAACGAGAAATATGTCATTTTTAATCTATTTGTTTGGATCGATGAAACGCTGCATGAAAAATAAATGATGAAAGAAAAGAAAACAGTGTCTTTTTTTCCCTCCATTTATTTGGAAAAAAGGAAAAATAATAAAAAAAGGAAAATATAAAATTTTTTTCCATCAATTCAATTTACTAAAAATTAAGAATCCTAAAATTATCAAAACCGATAAACTAAACTCAAGTTATCTAGTCTTTCCAACACTCGGATTTTAAGTTTAGTATTGACACTTTTTTTTAAAAATTGGCAATTTTTTAATAAAAAATATAACTTGAATACATCATAATAAAAACTATAAGCAAAAAATTAAAACCATATGCTTGGAGAGAATTTTGGCAAAAAAAAATAATTAAATTAGAGACAAAGCTAGGATAATTATTTTAGGAGGCCAAATGAAATTTTTTAAAAATTTTTAAGGAGGCTAAATGTAATTTTTTTTTTAAAGGATTAAAATCATTTTCACAATAAATTTTTTTTTAAAAAAATTTTTTTAGGGGGGCCACGGCCCCCTTAGGCCCTAATGGAGCTCTGCCTCTGAATTAAACATTGATTTTTTTTTTTAAATAAAATGATAAAAATGGATTTTTTACGCTATTGTCCTGACTTTGTTCTCCATAAAATTTAATACCTTAACGCTTGCGAGGAATTTAAAAATACCAAATTTTAATAGAGAAAAAGTAGAACCAGCAGGTTCCATTGTTAAGCTTGGCATTGATTAGAAAAAAAAAAAAAAAAACGTAAAATAGAAATTTATACAATAAACACCAGTTGTAATAGAACAAGAAAGCACAAAAAGGAAACCCTTCTCTAGCTAAGAAGAGTTCAGTAAACAAAACAAGTAAGACACGTGATAAATCCAACATTCCCAAACGATGTCTAAAGATTCAAATTTCAATATTTTTTTGAAAAATATTTTTTAATTTATTGCCTTCTCTCTTGCCCAAAAGGCTCTAAAATTTGGAACTCAATCTTTATTTGGCGGGGAGTCTTAACAGCCTTACCAAACAAATTAGTGGATTTTGCCATACAATGGGAAAATATTTTTTCAACAAAAGGTAATTCTTTGAGTTGGCAATTAATTTTTTTCTCAGCTATATGGATAATCTGGTGGAGGTGAAATACTTTGGTCTTCAAAAACACTTGGTATGAGGATAGCCAAATTCTGGATAACATCAAATTGAGATGCTTCGAATTAATTAAAGTAAAATTCCCTGCTTTTCCATACTGTCTTAGTGATTGGTTTTATTCTCCTGTTATAGTAAATAGTTGCAACATTCTTTCTACATCAAGGAAAAGAAATAATGCAGGTTTAAGGGATTGGAATGCTCCTACAGTGGGCTTTCTCAAGTTTAATGTGGATGGTTCATCAAAAGGAAAGCCAGGTCCTGCAGGTATCCGGATTCAAACGGAAATATCCTTTGCATTTTTTCTAAAAGCACAGGTCTTATGCATTCCGATGAAGCTGAGCTATTAGCAATATCATTTGCCCTTGAACTGTTTTAATCAAATGGATATTGCTAATAGCTCAGCTTCATTGGAATCCATAAGACCTGTGCTTTTAGAAAAAATGCAAAGGACATTTCCGTTTGAATCCATGCAGGACCCGGCTTTGTTTTAATCAAATGGATAATATACTTTCCTCACTCCCTATGGTTTCTTTTTCCCTCATTTCCAGATCCAAAAAGAGTTTCGCAGATCATTTAGCCAAAGGAGGGGTAGATAAGGTGGTCCCTTTTATAGCTTGGCTTTCTCTGTTACTCTTTGGTTTCTTTTTGCTGCAGGCATCATGTTTGGTTATGGAAGAATTCTATCTTTGTAATCTTCTTGAAGGATTATTTGTATTAATTATCTTTGTTTTAATGCTTCCAAGTATAAATTCTCTTATCTCAACAGTTTTCATTCTATGAAGCCTAGAACAAAGATGTTAAGCAGTTAGAGATTTTTGGAGTTCTCTTTTTATACTAATGTATTGTGAGGTTTTTCCACATTTTTTCACTTAACATTCATAGGATAGGTTGGAGATTTTTGGGTAAGCCTAATGACTTGAGTCTAGTTGCCTTTGAATGTTAAGTTTTTCCTAGATATATTAAAAATTAATTAAATATTTTATTTGCTGATAAAAAAAAATTATTAGAAAAAGAGGGAGAAAGCAATTACATTTCTTTTCTTTTTATTCATTATAATTATTAAAAAAAGGTCCTACTATATATTTGCTTTGATCATGCTAAAAAATAAGTTTAATAAGATGAATGAGAAATAATACCTTATTATTAAATTAAAAAATATAATAAAATTATCAGGCTTCAATGTTCAAAATAAATTTACATTAATATAATTTTTATTTTTTTAGAATTTAAAAATTCAATAATATCACTTGGTTTTTTATCACATTCTTATATTAAACTAGTCATACTTCCGCATGTTATGCAGATTTAATGTATATAAATTATTTACTATAATTTAAAACTATATTATTTTTACATTTAAAGATATATTTAAAATTTATGTTATTTAATGTAATGTATATAAAATTTATGTTCAATGGATGTTGAGAGTGCCAATAATTAACGAGGGGACAAGGTTAGTACCTCAATAATTCAATGCATCTCTTATAATATAAAAGACTTAGCTTTTAATTGGATTGGTGCAACTTTAGATAAAAAAGATGAAAGAGATTCTCCTTTTATTTCGAAAAAGAAAAAAATAATAATAAACGGACAATATTAAATGGAAAAGAAAATAAAAAAATCTAAAAAATTATAATTTATCTCTTTAAGCATATTTTTAATAAAATGAAAGAAGAATGAAAACTTTATTTAAAAAAATAAGAATAAAACAAATTTCTTTCCTTATTTCAGAGTATTCCATTCAAACAATCAAGGAAGACAAATTTTCCTCCGATGATATTTTCTTCCTATTATTTTTTTTGATTTATTTTCTTTCCTCTCCTAAAAATATTTCCATACAAGGTTTAAAGATTCAGGTTTTTAATGTTTTAATAAGGAAGTTCAACCGGCCAAAATAGTATTGTGGCTTACATAGCGCCGATAGCTATTCCTTTGACTCACCAAACTCTTGTGATTGAGATGATTTGAACCTGAAATATTTGACTCTTCATAAGTTATAAGACCAAACATATCACGTCTGACTCACTTTAAAATTTAAATTTTAATAATTTTTAAAATATTTTTTAATTTATTAAAAAAAGATACGAAAAGTAATCATATCTCTTTTTTTAAAAATTATAATCCATTAATAATAATATTAAGAACTACAAATACACTTATGAATCAGACATAAAATTTTATTATCTAATAGAGTTCGTTAACCTTTTAACAAATGAAAATAATTTATTATGAATTTGTTATATATATATATATATATATATATATATACGTATTCATTTATCACCTTTTGTAAAAAGTAGTTACAACTTCAAAAAATCGGTTTACATATATCGTGTAACCTTTAATTATTGTGTAATATTTTCAAAGAACAATATAACTTGTTACCTTTTGGCGACGAATTTTATATAGAAGGTGATGAGTTACAATTCGTCGCCATTTAACAACTACAAGTATTGTGCAAAAGTAACTTTTTATGTAAAAAAATATATATATCGAAGTTGACTGGTTACGTTGTAATTGGCTTTTTGTGTAATTAGAAAGTGGCTACTTACAGCTTAATATGTTCATTTATTGATATTGTGCAACAAGTCTCAAACAAGACAACTACACCTGATTCAAATAGACTCACCCAGAAACACCCAAAGCCTGACTTGGGAACAAGAAACCCATAGAGCTGCAACAACATTAAAATTAAAAATAGAGAACAGAAAACAGCAGATGGTGTATTACAGGTCATATATAAAATCTGTGACATTTTCCAAAATAGAACTACAGTAAAATTCTGAACGAGACTCAGCGAAGAGGTGAGAAATAGCTGTAAAAAGGGGACGATGCATGTAGGAGCTAAATACTCAAAGTTTAGCATAAAAATCTTTCGATCTGGAGGTGCCTTGTTTAGCTAGAGAGTCTGCAAAGCTATTAGTTGATCTCAGGACATGCTTAAATTGCACATTATGAAGATTTTGAACATCAGATTTAATTTTAAAAATCTCATCACTTAACTGTCAAGGAGGCGCAGAATTGTCTTTGACCCAGAACTGCACATTATGGAGTTTTTAATTGCTTTAGGTAATTTTTATTTAATTTTAATTTTTTACTTCTGTGATTTTATTGAGCTCGATTTGAAGTATTATTTAGGATTTTAATAAGAAATTATCTGGTTATGGAACCAAGTGAATTTGAAGGTGAAAAGACAAGAAAAAGAGAAGATTTCAAAAAGCATTAGGTAACGCGACTGCCCATGTGGATAATTTTTACCTAGACTGGATTCATGCCTCTACTTATAGATCAAATAAATGAGAATAAAATTTTTTATTGAAACGAGAGTATTTCTAACCATATGCAGGAAAAAAAAATATAAAATAAAAAACATTATTTAAAGAATTTTTACTGTTATTATTTTATCCGTAAACGTGGCTATGCAACCGGTCTATATAAGTAATTTCCCTGCTCATGTTACATGATACATCATGTTTTTAGTTTGCTGGAATTTTAATTGGGCCGTGTTCAATTGTTGAGCCCATGTCATGTGCCTGCTGCATGTTTTTACGTGGGACCATGCACGTAGGGAATTGCCTTAATTAAATTCTTATCCTATTTGGACACTTTAGACTCCTATTAGAAAAGAATTGATGATGTAATTCTTCTTTAATACGATTCGATTTCTTCCTCCTCAAAAATTTTGTAGATCTTATGACAAGCCGGGCCACATAAAAAAATTTTGTAGAAATAAACCTGCACAAGAGAGACAACCACCACAACAACAGGGACGGCATGCTAAAATGGCAGAAAATCAAAATGTTTTGGAGGAGACTATGTTCATGGTGACCTGTTTTTAAGTTCAAAAAAGCAAAGATGATTGGTGGTTAGATAGTGGTGTGGGTCCCGTATATGCATGGCACAACCCAAGAGGGGGGGTGAATTGGATTTTCTAAAAACAGACATAAATTTTAGAAATTCTAAACAAAATATAGAATTTTAAGTGTAGCGGAAAACAAAAAGAACTTTGTGAGAATAGAATATGGATTAAATTCACCTCACAGTGTTCTAATTATAAAAGATAGAAAGTCTGTATAAAACGCAGTTATTGATTAGAACAGCTTCACACTGACTTATTCAATATCACAGCTTCTTTATGAAGGAGAGCTATTGAAATTAGAACTTCCTCATAAAATTTTAGAAAATCATATAAAGCTATGTGAAAGACAGTTTATTGAATTCAGAACTTTTTCACAGAGCCTTAATCAAATATCAGAACGATTTTATGATGGAAAGCTATCAAGATTAGAACTTCCTCATAAAGTTTAGAAAATTAATTAGAAACCCAAACAGTGAAATATACTGTGAATAGAACGACAGTTAGAACATGGTATATTCACTTATTAGAATTTCAGAGTTCTAATGTTTAGAGAAGATAAGACTTATTACCGTTTTTAGAATATCTGAATTATTAACAATTTTTGCGTTTCTAAGAATTAAACAGAGGTGTAATAAAAGTAATATCAAGCAAACTTCAGAAATAAAAAGAACAACACAGAGATTTATAGTGGTTCAGCACTAACTCGCCTACATCCACTCCCCAAGATGCATCTTGAGATCCTCAACTATGTTATCTCTTTTAAAGGGTAAGAGACAAACCAACAGTACAAGGTAATAGATCAACACCTAGATCTACCCTTTTGTCCCACTAGATTTTCCAAAGGTTCTAGTTAACCTCAACCCTTCCTGTTTTTGGTAGAGTACAGAAACTCTGTTCAAGACATTAAAATCTCACACATGGAGAAGGTCGCTTGATAACCTCTAACACAATAGCTTCTCACCTAAGCTATTACACCCAAAAGTTTAACAAATAAAGAGCCTGTCTACTATAGAATACAGATTCTAAATAGAGAGAAAGAAACGCACATATAAGCACAAGAAAAACAGTTTATCAGATTAGAAGATCGATTAGAACTCAGAACTGTTTTTCAAATGTAATTGTAAAAATTCTTTTCACTTTAAATATTAAAACGTTAAGTGTAGAGATGAAAAAAAGAATGGGGGTAGAGAGTAAGTTTTAGAGAGATAAATATTTGTTTAATGAGAGAGTGCTCTTAAAACAAAAACTCTTACTTCACCAAATGTTCAAGACGTGAAAGCTCTTTATATAGAGTGTTAAAAAGCTGTCGCCTTTTGGAAAGAGAATATATTTTTGAAATCATAATATCTTCTTTCCTTATTTAGAAGATATGAAAATCTTTGTTACCAAAAATTTATTTTATCCTTTTTGGTAAGAGAATAAAACACGATTTTGCTTTCCTTTAAACAAAAGATTTTCGGCAGCAACATTTGGAAAATATTTTTACGGAAGGATGCTCTTACCAAAACTGAAAGAGATTCTCCTTCGTTTTTAAGGTAAGAAAATAATTTTAAGTACTTTAGATCTTTCAAAATATATCTCCGAAAAAGTGTATGATTTTATTACCAAAAACATTAGAGAAGAAATCTCTTTAGTTTTAGGAAATTAAATCATTTCGATTTAAAGAATATTTTTGAAAAATAAAATATTTTTACGAAAGAAATTATTTTGAAGAAATCTGATTTTCCGAAAAATATTTTTGAGAGAGATAAATAATTTTTGTGCTCATATATGGATTTTCTCTCTATCCTACAAAGTATCCTAAATACCTAGCTACTAGGATCTTCGAAATCTTCACACTCAATGTAGGACTTGCCTTGTGCGATTTCTTTCCATAGAAATTCTGCATAAAATAAAATTAGCACAAATAGCAGAATTTAAATTTATTTGTTTTGTATTAATCATCAAAATCCGATATTAGAAATTGACCCTTGAGCCAACAAGTGGCTGTATTTTTCATGTTTGTTCAAACAAAAATTTTTTTAGATTCTAAACAAATTTGAGATATTGACGATCAAAGCAGTAACTGGTGATATTGTGGAGGTAAAAGGTATGCGTTCTATTATTATTGAAACAAAATCAGGTACAAAATTAATTCCTGAAGTTCTCTTTGTCCCTGATGTTTGTCAAAATTTATTGAGTGTTGGTCAGTTGCTAGAAAAGAATTATGTGTTGGTATTTAAAGATAAAGCCTACACTATCTTTGATCTAGCTGGTTGTGAATTATTTTGTGTTAAAATGGTTGAAAGAAGTTTTCCTTTGGATTTAAAAAAACCACCTATGAATGTTTTCTTAAGCTTAGCTGATGATTCACCTTTATGGCACAAAAGATTAGGACATTTTAGTCTTAACCTTGAAATACATGCATAACCAAAATCTGACACTGGATTTACCTACTGTGAGTGAATGTTATGGGGACTGTGACGTGTGTCAGCTAGGGAAATTGAAGAAAACACCTTTTCCTAAAAATCAATCATGGAGGCTAAAGAAAAACTACAATAGATGCATACAGATGTGTGTGGTCCTATGAGCACACTCTCCTTAAACGATAGTAGATTTTTTATCTTATCCATTGATGATTTTAGCATAATGTCATGGGTATATTTTATAAAGCAAAAATCAGTAGTGTTTGATGTCTTTGTGAAGTTTAAAGCTTTGATTGAGAAGCAATCTAGAAGTGAAAGTAAAGTGCTCAAGTCTGATAATGGGACTGAGTATAATTCTAACAAATTCAACAAATTTTGTGAAGAAATTAGGATTTAGCATCAACTCACGGTGCCATACACTCCACAACATAATATGGTGTGTGAGAGGAAGAATAGAACCGTGATGGAGATGGCTAAATGTCTTTTATTTGAGAAGAAAATGCCTAAAAAGTTTTGGGTAGAAGCAGTCAGTACTGCTATCTATTTGTTAAACAGATTATCAACTAAAGCTTTGAAGTGAATGACTTTATTTGAAGCATGGTATGGAAGCAAACCTTCGATGGAACATCTTAGGGTGTTTGAGTGCATTTGTTATGCACATGGACCTAAAGCAAAGAGAGATAAGCTTGATCAAAAGCCTAATATCGGTGTCTTTCTTAGGTATAGTAGCAATGTGAAAGGCTATAGAGTCTATGATGTTAAAGCTAAAAAGTCTTTGTTAGTAAAATTATGAAGTTTGATGAGCAAGCTATGTGGGACTGGAGTTTTGAAAGTGGTGGACTCCATAATCAGATCTCAAATGAAAAGATCACACCCTAAGAACAATATGCAACACAATCAGATTTTGATTCAAAGATAGAAGGTGTAAGAGGTACAAGAACTGTAGCAGATGTTGTGGGTCCCATTTATATATGGCACAACTCAAGAGGGGGGTGAATTGAGTTTTCTAAAAATTTAACTTTCAAAAAGAAAAATCAGAATTCTATTGCAGCGGAATTAGAAAGCATTTGTGAGAGTTAGTTATCAAGTTTAGAACTTCCTCACAAAGCTTATTGCAAGATTAGAAAGACTATGTGAAGAATAATTATTGCATTTAGAACTGCTTCACAAAGCTTAAGCAATTTTAGAATAACTCTGTGAAGGATAGTTATTGCATTTAGAATGTCATGGTCAGCCCACCTTGGTAGGTATTGTCCGCTTTGGGCCACTCAGGCCCGCACGGTTTTGTCCCTTGGGCCAGGCTTTTCAACCCACCCCAAAAGGCGCCTACCAGGTTAAGCTACCACCCCTCTTATGTACTGATCGTGAACCTTATGCATAGCCGATGTGGGATTTGCCTAAGGTGAGTGCACTGCCTCTCTGCAGCCACCGCTCACCCCCCCTTAGGGACTCAGCGCCCACGCTGAGGTTTGCCCCACCACCGGCCAGAGGAACAAGGCTTGGCTCTGATACCAAATGTCATGGTCAGCCCACCTTGGTAGGTATTGTCCGCTTTGGGCCACTCAGGCCCGCACGGTTTTGTCCCTTGGGCCAGGCTTTTCAACCCACCCCAAAAGGCGCCTACCAGGTTAAGCTACCACCCCTCTTATGTACTGATCGTGAACCTTATGCATAGCCGATGTGGGATTTGCCTAAGGTGAGTGCACTGTGGTATCAGAGCTAGCGGTGGCTGCAGAGAGGCAGTGCACTCACCTTAGGCAAATCCCACATCGGCTATGCATAAGGTTCACGATCAGTACATAAGAGGGGTGGTAGCTTAACCCAAAAGGCGCCTTTTGGGGTGGGTTGAAAAGCCTGGCCCAAGGGACAAAACCGTGCGGGCCTGAGTGGCCCAAAGCGGACAATACCTACCAAGGTGGGCTGACCATGACATAGAACTACTTCACAAAGCTTAAGCAAGTTTAGAAAGACTCTGTGAAGAACAGCTATTGCGATTAGAACAGCTTCACAAAGCTTAAGCAATTTTAGAAAGACTCTGTGAAGAACAGCTATTGCGATTATAACAGCTTCACAAAGTTTATTGCTATTTTAGAAAGCCTCTGTGAACAGCAGTTATTGCATTTTAGAACTGGTTCACAAAGCTTTAAGCAAGATTAGAAAACTGATTATAATTCATATTGTGAATTACACTGAATATAGAAGGACAAATTAGAACTTGGTATAATCACAATACAGAAATCCAGAGTTCTAATGTTCCACAGAGATAAAGCCTATTCACGATTAGAATCAGAAACTCATTAACAACTTTGCATTTCTAAATAGATTAACAGTTGTGTAAATAGAATATAATCAAGCAGAACTTCAGAAAGTAAAAGAAGATAAACACAGAGATTTATAGTGGTTCGACACTAACTCGCCTACATCCACTCCCCAAGATGCATCTTGAGATCCTCCACTATGTTATCTCTTTTCAAGAGTAAGAGACAAACCCACAATATAAGGAAATAGATCAACACCTAGATCTAACTTTTATCCCACTAAATTTTCCAAAGATTCTAGTTAACCTCAACCCTTTCTGTTTTTGCAGAGAACAGAAACTCAAATCAAGACATTAGAATCTCACACAAGGAGAAGGTCGCTTGATAACCTATAACACCATAGCTTTTCACCTAAGCTATTACACAAAAGTTTTTCAATTAAAGAGTCTGTCTACAACAGATTACAGAATCTATATAGACAGAGAGAAATGCAAATATAAGCACAGGAAGAATAGAAAACGAATTTAGAAAATAGTTTTAAAGATCAGAACTGTTCTTCATAAAATGTTGTTAATAAATTTTCTTTTCTCTTAAAAATTTTTCTTGAAGCAAAGTGACGAAAAGAAATAGGGGGATTAAAGAGAGAGCTTAGAGAGATTTAAACTTTAAACAATAGACTCATACTCTTTTGCAAAACCCCTTCTTTTTAAGAGAGGAAAGAGTTTTTATATGAAAAGATGATATTCTCTTTGAAGTTAACGTTGGTAGTTTTTGCTTTAATGAGCAATGAAATTTCTGACAGTTTTAAACTAAAGAGGCAATGCATGGGCTGTATTAATTAAAGAAATAGACAGCTGTATTCAGAAATAGATAGCTGTAAGGTTTAGTTCAAAATAGAAACAGCTGTATTCAGAAACAGCTAGACAGCTGTAATAAATTAGAACACTGCTTTTTAGATCAGAAACTGTTTTTGCAAAATTTCATTTAATAGCCACCAAGAATATTTACTCCAAAGATATTTTAGATGGAAAAACGTGAAGAGTAAAGATTTTGGCTATATCCTCTTAATAAATTTATTCAAAAACATTTCAAAACAATTTTGAGAGAGATAAAATAGATTTGTGCTTATAAAATTATTTACTCTCTATCCTACAATAATTTTCTAAGACTTATTATAATAGTAACCAATAGAAAATATCTTCATTAATCTTCATGGTCTTCAAATAAAGATCTTGGGATGTAGGAACTTCATTTCTTCAATAATTTTCAACAATAATTTCTGCATAAAATAATATTAGCACATACAAGAATATTAAATTTATTTGTTTTGAATAATCATCAAAATCTCAAGATAAAATTGACCCTTGAGCCAACAGATGTCTATGGTAGATGCAATGTAGTTATGCTTGATTCGATTAATTTTCAACAAGCAGCAAGTACTCAAGAATGGCTGGATGCAATGAAAGAAGAACTGAAGACGATAGAAAAGAATCCAAAATGGGAACTTGTGAGCAAACCAGAAAATAAGAAAATCATTAGAGTGAAGTGGATTTTCAAAATTAAATTGAATGCAAATGGTTCTATCAACAAGCTTAAAGCTACGGTGGTTGTGAAAGGTTATTCTCAAGAGTATGGTATTGATTATCTTGATACATTTGCTTTGGTAGCCAAATTTGACACTATCAGACTTTTAATAGCACTTGCAGCTTAAAATTCTTTGAAAATCTTTCAAATGGATGTGAAGTCAGCCTTTCTTAATGGCTATTTGAGGGAAGAGATATACGTTTAACAACTTAAAGGGTTTATTATCAAAGGAAGAGGAAATGATGTTTATTTATTGAAGACAACCCTATATGGATTAAAATAGGATCCTAAAGCTCGCTACAGCAGAATTGAAGATCATTTACTGAGTTTGGGCTTTGAAAGGAGTTGTAGTGAAGCTACCTCATATGTTAAAGGCAGTTCTAAGGAATTGCTTATTGTCTCCTTGTATGTAGATGATCTTTTGGTCATTGGTAGTAGTAAAATTCTTATAAATGCTTTTAAGGAGGAGATACAGAAGGTATTTGATATGACAGACCTAAGTGAAATGCATTGTTTTTTAGGAATGGAGATTCATCAAATGCAGCAAGGAAACTTCATTTGTCAAAATAAATATTCTTGGGAGATTTTAATGAAGTTTGGAATGTCAAAATGCAAATTGATTAATACTCCTTTAGCTCAAAATGAGAAATTATACAAAGATGATGGTTTAGAGAAAGTAGATTCAGGTGTGTACAAAATTATTGTTGGATGCTTATAAATCTTACTACAGCAAGACCAGATCTAACGTTTGCAACAAGTTTGTTGTCAAGATTTATGCATAATCCAAGCAAAATTCACTTCACCTTAGCAAAGAGAGTTCTTAGATACATTAAAGGGATAGCAGATCATGGAATTTGGTTCAAAAAAATTGAGAATGCAGATCTGATTGGCTATTCAGATAGTGATTGGGCAGGTTCAGTGGATGATATGAAGAGTACCTCTGGTTTTCTATTTTCTCTTGGCTCAGGTGTTATTAGTTGGAGCTCTAAAAAATAAGATACTATTGCACAATGAACAATAGAGGCAGAATATGTAACTATTGCTGGTGCTATAAACCAGGCTATATGGCTCAGAAAAATGATGAAAGACTTGAAGCAAGAATGAAGAAGTGCAACCGAGATCTTTTGTGATAATCAATCAACTGTAACTATGGTGAAAAATCTAGTTTTTCATGGCAAAGCTAAACATATCAAGATCAAGTATCACTTTGTTAAAGAACCTAAAAATGAAGAAGAAGTTAAATTGGTTCATTGTAGCTCTGAGGTTCAAGTTGCTGATATCCTAACAAAAGCTCTACCTAAAGCTAGATTTGATAAACTACAGTGAAATATCTCAGTTTGCAACCTAATTGCCAAGGAGGAGTGTTGGCAGGAGTGACACTTAGGCTATCACTTTACTTGTTTTAAATTTTTTTTCCTTGTAAAAACACTCATAGATGACAGCTATACTTAGTTTTAGTTTAGCTTAACTTGACTTGTAAGTTGAGAAGTATTAGGTAGAGAGTTAGTAAAAAGTATTTTTGTGAACTCTTGTATAAAGCTCATTTTGCTGCAATGAAATTTTGATGCTATTCTTTCTCTTTCTTTTCATATTTCTTCAGTTCTTTAATTTTTCTTCTCTAAGGCTTACAGAATTGTTGGGTTAGGTGAAAATTCACAAACTCCAGCTGAGTTTCTTAAATAGGGATTCTGTTGGGTCATTAGTAATGGGTCAAGGATTCATTTTTGGACTGATGTGTGGCTAGAAGAAATCCCCTTAAAAGTGAAATACCCTTATTCATTCAGGTTTGCTGTAAACAAAGAGCCCTTGGTTTGCTCTTGTGGCTCGGTGACAAATGGAAGGTGGACTTGGATTTTGGAATGGAGGAGAGCACCTAGAAGCTTTGAACAGGAATGTTGAATACAGTTGAATGCAAAGCTGGATTCTTTAGTTTTACAGCTTGAAATTCATGACAAATAATCTAGGTCTTTGATAGAAGAGGCAAGTTTATAGTAAAAAGCCTTAATACACTATTGGAAGACAAGGAGTTGAGTGAGCAAGATATAAAATTCAATCTAAAACATATATGGAATTCTTACATTCCATCAAAAATTTCTCTTTTTGCTTGGAAAAACTTCTTAAATAAAATCCAACCAGGTTAAATTTATTTAGAAGAAAGATTATTCAAAATTTAGAGGATTGCTCTTGCCCTTAGTGTTGGACAGCAGTGGAAACTACAGATCACGTCCTTCTGAAATGCCCTTTAGCTAGAGAGGTATGGATGTTAGTGATAAGTTGGTGGGGAATACAAGGTATTTTACCTGATAGCATTGTAGAACTAAGCTGGCAATGAGAAACTTTAATTTACTTCAAAGGGTTTAGTATGGGTTGGAACACTTTATTCTTCATTACGCTTTGGACAATTTGGTTAAGAAGAAATAAGCAGTTATTCTCTAATGAAGAGCAGCAGAATGAGGCTGTTATAGACACGATCAAATTGAGAAGTTTAGAGCTGATAAAGGCAAATTTCCCAATGACGCCTTATTGCCTAGTGACTGGTTGTATTTCCCCATTCTTGTGTGCAATAGTGTTGCTAGAATAAAATAAAGAAAAATGCATCAAGTTGAATCTCAATCGTGGTTGCCTCCAGAACATTGGACCTTGAAATTGAATGTCGATGGATCCTCAAGAGGTAAGCTAGGAGATGCAGGTATTGGTGGTGTGCTTAGAAATGCTTCAGGTAATGTCTTGTGTTTGTTTTTTAGATATGTGGGTGTTATGGACTCAAATTAGGCTGAATTCTTAACGATCCTAAATGCGATAGAAGTATTCTATAAGTCATTCGCAATATAATAGTTGCCCTTTGATTATTGAGCTTGATTCAAAGAATGCTATCACTTGGGTTATTAACAAAAATAAAAGACCACGGGAATGGTGGAAAAAATTTAACAAATTTGATATCTTAGTTAATGTTTTGTCTTAAGTTCAGTTCTGTCATATAAAGAGGGTTCAAGAACTCATTCGCAGATTCATTGGCACAGAAAGGGGCAACATCTATAACACCTTTTTTGGCATGGTTATAAAATTGTATCTGATTTACCTGTGTTTTTTTTTATTATTATTGATCAGTAGTTTATTTTCTTCTCTCATGAAAAGGGACTGCTGCTATTCGCTCTTGTACTTTGAATTATCTATTGGGTATGGATTTAGGTTTTACTTAACTTTCCAAGATATGATAGGGTGGATTGAGAAAAGCCTGATGGCTTGGGTGCAGTAACCTGGTTAATTGAGTTTTATCTAAACATATATTTATTTCTATTTAATTCTTAAATAAAAATTCTTCTTTGTTGATGAAAATAACAATATGTAGAGAATAGAATCATTTTACAGATTTGTTAGCTAAAAAAAGGGAGTTGAGTCACATGAAGATCCCTTACTTAGTTATAATACTTGAAAGAACAATATATAAATCATTTGGACTGCAATTTCACATAATGATTGATTGTGAAGACAAAATTTACTACAAGTTTGGAGCTAATTAAGTCAGCTTTATTTAGCTTTTCGATTCTCAAGAAATGTCTCCTTTATAGTTTGGCTTTACTGTAGGTAGGTTGTGCTTGCATTTGCTTTTGTTTTTTTATTATGAAAATTTAATTATTAGTTGTATTAAGAATTTTGGATAGTTTCTGATGTTTTTCTAGTTTGTTGTATATGATATTTTGACTAAGGTTTTATTTACTTAAATTATCCAAATTAGGTTGAGTGTAAATGGGCAGCCTAATGGCTTGGGATAGTACTTGGATAAAGTAAATTTTGTCGTGGACAATATAATTTAGTAAAAATTATTTTTTCTGATAAAGAAAAAACAAAACAAAAAAGAAGGGCAGAGGCTTCACTATTACTTACAAAGAAAGCAACTGAGAAAACGGGGAAGTAAAGAAGAAGAGAGCGAGAGATGGTCTTTTGCCTTCCCTCATCACCTGCTTTTATAGGGAAACTGCCCTTTATTTTGTCAATTTTTTTTCTTTATTATTATTATTATTATTATTAGCTACCAAACGACAGTTTCATAAGATGTAAAATAAAGACAAACAACAAAAAATCCCAATAAAAAAGAATTATTGAAAATGCAAGGAAATGCCGCGTCATAGCGGGTGTGGGGCGCTGATTTGATGACTGTTGATTAGAAAAAACCAACATTGATAAAAGACAAACGAGAAATATGACACGTTTAGAATTTTTTATTATTATTATTATTTTTTTATTGGTGAAACCTTAGATGAAAAATAGTGAAAGAAATGTAACCAAAAAAAAAAAAAAAAGTAATGAAAGAAAAGAAAACAAAGTCTTCTATTCGAACATTTATTTGTAAAAAGGGAAAACAATAAAAGGGAAACTATAATTTTTTTAAAAAAATTAAATTTATTAAAAATTAGCATTATCAAACTAACAAACTAAACTCAAACTCAAATCATCTAGTTTCTCTAACGTCCATCTTAAGCTTAGTATTGATTTTTTTTTTTTTTTTTTACAAACTTGGCAAGCCTTTAATAAAGATTATAGCTTAAGTAGGTCATAATATTTCCATAATAAACATATGATTTTGATAAAAGACATTAATCGTCTAGGTAAAGACCAATCTATTTTCAAATAGAATAATAAAATAAAATTTTTGAACTAGTGTCTTGAACTTTGTCCTTGAGAAAACTTGCTACCTCCTATAGAAGAGTTTGAAATTATCAAATTTTAATGGAGGAAGGTGGTGCTACCAAGATCTATTGAAAAAAAAAATTATCAGCATTCGAAGAATTAAAGTTTCCGACTGCAATCAATAAATGATTCATCTTATATTTTAGACTATCAAGAAAGAAAAATCACAAACCACGTAAAAACTCTTTAATAATGAGAAATAACTTCATCAAAGGAGAGAAAACATAACAAATCAAAATTGGACAATCCCACTAGGAGGGTATAAAAAATATCGAAGGTCTGTTAACTATGATAGATCCGAGAAATAAAAACTAAGATTTGTTTTAAACGATCCTACTCTAGAAAGAAAACTAAACAAAGATAAAAGAAAACCGATGAAAAGAAAAAGAAATCCTAATCATGCTCTTCACTATTAAGGATGCCCTAGATGCTAGATTATTTTTCCCATCTAATTTTTCTTTTAGCTTAAAGCATCTAATGGTTATGACTGGGCCGGCTGTTTAGGCACACACAAATCTATTACAAGTTATTGTGTTTACCTTAGAAAATGTAATTAGTCTGCTAGAACCTAACAAACAGTCAGACTTTTTTACGTTCCTCATCAAAAGCAGAATACATTGCATTTGCTTCTACTACTTGTGAAGTGCAATGGCTCCCTTATCTTTTCCATGATTTGTATGTTTTGGATAATATAGAAGCAACTAGAAGTGTAATAGAAAGTGGTGCTAAGATATAATAGCTAGATATTTATTCATAATTCTGTATAAAAGCTACTCTTGTAATCTAGCTCTTAATATCATTTTTTTCCCCTCATTGATTTTATATTTCCACAAAAAGCAATACTCAAAGAATGGCTAAATCGTTAAAATACCCCAAATTTTGCGAGTAGTTTTAATTATACACTAACTCTAACTTTCTTCTCATAGTACCTTGAACTTTAATTTTAGTTATAATAGCATCCTAATTTCGAAATGTACCAAATTTCATAAATAAAATATTATTTTTTTGGGACCTAGTTTAACCTTTTCTCCCAAATTAGACTCCTTCCCCACCCTAGTGCTTATAAATAACTAAATATTTATATTTATTTATATAAACATTAAAATAAAAAATAATATATTCATCTTAAAAATAAAATACTTTTATTTATTTATGTAATATTAACAAGTAATGATTCCCTAATGATAAATGATGCCGTAATGAATAGAATATTATTTTTATAAGAGATTTAACCTGAGTATAAATAAAATTTCATGCTTAAAAATTGCAAAACAAAATCTAAACTAATATTTTATGTTTATAACTAACTAAAATCTATTATTTTACTTGGCTTTTTATGAATTTAAATTCCTAACCAATATTAGTTAGGGCATTTTGTTTAATAGTGAATTTTTAGTTAACTTGACCATAGAAGATAATATAAGTTCAACGAAATAATATTTTATTCATTAAATTGGATACAATTCGAAATTAAGGTGCTGTTGCAACTAAAATTGAAGTTTAAGATACTAAGAGAAAAAAGATGGATCTAAGGTATAATTAAAACTATCCACAAAATTTAGGGTATTTTTAAAGATTTAGCGCTCAAAAAATATCCCCACATAGTAGGGCAAAACCTCAGCTTGGCATGGCAATTATTGGAAAATAAAAAATCGGCAAACATAAATTCTAGTTTTCCAATCAAGTTGTAATAGATTTTTAATATTCATACCATTCACAAACATATCTTCCTCAACGGGAACCTTATTCATAGAAGTAATTTCAAGATTTATTCAACATAAAAAAGGAAAAAATAAATGCATAATAAGGGAGGAAATCCATGTTGAGAAATCCAAAAAATCAAAGGTTTTATTTATCAAATCACATAATATATACAAATAAGGAGAGAAAGCATAAGGTTTTATTTGTGAATGAATTTTCATATTTATTATGATTAATTTAAAATATGTAATTCAATTAAATTCCACATAATCATGTATAAAATAAATTCATAAGTGAAAATTCATTTGCTTTTGTTTCCTAAAATATAATTAGAATAGTAATTTCACAAAAATAAATAATAAATAACAATTATATTTATGTTATGCTATATAATTTTTTTTTATTTTATTTAAAAAATATATAAAATAAAAATAATTTTTAATAAAATTGTTGCATTTAATTTAGTGATAAATGAATATTTAACTTGAATCTCTCTCATCAATAGTAAAAAATACTAAGAAATATTAAAATAAAAACACAATAATAAGAAAAAAATTTTCTAAAAAAAATGATTTTTTAAATAGTTTTGGTCAAGTTTGATAAAATAAATAATTTAAATAAGTAAAAAATTGAAAAATTACTTTATAAATAGAGAATGGTAGTCTTGTCATAAAAAGTAAGATTGCTTAGTTGTGGAATTCTTTTAGAAATTTCACTTATTTCTGTGAAATTTGGTACAGTCGTATCTAATTCCATGAAATTGAATTCTAAAATTGAAATCTACATTTTTTTCATTCCAAACACAAAAATGTGAATTTCTAAATAAATTCTACAAAATTTTGTAGAATTCACTTGTTCTGAACAAAGGGTTAACAGTTTTCTTAGTATTACGAAATATAACTCCTTTGGTTATTAATTAAAGTATAATGAACAAAACAAAATGAAAGTAGAAAATAGAATGATACTATATTTAAATAAAGCTAACTTATTAAGTTGTTTTATTATTAAAGCTCATTATGCACAAAAGCTACATTATAAGTAAAATTATATCCAATAACTATGGAAAATCTAACTCATTTGGTTATTAATTAAAACTACTTGCTTAGACGGATTGACTCTAATTATGGACCAAATAAATAAAACTAAGAATTTTTTAAAAAGTATTCTGACTTTATCTTTTTTTTCCAAATGCATGGTCAGAAATATCTTCATTTCGATTAAAATTTTTCATTTTATTAATTTGATTCATAAGTGCGATATAGATTCGGTCTAGGTAAGTTTTTTCCATTAAATAAAGTATAATGAGTAAAAAAAAAGAGTTCTTTCTTGAAAGTTCTTTTAGCAAGAAAGGATAACTATAACGGATATGTGATGTGTCAGCAACTATTTGCATTTTGTATTGTAATCCCGTTAGAATAGCTCTCCTAACTCCCGTTAGAATAGCTCTACTAACGCACACTCCTCATCTGTTAGGACTGTGACTAATTATGTATAAGTAATCATAATAGCTTGAACAGAACCAAGAGAGAAATAAAAAGAACACAGAGGTAGCTTTCAAGTGGGCTCCTCTTTCATAAATGAATTTAACTTTATACTGGCTGCTTTAATCCTCATGATGGTATCAGAGCAGGATAGTAAATTTTGATTTCCAGTTTTTTTCCCTTCTTTCTTTCTTTGATCCACGATTTCAATATGATGAGCCCAGATGATCTCGCGAAAATTCTCGCAGCTATTACTACAAAAAGTAGTGCAGATGATCCGTATTATGTGAGCAATTCTGAAGCTCCTGGATTTAGTTTGGTGAGTGTACCTTTGAAAGGGCCAAATTACCTTTCTTGGAGTAAGTTAGTTCAAATAGCTCTTCGAGCTAAGAAAAAGCTAGGGTTTATTGATGGGAAGATTAAGGCTCCGGCGACTGATTCCGATGACTATGATAAATGGTTGACAGCAGATAGTATGGTGGTGTCTTGGTTATTGAATGCCATGTCAAAGGATATATCTGATGCCTTCGTATTTTGCAAGAATGCCAAGGCTCTTTGGGATGAATTGAAGCAGCGTTATGGTGAGAGCAATGGACCAATGATTTATCAGATTGAACGAGATATTGCTAGTTACAGACAAGGTAATAATTCAGTAACTGAATATTATACTAATTTAAAGAAGCGATGGGACGAGTTGTTGTGTTTAGCTCCGTTACCTGTTTGTTGTGATACCGGCACTGCGATTACAGATTATGATAATAATCGTAGATTGATGCAGTTTTTGATGGGATTAGGAGATGAATATGATAACGTCAAGAATCAAATTCTTCTCCAAGATCCGTTGCCATCTATCAATAAAGCCTATTCAATGATCATGAGCATTGAGAAGCAGAGAGAGGTGCAGACTGATAGCACAGCCTCTACTGAAACAGCTGCAGTAATGCTTGCTCGACGGAATACCACAGGAGGTCGAAGTAGTGGCAGGTCTGGAGGTAATCGGAATTATTCTTCTTTACGCAAAGAAGATAAAAAGAAGCAGTAGTGCACTAAATGTAAAACAGGGGGTCATACTGTGGATGATTGTTTTCTTGTTCATGGGTATCCAGACTGGTTTCTTGAATTACAGCAGAAGAAGGGTATTGATATTAGTAAATATCATAGAGCAAACAATGTTATTCGTGGTACGATAGCAGAAACACCTTTGCAGGTTATGCAGCAGCAGAAGGGTATCGATAGGATAGATAAAGGAATGAATGATTTTCTACATCACGAATATCAGAAATTTATTCAATCCAAGAGTAGCAGTGCAGATCACGAAGATGGAGATATCAGAAACGTGAATTTTGCAGGTATTTTACTCAATTCTGTATTTACTAGCATCAATTTTAATTGCAAGGACAATTGGATAATCGATACTGGTGCAACTGATCACATCACACCCCATCTTCATTTTTATGACCAAGTCATTAAATTGAACCCTCCTAAGACTATTCGCTTGCCTGATAATTCAACCAAATTGGTCACCTACATTGGTACTATTAAGCTCAACTCCAGAATCATTTTGCATAATGTTTTATATGTACCTTCGTTTAGGTGCAATTTGTTGTCTGTGAGTTTGCTTACTCGGACCTGTGGAATGTCAGTACACTCATTTCCTGAATATTGTTTATTCCAGGATTTACAGACTGAAGAAGTTTTGGCCAAAGGAACAGTGATTGAAGATCTTTATTATTTGAGAAAAGAGTCTTTTAATAATATCAGCTCTTGTAATTCTATTAGTCGTTGTTCTGAGCATAATAAACATTTAGCAATGCTTTGGCATGCTAGGCTAGGACACGTCTCTTTCAAGAGACTGAAACATGTGGATGGGGTAGTTAAGTGTGATTATACAGAGTTAATGTGTCCTGTTTGTCCAGTTGCAAAACAAACTCGGTTATCATTTCCTACTAGCATTATTGCTTCTAAGACTGCGTTTGATCTCATCCATGTTGATTTATGGGGCCCTTATGGGTTGAAATCAATTACAAATGCCGTTTATATGCTCACGATTGTCGATGATTTTAGTCGTTTTTGCTGGACATATATGTTGAAAACGAAAGACCAAGTGTTGCTTGCCTTGAAATCATTTTTCAATTATGTGCTTACCCATTTTGACAAGAAAGTTAAGATTATTCGTACTGACAATGGGACTGAGTTTGTCAATTCAGCATGTAGTTCTTTTCTACAGGAACAGGGCACCTTACATCAGCGAACTTGTGTTTACACTCCACAACAAAATGGAGTCGTTGAACGGAAACACCGAACCTTGTTGAATATAGCCAGAACCTTGTTTTTCCAATCCAAACTTCCTTCTTATTTTTGGTCTGAATTGTTACTAGCTGCTACCCATATCACAAACCGATTACCATCAGAAAATTTGCAGTGGCTAACTCCTTTTGAGCGGTTACATAATAAACCTGTCATATATGATTATTTTCGGACTATTGGTTGTCTTTGTTATGCCACCAATACCATACCACACAAGAAAAAATTTGATCCTCGAGCTTTCCCATGTGTCTTATTAGGATATGCCCAAAACCAAAAAGCATACAAACTTTATTGTCTAACTACCAAGGTCATTATTTATTCTCATGATGTTGTTTTTATGGAAACTGTTTTTCCTTTTCACCATGCTAAACCCACAGATGTCACTACTTTTGCTTTACCCACTTGTCTTTCCCATGATGATTATACATCTCCACCACTTCCATTAAATTCACCTACACCAGTTTCTGAACCTCGTACAGACCCTTTATTCTCTTCCATTGAATTCCAAGATTTGCCTTTGGATAATGACCTTCCTGTGGATAATGATACTGAGCTGCCATTACAGGTTCCTGATGTTTTACCGCCAGCTCGGCGTAGTACAAGGGTTACGAAAACACCTGCTTGGTTTGATGATTATGTTACTAATCCCACTACCAATTCTCGTGTCAATTTTTCCTCTTCTCATATAACCTTTGTTGCACAATTATCTAAAATTAAAGAACCTTGCAATTATAATGATGCTAAAAATAATGTGAATTGGGTGAATGCTATGCGTGATGAATTAACTGCTTTGGAACAAAATAATACTTGGACATTAACTGTTTTGCCTCTTAATACTAAACCTGTTGGTTGTAAGTGGGTCTACAAGGTTAAATATAATGCAGATGGAAGTGTTGACAGATATAAAGCAAGGCTCGTCGCCAAAGGGTACAATCAGTTACTGGGCCTGGATTATAATCAGACTTTTTCTCCGGTTGCCAAGCTTGTTACTGTAAGGGTTTTCTTAACTGTGGCCGCCGCTTTTTCTTGGTCTGTCAAGCAACTTGATATTAATAATGCTTATTTACATGGTTTCATTGATGAGGATATTTATATGCAAGTTCCTCCTGGTTATGATAAAGCTGAAACAGGGCAAGTTTGCAAATTGCAGCGCTCACTTTACGGGTTAAAGCAAGCTGGTAGACAGTGGAATAAAGAATTAACTTCGAGTTTATTATCCCAGGGATTCAAGCAATCCTCTTCTGATCATTGTCTTTTCACGAAAGGTACTGGGAAAACTTTTATTGCCTTGCTGGTTTATGTCGATGATTGTCTGATAACTAGTCCATCTGTTACACTTATTTCTGATCTGAAGCATTATTTAGACAAGAAATTTTCTGTTAAAGATCTTGGTGATATTAGATATTTTTTGGGCATTGAAGTGGCACGTACAGACGCTGGTATTATGTTAACTCAACATAAGTTTATCTCTGATATTGTTTTTGATACTGGCTTGCAAGATGCCAAGATTGCAGCTAGTCCTTATATACAAGGTGTTAAGTTAACAGCAGATATGGGACACCCATTGTCCGACGTAGAAAGTTATAGGCGGCTTGTTGGTCGGTTACTTTATTTGTCTATGACCCGGCCTGATATAAGTTATGCAGTCCAGCAACTCAGTCAATACATGCAGGTTCCGCATACTCAACATCTCAAAGCAGCTCTTACCGTTGTGCGCTACCTGAAGGGTACTAGTTATCTTGGTTTGTTTTTACCCGCTACAAATGATTTAAAGCTTCGAGCCTTTTCTGATGCTGACTGGGCATCTTGTACGGATTCTCGCCGCTCAGTTACTAGTTATTGTATTTTTCTTGGCACTTCCTTGGTTTCTTGGAAGACTAAAAAGCAGTCTACGGTTAGTCGATCCTCTGCTGAATCGGAATATAGAGCCATGGCTACTACGGTTTGCGAGATTCAGTGGTTATCTTCCTTATTGACTGATTTTCATGTTCATATTCATCGACCTATTCCTCTTCATTGTGATAATAAGGCAGCTATTCATATAGCTGCAAATCCGGTGTTTCATGAACGCACCAAGCACATTGACATTGATTGTCATGTGGTTCGGAATCAAATTCAAGCTGGGTTCCTTAGCACTCCTTTTCTTCCTTCTACAATGCAGCTGGCTGATATGTTTACTAAGTCTTTGCCATCTTATTCATATCGTGATTTTGTTCTCAAGCTTGGGTTAGTTGATTTCTCACCAACTCCAGCTTGAGGGGGGGGTATAACGGATATGTGATGTGTCAGCAACTATTTGCATTTTGTATTGTAATCCCGTTAGAATAGCTCTCCTAACTCCCGTTAGAATAGCTCTACTAACGCACACTCCTCATCTGTTAGGACTGTGACTAATTATGTATAAGTAATCATAATAGCTTGAACAGAACCAAGAGAGAAATAAAAAGAACACAGAGGTAGCTTTCAAGTGGGCTCCTCTTTCATAAATGAATTTAACTTTATACTGGCTGCTTTAATCCTCATGAATAACACAAACTAGAGATTTGTCAATATCTGCTAGTTGGGAACTTTTTTGAAGTGTATATATGAAAGAATCTAATGCCATCCACATTCTCTCTATGTACGATTGCCCTAGATATAGTAAATCTGAATAGCTAAAACTAAATGATAGTGGTTGTTGCTTTGTGCCTGCGAAAAGATTTTTTGTTTTGGTATCAGCCAAAAATTTCTTGTCGTTAAAGAAATAGGAAGTACTTCCTACCTTATGAGCCACTAAATATCCATTAATGACGTTTATGATGGGAGCGGGTATAAAGCGGAAACAACCTTATCGAAACCATATGAGGCAAACTAAAACATTATCGAACAAATCAATAAACTGACCTCTTGAAGCGCAGAATCGCTCACCGGTCTTCTTTCCAGAGATCTTGGAGTCACCCACGATCTTCTGCAGTAATCCCTAACTATCTCTCTTTTGGAACTCTCTGAGTGGCAGAGAATAGAATAACGTGCGTTCCTCTTTCTTAGGGTTTTGCAATCTTATATTAAAAAATCTCTCTTTGATAGGAAGATATTTTTTAATATAAAATAAATTAAATAAAAAAAATTATTTAATTAAAATAATTATCAATTATTTTAAAACTAAATAATTTATCTATTATTTAATACACCCTTAACTTTCCAAATAATTAGGGCACTACAGGGACCGCAGGAATAAAATAAATCAGGCTACTAATTATAATAAGAACCTATGTAGATCAACATATTTTTATTATAATTAATCATGAATTATTCCACTAAAAACTCATGACTGAACTCCTTATTTATTTTACAATTCCACAACATAATAAAATAATGTTCCCCACGTTAAGATTACAGATGCTGTCATTTAAATAACTTACTGACAATTTATTTAAATCACAATACAACTTTAAGATTGTCGCTCAACTTATTTCATGTGTCGAATTCAATATCCACCTGCAGGGTTTACACTATGAAACCTTATAAGCTTACTTAAAGTGCATCATCAATCTTTAAACCGAGACATGGATTCTATCATTAATTAATATTTCACAAACACAAAATATCTTTGCCCAATTCACCGAGAATATTATTCCAATAATGAAACTCACCCTTTAATGAATCAAAGCACAAGACAATTAATGTTTGCTCATATTAAAATAAATCAAGATTAAGAACAATAAACATTATTTCTAATGTCCTAGAGAATATGTTTAACAGTCAGTACTAAACATCCATTCTCTACTTGGTCCAATTAAATACATACAAAATGTACTAATCACAATTATTGTTCATATGTTAATAACATTTATTTAATGCAAATTTCCAATTAAATACAAAGAAATAATTGTCAATAGAAAATCATTCATAGCTATACTATTACATATACATGGTTAATAGTATATCTCTATCAGTTTAATCATAATGATACAGTAAATTTCTGATTTGCAGCAGCTGTAGCTCATAATAGTTGTATTCCATGGCTTGAACCACTGGAGCTAAATGCATCTCTTAGATCTTTAATAAACATGGTGTAGTTTACTTTGCTTATCATCATCAACATCATGATTAATGGTTAAAGTCGGAGTGGAACCAGCTGTGCGGTTGTTGTTTGATGAGAATGGAGGGCTTCATCTTTCATTTCATATTGATTTCATCTGTCAAAATGCTTAAAATATTTTTTTATCGGAAAAATGAATTTATTTTATTAATTTAAATCTAAGAAAAACTTAGCTTATTCAATAAAATATACTCAAGATATACACTCATCCTAACTTGAACAAGCTAACTAAAAAAATATGGAGAACCTCAATACGTATAGGAGCGTAAAAACTTTCTCTTATCTCATAATTAATACAAAGGTTTATTGTGTTATCTTTTCTTGAATCGCTGACCTTAATGATGCTTTTTGTCGTATTGATCCAATAAAATATCATCCAACAAATCAAAATGCTTAAAATATAATATATTAATAGAACTTTTTGCATCGAGAAATACAATTATCATTATATAAATACAATTATTTCAATAAATTTGCATAAAATTATAAAAATAATTAAAAAGAAATAGAATGGTCACAAGTTTATTTATCATATATATAAGGGACAAATAAACTCATTCACAGAAGTTAGCTTTATTGAAAATCCAAGGAGAAGCCATTCTAGTAGCATGGGTGCGTGGCACTGATTTGATGACCGATGATTAGAAAAAAGAAAAATTAATTGGTAAAAGACAAACGAGAAATATGTCATTTTTAACCTATTTGTTTGGATTGATGAAACGCTGCATGAAAAATAAATAATGAAAGAAAAGAAAACAGAGTCTTTTTTTTTCCCTCGGAAAAAAGGAAAAATGATAAAAAAAAGGAAAATATAAAATTTTTTTTCCATCAATTCAATTTACTAAAAATTAAGAATCCTAAGATTATCAAATCTGATAAATAAACTCAAGTTATCTAGCTTTTCCAACACTCGATTTTAAGTTTTGTATTGACATTTTAAAAAAAAAAATTAGCAATTCTTTAATAAAAAATATAACTTGAATACATCATAATATTTCCAACGTAATAAAAACTATAAGCAAAAAATTAAAACCATATGCTTGGAGACAATTTTGGCAAAAAAAATTAATTAACTCAGAGACAGAGTTAGGATAATTAGTTTAGAGGGCTAAATGAAATTTTTTAATTGGAGTGCCGATCTCGCGAAACGAAGACCAGAGACGGACTCTGGACGAAAAATCGAGTCAAATGGTGTGGAGAGCATTCGGTTCTGAGCTGCCGCGACTTTCCGGCCACCGTGCACGGCGGCTGGCGGCGACGGTTCGGTGACCGGCCGGCGACACTCCGGCGAGGCCCTGAGAGATAGAATATTCCTCTCTTCCCGCTGATCACGGAATGGTCGCCCGATTCTCAATTGGTACGTTCTAAGACTAAATTCGCAATTTTTGTGTATAAAGAACTAATTGATTAATGAATTTAATTGAGTTATTAAAAAGATTGAACTGAATAATAAGAAATTAAGTTATTGGAATAGCTTAAATATATATATAGAGACATTTATAATCTTTTGTAAATAAATTAGATTGATTAGTGTGCGTGATTGCGATAGCGAACGTGATCAGTTAATTGGTTTAGGATTTTAGAATAACGTAATTGCAAATTAGTTTAAACCATTGACAAATAAAATTTACATGAATTATAATTATAATTAGAAGACTTGACATGGAAATAAGAATTCACATATAGAATAGCTAGATTATTGAATCTATTATGAATTTTTGGTAAGGAAATGATGACTTAGTAAGTATTTTTGGTCATTGGTTGAATTCTTGGTATGTTATAAAGGAAACCTTGATTGTACCGTTTAAATTGAACTAAAAATTAAGAATCCTAAGATTATCAAATCTGATAAATAAACTCAAGTTATCTAGCTTTTCCAACACTCGATTTTAAGTTTTGTATTGACATTTTAAAAAAAAAAATTAGCAATTCTTTAATAAAAAATATAACTTGAATACATCATAATATTTCCAACGTAATAAAAACTATAAGCAAAAAATTAAAACCATATGCTTGGAGACAATTTTGGCAAAAAAAATTAATTAACTCAGAGACAGAGTTAGGATAATTAGTTTAGAGGGCTAAATGAAATTTTTTTAAAATTTTTAAGTGGGCTAAATGTAATTTTTTTTTATATTTTAAAGGATTAAAATCAGTTTCACAATAAATTTTTTTTAAAAAAAAATTGTTTTTAGGGGGCCACGGCCCCCTTAGGCCCTAATGGAGCTCTGCCCCTGAATTAAACATTTTTTTTCAAATAAAATGATAAAAATGGATTTTTGACGCTATTGTCCTGACTTTGTTCTCCATAAAATTTAATACCTTAACGCTTGCAGAGGAATTTAAAAATACCAAATTTTAATAGAGAAAAAGTAGAACCAGCAGGTTCCATTGTTAAGCTTGGCATTGATTAAAAAAAAAAAAAACGTAAAATAGAAATTTATACAATAAACACCAGTGGTAAGAGAACAAGAAAGCGCAAAAGGAAACCCCTCGCGAGCTAAGACCTGTGCTTTTAGAAAAAATGCAAACGATATTTCCATTTGAATCCATGCAGGACCTGGCTTTGTTTTAATCAAATGGATAATATACTTTCCTCACTCCCTATGGTTTCTTTTTCCCTCATTTCCAGATCCAAAAAGAGTTTCGCAGATCATTTAGCCAAAGGAGGGGTAGATAAGGTGGTCCCTTTTATAGCTTGGCTTTTTCTGTTACTCTTTGGTTTCTTTTTACTGCAGATATCATGCTTGGTTATGGAAGAATTCTATCTTTGTAATCTTCTTGAAGGATTATTTGTATTAATTATCTTTGTTTTAATGCTTCCAAGTATAAATTCTCTTATCTCAAGAGTTTTCATTCTATGAAACCTAGAACAAAAATGTTAAGTAGTTAGAGATTTTTGGAGTTCTCTTTTTATGCTAATGTATTGTGAGGTTTTTTCGGATTTTTTCACTTAACATTCATAGGATAGGTCGGAGATTTTTGGGTAAGCCTATTGATTTGAGTCTAGTTGCCTTTGAATGTTATGTTTTTCCTAGATATATTAAAAATTAATTAAATATTTTATTTGCTGATAAAAAAATTATTAGAAAAAGAGGGAGAAAGCAATTACATTTCTTTTCTTTTTATTCATTATAATTATTAAAAAAAGGTCCTACTATATATTTGCTTTGATCATGCTAAAAAATAAGTTTAATAAGATGAATGAGAAATAATACCTTATTATTAAATTAAAAAATAAAATAAAATTATCAGGCTTCAATGTTCAAAATAAATTTACATGGATATAATTTTTATTTTTTTAGAATTTAAAGATTCAATAAACAAGTCATACTTCCGCATGTTATGCAGATTTAATGCATATAAATTATTTACTATAAGTTAAAACTATATTATTTTTACATTTAAAGATATTTTTAAAATATATGTTATTAGTTATTTATTGTATTTTATCTATATATTCAATTGATGTTGAGAGTGCCAATAATTAACAAGGGGACAAGGTTAGTACCTCAACAATTCAATGCATCTCTTATGATATAAAAGACTTGCCTTTTATTTGGACGGGTGAAACTTTAGATAAAAAGATGAAAGAGACTCTCTTTTTATTTCGAAAAAGAAAAAAATAATAATAATAAACGGACAATATTAAATGGAAAAGAAAATAAAAAATCTAAAAAATTATAATTTATCTCTTTAAGCATATTTTTAATAAAATGAAAGAAGAATGAAAACATTATTTTAAAAAATAAGAATAAAACAAATTTCTTTCCTTATTTCAGAGTATTCCATTCAAACAATCAAGGAAGACAAATTTTCCTCCGATGATATTTTCTTCATATTATTTTTTTCTGGTTTATTTTCTTTCCTCTCCTAAAAATATTTCCAAACAAGGTTTAAAGATTCAGGTTTTTTATTTATTAATAAGTAGGGCCAACGAGCCAAAACAGCATTGTAGACTACATAGCGCGGTAGCTATTCTTTTGACTCACTAAATTATTGTGACTTAGATGATTTGAACTTGAAACCTTTGACTTTCCATAAGTTATAAGTCCAAACATATTACATTTAACTCACTTTAAAATTTAAATTTTAATAATTTTTAAAATATTTTTTAATTTATTAAAAAACGATTCGGAAAGTAATTATATCTCTTTTTTTTTAAATTATAATCCATTAATAATAATATTAAGAACTATAAATACACTTATGAATCAGACATTAAACTTTATTATTTAATAAAGTTCTCTGACCTCTTAACAACGAAAATAATTTATTATGAATTTGTTATATATATATATATATATATATTCATTTATCACCTTTTGTAAAAAGTAGTTACAACTTAAAAAAATCGGTTTACATATATTGTGTAACCTTTAATTATTTAGTAATATTTTCAAGAACAATATAACTTGTTACCTTTTTGCGACGAATTTTATATAGAAAGTGATGAGTTACAATTCGTCGCCATTTAACAACTACAAGTATTGTGCAAAAGTAACTTTTTATGTAAAAATATATATATATCGAAAGTGGTTAGAAAGTGTAATTAGAAAGTGGCTACTTACAACTTAATATGTTCATTTATTGATATTGTGCAACAAGTCTCAAACAAGACAACTACACCTGATTCAAATAGACTCACCCAGAAACACCCAAAGCCTGACTTGGGAACAAGAAACCCATAGAGCTGCAACAACATTAAAATTAAAAATAGAGAACAAAAAACAGCAGATGGTGTATTACAGGTCATATATAAAATCTGTGACATTTTCCAAAATAGAACTACAGTAAAATTCTGAACGAGACTCAGCGAAGAGGTGAGAAATAGCTGTAAAAAGGGGACGATGCATGTAGGAGCTAGATACTCAAAGTTTAGCATAAAAATCTTTCGATACTCAAAGTTTAGCAGATGGTGCCTTGTTTAGCTAGAGTCTCTGCAAAACTATTAGTTGATCTCAGGACATGCTTAAATTGCACATTATGAAGATTTTGAACTGCAGATTAATTTTAAAAATCTCATCACTTAACTGTCAAGGAGGCGCAGAATTGTCTTTGACCCAGAACTTCACATTATGGAGTTTTTAATTGCTTTAGGCAATTTTTATTTATATTTTTATTTAATTTTAATTTTTCATTTCTTTGATTTTATTGAGCTCGATTTGAAGGATTATTTAGGATTTTAATAAGAAATTATTTGGTTATGGAACCAAGTGAATTTGAAGCTGAAAAGACAAGAAAAGGAGAAGATATCAAAAGGCATTAGGTAACGCGACTGCTCATATGAAAAATTTTTACCTAGACCTCATCCATGCCTCTATTTATAAACTAAATAAATGAGAATAAGATTTTTTATTGAAACGAGAGTATTTCCAACCATATACCAGAAAAAAAAGAAATAAAATGAAAAACACTTTTTAAAGAGTTTTTACCGTTATTGATTTGATTTATAAATGTGGCTTTGCAACTGGTCTATATAAGTAATTTCCCTGCTCATATTACATGATACCATCATGTGTTTAGTTTGCTGGAATTTTAATTGGGCCGGGTTCAATTGTTGAGCCCATGTCATGTGCCTAGATTTGGACGTGTAGCTGCATGTTTTTACGTGGGACCATGCACGTAGGGGATTGCCTTAATTAAATCCTTATCCTATTTGGACACTTTGGGCTCCTATTAGAAAAAAATTGATTATGTAATTCTTCTTTAATACGATTTGATTTCCTCCTCCTCAACAATAATTAGTTTCCTAATTAGATCGAGTGAAGTCCTAGAGTTATGAAGTCTATACAAGCAGAATTATATCACAAGAGAAAGATATTTAACTCTCTAGTCTCTCACCTTCATGTACATGATACCACAATCCCTACATTTTTCTCTATGCCATTTTATTCTCTCTTCAAGAATTCAAGTAAGATTAGTTGGAGATCAAGATTCAACCAAGCAATTCAAGTTAAATGTCAACAAGTCTTTGTCCTTAAATTTTACTTATTTTATTTTCAATTTTAATCATGTTATTGAGTCAAACACCTCAAACACTATATCTTGGATTATTGGTTCCTCTTCTCAACCATGACAGATGTGGGATGAGTTTCATCAAATCCATACTCTTATCCTCAAATTCTCAAACCTCTCCTTTCGGCTCATTCTTAGAAGTGCAAATTCTTTCGCAGATTCAATGGCTAAACAAGGTGTACTGTGGAAACAATGATTTTCTGGCAAAAACTTTATAGTTCATTTACACTACTTTTTTCTCTTGTTCATTCTTTAACTGAACAACATTTTTGGTGCATGAGTTGTTATGATGGGTTATGGTGACTTGTCACTATGCTACTATATGTTTATAACCTTTTTTATTGTAAAACTCCTGAAGCTATGATTGTAACTTCTTGGACTCTTGCCTCCATTTGATTAATAAAAATCTCAGCTTATCAAAAAAAAAAAAAAAAAAAAAAAACATGTTATTAAGAACATTTATAAGTTTGTTTGAGTTAACTTTGTCTATATTGATGAACTAAAATTTTTTTACCAAGGATACTGAGAATTTGATGTAGCTTAATTTGATTTTTAATTTATAAAATTAGATTTGATTTTCTCCATTGATAATAAAATTTATTTACTTGTTTAATTTGAAATATAAATCACACAATTCCATATATATTAATGTTAATTATCGATTTATTTATGATACTATATAAGTAATCTAAATATTGACGGTTGTGGTTTTGTAAAATTTTGTGATGGAATTCATAAAACTCATAATCAATTGCCTTAAAAATATAACCTCTTCATTTTTAGTTTTAAACCATAAATTAATTATAGAATTTTATTATCTAAATATATATAATTTTTAATTTCGTAGTTTATTATTTAAATCATATATAAAATTTTATGAAAAAAAATTATTTAAAAATATTTTTTCTTATGTTTAAAATAATTCTAAAAATAATAATATTTTTATAAGATCAATTTTCAATTATTTAGTTTTATTTGAAATCATAAAATATTTCAACGATATGTAATTTTTTTTTTAAATATATAATCTCAAAAAATAAGGTCTCAATATGTTTAAAATAATTTTAAAAATAATAATATTTTTATAAGATCAATTTCTAATTATTTATTTTTATTTGAAATCATAAAATATTTCAATGATACATAAAATTTTTTAAATACATAATCTTATAAAATAAGTTCTCAACATTATAAGAGAGAAAAAAAAAAAAGAAGGGAAAGTTAGTCGAAAATTAATTAAGTGAGAGAGAGAGAGAGACCCTAAGGGCTGATGTGAAGAGAAAACTAAAAAATGGCATTTTTTAAATTTTAAAAAGATGACACGTGTTAAATACATAGCAATCCGGTGACGGAAAAATGCCATTTGCGTCCAAAGGCATTTTCCATGTGACTCACCTTCATCATCTACCAAGTTTGAAAGGACACCATTTTTTTTACTGCAATATATCTTGAAACTTTAGTTCTATTGTCCAAGATGAGATCAATAGGGTCCCACCCGAAAATGCCAAACGCTATCAATAACTCTCTCGCCATTGTTGTCTTTTCTAGTTTTTTGGCTTTCTTTTACTCTCAATTTGTTAATTTTGTCTCGATTTTTAAGGGTTTTAATCTCATAGCCACCAAAATTCAAATAGATAAATCCTAAGCAAACACAAATATGTTCTTTACAATTCACTAAGCACTCGATTTTCTAAAAACGCATTGTTCACGCGTTCATATGGACAATGAGTTTTATGGTTGATGTTTATCTAAAGCTGATTCATATATTTTAGGGCACGGGACTGTAAGAATTTGGACTGGTTCCCAATAACCCTGCTGAAATTTCATAAACTTAGTATTACGAAATTTTCATAAACTTAGTATTACGTAATTTGCATTAATCATCATCAATGAGATCTAATTATTCAATTTCCGTCGTAATCTCAATTTTATAATAAAATTGTATAATAAAATGATCGTGAAATGTATTACGAAATTGTATCTCATTGATATATACTAAAAAAAACTTATAATGTTAAGATGTATCTTCATAAGTATCCTGCAAAACTTTATGCCAAGGTATGCAATGGGCATGATATGATCTAGGAGTGTCAAAATAGGTTAACGTGTTAGGTTCGACACAGATTCGCCTAACACTCGATACGAGTAAGGTCAACATGATCACAACCAATTTAATACTTATGTTAAATTTATCGACACGAACACGACTAAAAAAATTAGACAAGTGACATGAACATGACACGTTTTACTCGTTTAATATCATAAACAGATTAAGTGGGTCGTATTGACCCATATACAACCCGTGTAACCCGCTTAATATCATAAACAGATTAAGTGAGTCGTGTTGACCTGTATACGACCCACTTAACCCGTTTATAATATTTTTAATTAAACTTTAACCTATTTAACTCCAATCGTATATAAAAATAAATTTTCATATATAAAATGCAAAAATTCTTTAATATTTATAACTAAAATTAAAAAATTAATACAAAAATAAAATTTAAATAGGTTTTAGTTGGAGTATTTGTATCTAACACTAAAATTACTTCGTTACTCTTAAATAAATAAGTCACTCGCCTAACCCGCTTGTTAATCCGCGACACAATACGTTTATGTTCGTGTCATAAATCATAAATGGTGACTCGTTTATGATACAAACTTATTTAACCACAAACCTAACTCATTTATTTCGTGTATTAGGTGAATCATATTCTCATGTCATGACCCATTTTGACACCCCTAATATGACCTGCATAAAAAAATGCACTCGCACTATCAATGTACTTTTCAATAGTAATAATAATTTTGAAAATTAACTAATTATATTGAAATAAGAAATCAAGTATTTTTTATTTTATGTATGATTTATTATACAAAATTATTTATTTATTTAAAATATTAATGTATTATACTTATTTTTTTTTGGATATAAAAGAAAAATAAAATTAATTTTTCTCTATAAATTTATTAATTTTTTATTTTCCTATTAATTTGAAGAGAAAATTATCAGAATTTTTTTCCTTATATTCCTTTCTTATTTCCAAATAAAATATTTTTTGCTTATTAATATTAGTTTGGTTTTCTTTTCTTTTTTTTTTCTCATATATGACATTATCTGAAAATATAAAACCATTTATCTTCTTACAATTGTTGTCATTACAACTTATCTTCTTACAATTATGCTAACTCTTTAAATTTGGCAATTTAAGAGACTTATATTTGGCTGTCATTTAAGATAGATTTCTCTACTTTTATATATTATATAGAAAATCCGATAGTAATTTAATAGTTTCATCTAGAAAGTAATTAACTATTGGACGAGACTGGTTCTTTTATCAACTCGTATTGTTCCAAGTTCTGTCCTATTTTGTTCCGTTCCAAAAAATCAGATATTCTAGTCCTATTTTTTCTTTACAATTCTAGGGTTTTTTTTATGAATTTTAAATTATGTTATTTCATCCTTTTTATTTTAAATTTTTATGACACTAATTACTTGTTAAGGTAATGATAATATATATAAAAAATACATTTTCTAAATATAAAATGAATCAGTTAATTAAACATATTTTTCAACATAGATGTTTCCTCTATAATTCTATTGTATGTATTAAGTAAATCTTTCTAAATAAATGTTTTCTATTAAACAAAAAAAAAATGAAAAGATTAATCAATTAGAACAGGAAATATTAACTGTAACTAATTTGATTATTGAATTATTAGTTATGCTTAATGTTGTCATTATTTATTTTTTAGATGATATTTGAGACTAAGTCAAATAATTTTAAATATAAATTAGCTCAACAGGAGCAAAATAATGATGAGTTAAAATTCATAAAATACATGTAAAATTAAATTTATATAGTTTTTAAATTATTTTATTTATTGTATTTAATGCTCTTATTAACTAAAAAGTAATTTTAATAGTTGATCATTAATGATTGAATTAATTATTTCATTTATTTTTTTTATTTTAAACTCAAATTTGTATAACTGAATTTTGTATGAGATGAGTATAGTAATTTTATCTTTTATTTTGGTAAAAAAGTAATTTAGTAAGAATATTACGGGACATCATGATTAATTCCCGACTTGATCCATTTTGTCATGTCCCATAGATCTGAATTCTTCTTTTCTCCCATCTCAAATTTTGTGTACCAAGTTTGGGATGGATTGATGTGGTTCCTCTACGCCTAGGACACCAGAATATCGGACCATGAACGAAGAAAGACATGAGAGAAAAGCATATTGGCTAGTGATTGTGAGGCCCCAATTCTTGACTGGAGGGGGCACCAACGGCCTCCGCCCTTCCATCCCTTGGATCGATAGAGAGGGAGGGCAGAGCTTTTGGTTTTTTCATGTTGTTGTTGTCAAAGAGTTGAACAATAAAAATAGATGGCAAGTGCCTAATCGAATTGATCGGGTCATGTAGGAATAAGGTTCAAGTCTGCCGGACTATAGTTGTTTTCGACAACAAATTTTTAAGTAAAAATCATACTTTTAATAGTATTTAGTAACATAGCGTTTGAACTATCTTTTAGAGGTTAAGGTAGCATTTTAAAAAAAAAGTTAATTTATGTAACATTTAGTTTTTAGCGTTTTATGAAAAACTACTCAAATGGCTAACAGCTAAACGCTATTAAAACTGTTAACTACTACTAAAATAACTAATTTTGTCGAACATACCCTATGTACCTATTGGAATAGGATTGAGACTACACTTTTTGGGCCTGTTCGACAATACTAGCTATTCTAGTAGCTATTAGATGTTTTTTTTTTTTTTTTTTTTTTGCTATTAATTAGTTGTTTAAACAGTAGTTAAAAGCAAAAGTATTCGGTAAAAACAACTGTTTGGTTGACAATTAAATTTAAAATAACAAAAAAGAACATTGAAATATTGATTTAGAATTTTCGCTTATAGCCATAGAATTAAACTCATATATATATATATATATATATATATATATATATATATATATAATGATTTCACTAAACCTAAATTGTCAAAATTTAAATGAACAAAAATTGAAAAGTTCACTATTGTATAAATAAAATTGGAAACTTTTAATATTTTAGGTGATCAATATTTTTAACTTTTACTATTTGCTTGAATTCAAATGCAAATATATAAACAATTACTTTTTTTCCCTTTTACTATCAATTATAAACAAACCAAGCACAAAAAATAATATAAAGAAATATAAAAATTGTGAAAATAGCAAACTGAAAACAATAGACATATATATAGGGTCTGTTTGGCAATACTAGATGTGTAGTAGCTGTTAGCTGTTCTAGTAGCTGTTAGCTGTTCTAGTAATTTTTAGATGTTCTAGTAGCTTTTGACTGTTAGATGTTAGTTGTTAGCTGTTAGATGTTTATTTAGTAGTTTAAAGCAAAAATGTTCGATAAAAATAGATGTTTGATTAGCTGTTAAAATTAAAATGACAAAAAAGGACATTAGAATGTTGACTTAAAATTTTAAATTATGGCCATAGAACTGAAATGGACTAATTGATAAAAAATAAGATATATATATATATATATAAAACAAGTGTTTTTTTTCTAAATTATTATCATTTTTTTCTTTTTTATTTCAATTTTTTTTCTATAACAAAAGATTATTTCTTATAAAATTAAAATGAAAAGACAAGAAAATTTTTTTTCTAATGTTATTTAATTTTGACAACACGCTCTTATCCTTATTTTAAGACAATAGAAATTAAATAATTAAATAATGAAAATGACATTTATTCCTTTGAAATTTGAGAAAGAAAAATTAAATAAATAACAAGAGTACCAAATTCAAAAGAGTGTTATTGCAAGCAGAATTATAAGCCTTAAGAATAGGGAAAAACAAAACAAATATATATGAGTGTCAAGAAATAAAATTTAAAACGCTAAATGTTAAGGAATTTAATGTTTGATAAAATACTCTCTAACTTCTAACAGCTGTTACAAATATTAAATTACCGAACAATCTAATTGATAGATATAGTGTTTTAACTCTAATCAAAACACTGAACACTCCCTAAAACATTGTTGCTGAACAGGCTCACACTGTAGCTTAAATATAAAACAATGGTTGTTGGACCCATGAGTTGGAGCTGTCTATGATAATTTGACTTGAACAATTTTATATAATAAAATGATAAATGGTATCTCATTCAGATATACTGAAAAGTTGCAATGCTAAGATATGTCTTTTTAAGTATCCTGTGAAGCCTCTCATAAGGTATGCAATAGCAAAATCTATGCATAGTATGACCTAAATAAAAAAAAAGCATACACAATATTAATGTATTTTTCAATAGTGAAAATAATTTTGAGAATTTAACTAATTATATTGAAATAAGAAATTAAGTATTTTTTTAATTTTTTATGTATGATTTATTGTAAATGATTGTTTATTTATTTGAAATATTAATGTATTATTTATTTAGTTTAGTATGTCCCAAGTGGGTGAATGTCCTACTTTTTTAAAAATTATTGTATCCTGTATGTTCACATATCTCGTGTACCGTGTCCTTGCATCCTAAATCCTGGTATATGAGGCTACTCAATACACCAAGGTTAATTACCGAGGTTTTTTTTTTATTATTATCAATAAAAATGAAGTATTTTTTTTAATTTATTTTTTTGTGATTGAAATAAGATATTAAGTTTTTTTTATTTTATGTTTATAATTTATTATAAATGATTATTTATTTATTTGAAATATTAATTTATTACTTATTTAATGTAGTGTGTTCTAAGAGTGTGAATGTCCTATTTTTTAAAAATTATCCTATATCGTATACCGTGTCCATACAACTTAACTCTTAGTATTTGAGACTACTCAATAAAAATGCTAATCAACCAAGTTCTTTTTTAATTACTAATAAAAATGAAGTATAATAAAAATGAAGTATTTTTTTTAAAATTTGTTTTTCTGTCATTGAAATAAGAAATTAATTTTTTTAATTTATGTTTATAATTTATTATAAATGATTATTTATTTATTTAAAATATTAATATATGACTTATTTAGTATAGTGTGTTCTAAATGCGTGGATGTCTTACTTTTTTAAAAATTATCGTATCTTGTACATCTTCGTATCTCATGTCTTGTATCCGTACAACCTAGCTCCTGGTATATGAGACTACTCCATATACCAAACTAATCAATCAAGATATTTTCTTATTATAAATAAGAAATAATTTTTTTTAAATTTATTTTTGTGTCATTGAAATAAGAAATTAAACATATATTACTGTTGGTCTAATTGAGAGTGAGAAAACGTTAAAATATAATTCATTGGGAAATGTTAAAATACTGTAAGTATATATTACTGTTGGTCCCTACTGTAGAAAACGTAAAGATCTAATTTGATTGATTTTATAGAAAACGTTTGTGATAATTAATTGTTGGCCAAAATTTAATTGTTGGTCCCTATTGTTCCTATTTTTGATTTCTTAATTTTTAATAATTAATCAAAATTGTTGGTCCCTACTGTTCCTCCTTATACATGGCAATTTTAGAGACTTACACTTGGTTTTCATATAATGCAAACTGCTCTAATTTTATATATTATATAGATTTTATAATATTAAGTATTGATTATAATTTTTCTTTATATTTTTATAATGTTAAAACATAATTTTATATTGAGATTAACGTGAATATATTGGCTAACTAATTAATAAAAAAATCAAAATACTGAATATGTAATGTTTAATGCAGTTTATAAATTTATCATTCATTCAAAATGCACTCTATGCATAATATCAAATACTGTTTCAATATATGTACGTGTGTGTATATATATATATATATATATATATATATATATATATATATATATATATATATATATATATATATATATATATATAAGTTCCTGCTAAAAAATTCAAACATGCTATAAAGAATCAATAATAATTCACTTCCTATTCAGCGAAACAATATAAAAAAGTAAAAGAAAAATTATAATTATCTATATGTGTGTGTTTATATATATATATATATTATGAGTTCCTACTTGATGAAATAAAAAAGAGATATGAAGAACTCTGAAGATATTTTTTAATAACCTGACAATTATCTTCAACTATATATATATATATATATATATATATATATATATATATTACTGAACTTAGATTTTATGGTTTATTAAAATTAAAAGTAATGAAGTTAATTTAAGAAAATCAATCAATTATTATAAAGAAAAACAATGAGTATGTAAATATTAGAATTCTTGACTTTACTTACACAACGTAATTTTTTATTTATTTGATAATCAATACTATTTCCCAATTACTGTAACAAACAATAATCAATTTACAAAAAGAAAACCTACTATAAGTTATGATTAATAACTTATAATTGTTATGAAAAATACATGTTGCCTAATACAACTTGTTTTCGAAACTAGGTACCTCCACACGATTAAATAATCGTTCAATAAACTCAGTAGGATCAAATAAATAAATATTGCTGAAAAAATAATAATAGACATGGGATTTTAACGTGGTTCAATAAATTGTCTATCTACGGATAACACTAAATCTTTTACTATATAAGAATAAAATAATACATATAAATATCATAATTTTTCCTTGAATTATACCCACTCAAAAGTCCCACAATTTTTGTATACCCCTCACATCAACCCTAAAAAATCGCTATCAAACCTAAGAGTAAACTTACTCTCAAATTTAGTGTTTAAGCCAACTCCACTGAAGCAATCCCAAGAGTAAACTCACTGTTTAAGTCCTTCAGACTAGCAGTGTATAATCAAACAGTAGCTTCGGGCAAGTTAGTTTGCCAACCCTACTGAAGCAATCACCCTCTAGAATACTAGAGTAAAATACTCGAGACCCAGAGTTTAAATCAACCCCGTTGAAGCAATCCCCTCTAAAATCCTAGAGTAAAATACCTGCAATTATTTATACCCAATTAATTGCACCGAAGGTTATGGGTCCCGTATATATATGGCACAACCCAAGAGGGGGGTGGTGAATTGGGTTTTCTAAAAATTGATATAAATTTTAGAAATTCTAAACAAAATATAGAATTTTAAGTGCAGCGGAAAACATACAGAACTTTGTGAGAATAGAATATGGATTAGAATCACCTCACAATGTTCTAATTACGAAAGATAGAAAGTCTGTGCAAAGTGCAGCTATTGATTAGAACAGCTTCACACTGACTTATTCAATATCAGAGCTTCTTTATGAAGGAAAGTTATTGAAATTAGAACTACCTCATAAAGTTTGAAAAATCATATAAAGCTATGTGAAAGACAGTTATTAAATTCAAAACTTCTTCACAGAGCCTTAATCAAATATCAGAACGACTTTATGATGGAAAGCTATCAAGATTAGAACTTCCTCATAAAGTTTAGAAAATTAATTAGAAACCCAATCAGTGAAATATACTGTGAATAGAACAACAGTTAGAACATGGTATATTCACTTATTAGAATTCCAGAGTTCTAATGTTCAGAAAAGATAACACTTATTACCGTTTTAGAACATCTGAATCATTAACAATTTTAGCGTTTCTAAAAATTAAACAAAGGTGTAATAAAGACAGTATCAAGCAAACTTCAGAAATAAAAAGATCAACACAGAGATTTATAGTGGTTCGACACTAACTCGCCTACATCCACTCCCCAAGACGCATCTTGAGATCTTCAACTATGTTATCTCTTTTAAAGGGTAAGAGACAAACCAACAGTACAAGGCAATAGATCAACACCTAGATCTACCCTTTTGTCCCACTAGATTTTCCAAAGGTTCTAGTTTACCTCAACCCTTTCTGTTTTTGGTAGAGTACAGAAACTCAATTCAAGACATTTAATATCCCACACATGGAGAAGGTCGCTTGATAACCTCTATCTCAATTGCTTCTAACCTAAGCTATGACACACAAAAGTTTAACAAATAAAGAGCATGTCTACTATAGATTACAGAATCTAAATAGAAAGAAAGAAACGCATAGATAAGCACAGGAAAAACAGTTTTATCAGATTAGAAGATCGATTAGAATACAGAACCGTTTTTCAAAAGTAATTGTGAAAATTCTTTTCACTTTAAAGATAAAAACGTTAAGTGTAGAGATGAAAAGAAAATGGGGGTAGAGAGTAAGTTTTGAGAGATAAAGATTTGATCAATGAGAAAATGCTCTTAAAACGAAAACTCTTACTTCACCATAGCTTAAGACGTGAGAGCTCCTATTTATAGAGAGCATCGTGTCCCTTGCTTTTAGAAAGTGGATATTTCATTTGAAATCAGAATATCTTCTTTCCTTATTTAGAAGATATGAAAATCTTTGTTACCAAAAATTTATTTTATCCTTTTTGGTAAGAGAATAAAACACGATTTTGCTTTCCTTTAAATAAAAGATTTTCGGCAGCATTATTTGGAAAATATTTTTACGGAAGGATGCTCTTACTAAAAATGAAAAAGATTCTCCTTCGTTTTTAAGGTAAGAAAATAAATTTAAGTACTTTAGATCTTTCAAAATATATTTCTGAAAAGTGTATGATTTTATTACCAAAAACTTTAGAGAAGTAATCTCTTTAATTTTAGGAAATTAAAACATTTCGATTTAAAGAATATTTTCGAAAATAAATTATTTTGAAGAAATCTAATTTTCTGAAAAATATTTTTGAGAGAAAAATTAATTTTTGTGCTCATATGTGGATTTTCTCTCTATCCTGCAAAGTATCCTAAATACCTAGCTACTAGGATCTTCGAATATCTTCACACGCAATGTAGAACTTGCCTTGTACGATTTCTTTCCATACACATTCTGCCTAAAAAATATTAGCACAAATAATATAATTTTAAATTTATTTGTTTTGTATTAATCATCAAAATCCTAGATTAGAAATTGACCCTTGAGCCAACAATCTCCCCCTTTTTGATGATGACTAAACCAATAAATTTAGTAAACATAAAAGCATGTGCTCCCCCTGAATTTTATGCATATAAGTTCTAATCATGCCAAAAGATTTTTAATATGAAGCAAATTAGAACATGTATTTTGCTCCCCCTGAATAGATGCAATAAAACTATTTTGTGAAAAATTAGAACTAGGGAGGCCTTTTAGAAACTGATTTTAGAACTAGCAAAACATAGGCAAGATATTCTAAATTCTAATAATCAGAGTATATATATATACATATTAGAACTAGCAGAGATAGACAAGATGTTCTAAGTTCTAATAATCAGAACATATGGTCATAGCAAAAACAATAGAATAGAAACTGATATTAAGAACAAAAAATCTTATGTCCAACCTGCAAAACAGTCGTTAGAATAAGAATCTAAGTCCTAAAAACACTCAGCTTATCATATAGAAAATATGCTCAACAAAATAGACCATATAGAACGCAATAGCCACCAATCAACACAGATATAAGTACCTTAGTTACTAAGTACGTATCAAAATATTCAGAATACCACCAAAATACCTGCGTTCTCCCCCTTTTTGTCATCATACAAAAGGGTTAGACAAAATTAAAGCATAATAAAGAAAAATAAACAGTTGCAAAGATATAATCCTACAAAGATAAAGCAAAAATAAATTGTTCAGAACACATAAAAAAAAAACAAATCAGAGAGGCTTAGAACCAGTTCTAAGTCTCTTAGAACTCCTCAAGTTCTGAGCTGGAGCAGTCTCAGAGGAACTTTCTGGCCTTTTAGAAGATGGGTGTAGTGGAGGCTTCCTTCCGTGAGTTCTATGCTTGCCAGCAGTGTGCTTAACCTTCTGTGGCTTCTCTGAGGAGGGGATGTAGGTTGTTCCTTTCACTCTGAGAGTAGCTAACTTCCTTGCATTTACATCCTTCATTCTTTCCAAAGTCTTGATGAGAGATTGATTCTGTCCAATTATAGTCTGACACTGCTGTATTGCCTCATCAAGTTCTTTGTTGTGCTCTTCTATTAGCTCCTTTTCTATTCTTCCCAGCATAACTTCCCTGCTTCTTTGAGCCGACAACAACTCAGACTCTTGCTCTATCTTATCCTCAGTAGTTTTCTCTTCATCACTAATTTCTAGCTTCTCAGTTTCAGCATCACTACCTTCCTCTACTTTCTTCCCTTTTTCTATCTTTTCAGGCTCTTTCTTCTTTTCTGTTTCTCCTTTTTCTGATTCTTCTTTCTCTGCAATACTCTCCTTTTCAATTTCCTCTTTTCTCTCTTCTTCTAATTCTTCTTCTTGTGTTTCTTCTTTCTCTTCTTCTGCCTTTTCTTCTGTCTTCTTTTCCTCTTCTCTTACTTTCTCTTCTGATTTCTTTTCTTCTTCTTCTATTTCACCTAACTTTCCTTTTTCTTTTCTCTTCTTCTCAGTTTCTTCTTTACTTTCCTTGTCCTTCATTACTTTTTCTTTCTTTGTTTTTCCAGCTTCTCTTTTTACTTTCTTTTCTTTTTCAATCTCTTCTTTTCTCTTTTCTTCCTTCTCTTTTCCCTCCTTCTCTTCTTTTTCTTTCTTTTCCTTCTCTTCTTTTTCTTTCTCTTCTCCTCCTTCCTCGTCCTTCATTTTCAAAGACCCGCTATCTAACTTGGAAATAGAATGACCAACATACTCATCTAGATCAACATCCAGAAACTCAAACACAGGGGTAAGAATCATACCGTAGGGCAGCTTTTTAGGGTTGTTCAACAAGTTGTCAAAAATGATGTGACATAGATTGAGTGGTTTCTTCTCAACTATGTGCCACATTATACACAGCTCTACTTGATTTACATAAATGAGTGAAGCACTCTTGGGATAAATGTAGTGCACAATGAGCTTGTACAACCATTTCATGCTATCTGTCAGATTAGAGCACTCTATTGTACCCTGTTTGTCTGCTGAACCCTTCTTCACAATCTTTTTCACAAATTCCCCCTTTTTATAATCGCTAACCCTAGACACATCCTTAATTTTGGTCACCCTAGACCCATCATTCGGTATGTGAAAAATCTTCCCAAAATCATCGTAAGATAACTCTTTGGTCTCACCCTGAAGTTTGACAGAGATTGACTCTGTCCCATTTACTTTCAAAGAGCCATAAAATTCCTTAACTAAACTCTCATAGCACAGTTTATTCAAAGACAAAAAGGTCATCCATCCTTGGAACTCAAAAAGTTCCTTAAACTCAAACTCATCGCTACTAAAGAATTTCCAATCTATAACGTATGAACGCATGAGAGGATAAGGTGAAAGAACTGATTTACCTTTATCATGTGCTCTAGCTACCTATTTCTGTGATGTAGCAGTTTCAATTTTTCTTTTCTTTGTTTTCTCTTCTGCCTTTTTCTCTTTTGACTCCTTCTGTTCATATTTCTTTGAGAGTTTCCTCAGAAGTTGAAGCTCTTGCTCAGTAAGAGAGTCGGATGAAGAGTTTGAACTAGATTTGGCCATTGTTGCAGATTTCAAAACTCAGAACAACTTAGGGTTTCAGTTAGCAAAAAAACGATAGAGAGAATACTAAGCAGTTAATGGAGAATAAAGACGCTTAAGTGGCGGAAGAAAGAGATAAAGAACAGTTTTTAAATGGAATTCAAAACGAAAACTAAGTCAAAAGAAATAAAATAACTAAAAAAGAGAAAAACAAAAATAAAAGAAATAAAAACAATAAAACCATCAAAGCACTAAAGACACGAAAACATAATAAAAACAAACACACACAATAAAGTAACTGTTTTTGGTTTTAGTCTAAAGCAAGATTCTGATAATGACATTAGAAAGTCATATCAGAGCAATGTGCGTTTTAGACAAAAATCAATTTTCACACAGAACAAAAATTAGAACATAGCAAATCTTCTATTTTTGAATATAGAAAGCAGTTTAGAACATACTTACAGAGTTCTAAAGTTACGAGTTTAGAACTAACATACCAAGTTCTCTTTTAATTGAGCAGAATTGACTTTCATTCAAAGGTTTTGTAAAGATATCTGGCAATTGCTTTTCTGTGGGAATGAACTCAATCACGATATCACCTTTTTGTACATGATCACGTATGAAGTGATATCTGAGTTCTATATGCTTGGTTCTAGAATGCTGAACTGGATTCTTAGATAAATTGATGGCACTTATGTTGTCACACTTGATTGGCACTGTTTCTAATTTCAGTCCATAGTCTGCCAACTGTTGTTTGATCCATAGAACTTGTGCAACACAGCTTCCAGCAGCAACATATTCTGCTTCTGCAGTAGAAAGAGCAACAGATGTCTGTTTCTTGCTAAACCAAGATACAAGGGCGCTACCCAGAAATTGACAAGTCCCAGACGTGCCTTTTCTATCTATTCTGCTTCCTGCAAAATCAGAATCACTATACCCAACAAGATCAAATGTATCATCTTTAGAATACCACAGAGCCAGATTAGAAGTTCCACAAAGATATCTTAGTATTCTTTTCACAGCAATTAAATGAGATTCTTTGGGACACGATTGAAATCTAGCACATAGACAAACACTAAAGTGTATGTCTGGTCTGCTTGCCGTTAGATATAGCAAAGAACCAATCATACTTCTAAACAACTTGATATCCACGTCCTTGCCTTTTTCATCTTTTTCTAATTTTGACGATGGACTCATTGGTGTACTACATACCTTGGCATTTTCCATTTTGAAATGTTTCAACAATTCTCTAGTATATTTTTCTTGATTAATGAAAATTCCATTCTCACATTGTTTGATTTGAAGCCCAAGGAAGAAATTTAATTCTCCCATCATACTCATTTCGAACTCACCCTGCATAATCTTAGAAAATTCCTTACAAAGAAGGTCGCTAGTAGAACCAAAGATTATGTCATCAACATAAATTTGTACAACTAGAATGTCATGTGCTTTATTTTTAATAAATAGTGTTGTATCAACCTTTCCTCTTGAAAAACCATTTTCTAATAGAAACTTACTCAATCTTTCATACCAAGCTCTAGGAGCTTGCTTTAAACCATAGAGAGCTTTAGTAAGTTTGTAAACATGATTAGGTTTATAAAAAATTTCAAAGCCAGGACGTTGTTCTACATACACTTCTTCATTTAGAAAACCATTTAGAAAAGCACTTTTCACATCCATTTGATACAACATGAAGTTTTTAAAACATGTAAATGCACAAAGCATTCTAATGGCCTCGAGTCTAGCAACCGGAGCTAAGGTTTCATCAAAATCGATGCCTTCTTCTTGGTTGTACCCTTGAGCCACTAATCTTGCTTTATTTCTCACAACATTACCTTGTTCATCAAGCTTATTTCTAAACACCCATTTTGTTCCAATAACAGAATGGTTTTTAGGTCTAGAAACAAGTTTCCAAACTTGGTTTATCTCAAATTGATTTAGCTCTTCTTGCATAGCAAGAATCCAACTTTCATCATTTTGAGCATCTTCTAAATTTTTAGGTTCTAATTGAGAAACGAAAGCAACATTACCAAAATATCTTCTAAGTTGAGCTCTAGTCATCATCTTTTCTGAGGGGTTATCCATTATGTCTTCTTAGGGATGATACTTATGAAATCGCCATTCTTTTGGTAATTGAGAATCTTCATTTTCTGTTTCTGGCATTTGACTTTCAATTATGTTCTGATCTTCATGTTCTAATTCTGGTTCAGCCTGACTATTGATGTTCTGATCGCTTTCTGGCTGTTCTAGTTGTTCTGATTGCTCAGTCTGCTTTTGAGGATTAGAATCTACAGCATCATCACTTTCAAAGCCCTGTTTAGAATATAATAGGCAGTGTTAACTGCTTCTGCCCAGAATACTTTGGTAGTTTAGAATCACTTAGCATGGTTCTGGCCATCTCTTGAAGTGTTCTATTCTTGCGTTCCACCACTCCATTTTGTTGAGGTGTTCTAGGTGCTGAGAAGTTATGGAAGATTCCTGTCTCGTTGCAAAAAGCATCGAATTTCTGATTTTCAAATTCTCATCCATGATCACTTCTAATTGCCGTGATGTTGTATCCTTTCTCATTCTGTATTCTCTTGCACAGATGAACAAACATGTCATATGACTCATCCTTATTTCTAAGGAAGAGTGTCCAGGTGAATCTTGAGTAATCATCTACAATAACAAATGCATAGAATTTTCCTCCAAGACTAGAAGGAGTAATTGGACCAAATAAATCAAGGTGTAGCAATTCTAAAGGTCTAGAAGTAGAAACCATGCCCTTGGATTTAAAAGAAGTTCTGGTTTGTTTGCCCATTTGACAAGCATCACAAATGTGATCTTTTTCAAATTTTAACTTTGGCAAACCACGAACCAAATCTTTCTTAGATAGTTTAGAAATAAGGTGCATGCTTGCATGTCCAAGTCTTCTATGCCATAACCAACTAGAATTATCAATAGAAACTAAACATATATCTTGGTTATGCATATCAAAGAGATCTACTAGGTATATATTTCCAAACCTTTTTCCAACGAATAAGGTTTTATTATCATGCATGTTCTGAACTTCACAATGAGAAGGTTCAAAGATCACTCTTCTATTTTTATCACAAATCTGACTAACACTTAACAAGTTGTAATGTAATCCTTCTACTAAGCATACATCTTCAATTGAAGGATTAGAACCTACCACACCAATACCAACGATTTTACCTTTTGCTTTGTCTCCGAAGCTTACTGTACCTCCCTTTTTCCTTTCTAATCTGGTGAACTTCTTTTTATCACCAGTCATATGCCTAGAGCAAGTGCTGTCCATGTACCACATCTCTGTTTTCAGCTCGCTCCTTAGGCACACCTGAAAAGATCAAGCAGATTTAGGTACCCAACTTATATTGGGTCCTGGAGGATTAGTGGTAACAGGTGCACTATGATTTTTCTTTCTGTTGAAACTTTGATGTTCTAAAGTCACAACATTAGAAACAACATTTTTCTAATTAGAAACACGATTCAGTTTAGAAATGCTATCACAGTTAGAACTTGTCTTCTTTTTAGAAAAAGATTGTGAAATTGATTTTAGAATTCTAATCTCAGTTTTGAAAGATTCATTTTCAGAATTCAGATTTTTGCATTTTTCTTCAAGATGTGTCAGATTCTCAGAAAATCGATTATTACAACTTTTAAGATATTTGATTTCTATAATAAGATCTTTGCATGTAACTTCTTGATAAAAAGCATCTTTTAAATGATTACTTTCAGATTTTAATTTTCTGAAATCTTTCTTTAGAACTTTATGCTTTCTAACAAGCTTCTCAAACTCATTGCAAAGATTATTGTAAGTATTTAGAAGATCACTTTCTGATTCGGGTTAAGAAATACTTACAGTGCTTTCATCATTCTCATGGATTGTTGCATTTGTTTCGTTGACTCCAGCTTTCTGTGTTGAAGTCAGAGTGCTGATTTCTTTTGATTCAGAGTCGATAGTAGCCATTAGACAGATATTAGTAATTTCTTCTTGATCGCTGTGGCTTTCAGGATTAGAATCATCTAAATCACTCCAAGCAGCTACGAAAGCCTGCTTCAGCTTCTCTTTCATTGACTTCTTTTTCAATTTAGGACAATTAGGCTTGATATGTCCAGGTTTGTTGCATTCATAACAAACCACTTCAGAAGGTTCTTTCTTTGGTAAGTTCCCATTCTTGGGTGGAAAGTTCTTTTTGTTAAACATTTTCTGTGGCCTTCCACTCTTTCTATAGAACTTTTTAAATCTTTTAGCAACCAGTGCTAAATCATCACTATCAAGATTAGAAGAACTTTCTTCACTAGAGTCTACCCTCAAAGCTAGTCCTTTCTTTTTCTTATCTTCTATTGTCAAAGAAGATTTCATTTCTTCTGAAACAAGAGCTCCTATAAGGTAATCATAAGTGACGGGAGTCTCTTTGTAATTCATAACAGTTCCTCTAGAATCCCATTTTCTAGGTAGAATTCTAAGGATTTTCTTAACAAGCTCATCTTCTGAAATTTCCTTTCCGAGAGTTCTCAAAGGATTAACTATATTAGTAAATCTAGAATTTAATTCTGCAATAGTTTCTCCTTCTTTCATACTAAACATTTCATATTCTCTCCAAAGGATATTTATTCTGGATTCTTTTACTCTATCTGTACCCTCATAGGTAACTTTAAGTTTTTCCCATACCTCTATTGCAGATTTACATCCAGGCACTTTGTTGTATTCAGTTGCATCTAAAGCACAATGAAGAAAATTAATGGCTTTTGCATTTACAGCAATGTCATTCCAATCAGCATCTGTATATTCTTCTTTTGTTTTTCTAACTGACTCATCTCCTACAATTTTCATGGGAATACGAGGACCAGTGATAACATTCATCCAGTAGTTTATATCAACTGATTTCATGAAATTCTCCATTCTAGTTTTCCAGTAAGAGTAATTTGAGCCATTGAATAAAGGAGGTCTAGAAACAGATTGTCCTTCTAAAGAAGAAAGAGGAAGTGGGGCTGCCATGGGATCTTATCTCATAAGCGGTTAAGCTTCGGTAAGTGAAGAGCCAAAGCTCTGATACCAGATTGTGGGTCCTGTATATGTATGGCACAACCCTAAGAGAGGGGGTGAATTGGGTTTTCTAAAAACTGATATAAATTTTAGAAATTCTAAACAAAATATAGAATTCTAAGTGCAGCGGAAAACACACAGAACTTTGTGAGAATAGAGTATGGATTAGAATCACCTCACAATGTTCTAATTACAAAAGATAGAAAGTCTATGCAAAGTGCAGCTATTGATTAGAACAGCTTCACACTGACTTATTCAATATCAGAGCTTCTTTATGAAGGAAAGTTATTGAAATTAGAACTACCTCATAAAGTTTGAAAAATCATATAAAGCTATGTGAAAGACAGTTATTAAATTCAGAACTTCTTCATAGAGCCTTAATCAAATATGAGAACGACTTTATGATGGAAAGCTATCAAGATTAGAACTTCCTCATAAAGTTTAGAAAATTAATTAGAAACCCAATCAGTGAAATATACTGTGAATAGAACAATAGTTAGAACATGGTATATTCACTTATTAGAATTCCAGAGTTCTAATGTTCAGAAAAGATAACACTTATTACCGTTTTAGAACATCTGAATCATTAACAATTTTAGCGTTTCTAAAAATTAAACAAAGGTGTAATAAAGACAGTATCAAGCAAACTTCAGAAATAAAAAGATCAACACAGAGATTTATAGTGGTTCGACACTAACTCGCCTACATCCACTCCCCAAGACGCATCTTGAGATCTTCAACTATGTTATCTCTTTTAAAGGGTAAGAGACAAACCAACAGTACAAGGCAATAGATCAACACCTAGATCTACCCTTTTGTCCCACTAGATTTTCCAAAGGTTCTAGTTTACCTCAACCCTTTCTGTTTTTGGTAGAGTACAGAAACTCAATTCAAGACATTTAATATCCCACACATGGAGAAGGTCGCTTGATAACCTCTATCTCAATTGCTTCTAACCTAAGCTATGACACACAAAAGTTTAACAAATAAAGAGCATGTCTACTATAGATTACAGAATCTAAATAGAAAGAAAGAAACGCATAGATAAGCACAGGAAAAACAGTTTTATCAGATTAGAAGATCGATTAGAATACAGAACCGTTTTTCAAAAGTAATTGTGAAAATTCTTTTCACTTTAAAGATAAAAACGTTAAGTGTAGAGATGAAAAGAAAATGGGGGTAGAGAGTAAGTTTTGAGAGATAAAGATTTGATCAATGAGAAAATGCTCTTAAAACGAAAACTCTTACTTCACCATAGCTTAAGACGTGAGAGCTCCTATTTATAGAGAGCATCGTGTCCCTTGCTTTTAGAAAGTGGATATTTCATTTGAAATCAGAATATCTTCTTTCCTTATTTAGAAGATATGAAAATCTTTGTTACCAAAAATTTATTTTATCCTTTATGGTAAGAGAATAAAACACGATTTTGCTTTCCTTTAAATAAAAGATTTTCGGCAGCATTATTTGGAAAATATTTTTACGGAAGGATGCTCTTACTAAAAACGAAAAAGATTCTCCTTCGTTTTTAAGGTAAGAAAATAAATTTAAGTACTTTAGATCTTTCAAAATATATTTCTGAAAAGTGTATGATTTTATTACCAAAAACTTTAGAGAAGTAATCTCTTTAATTTTAGGAAATTAAAACATTTCGATTTAAAGAATATTTTCGAAAATAAATTATTTTGAAGAAATCTAATTTTTCGAAAAATATTTTTGAGAGAAAAATTAATTTTTGTGCTCATATATGGATTTTCTCTCTATCCTACAAAGTATTCTAAATACCTAGTTATTAGGATCTTCGAATATCTTCACACTTAATGTAGAACTTGCCTTGTACGATTTCTTTCCATACACATTCTGCATAAAAAATATTAGCACAAATAATATAATTTTAAATTTATTTGTTTTGTATTAATCATCAAAATCCGAGATTAGAAATTGACCATTGAGCCAACAAAGGTAAATTCTCAACTCTCACGTAAACCCATTTTTCCTCCTACATGGTCAAATGGCCATATTGTTTAATTTATAATTTCGAACAGAAGTAAGATTTGCCAACTTCAAAACTTTGTACCCAAGCTAAGTAACTTAATTCATGCTTTATACCCAAGCAAAGCAATACAAACATTGGGCTTGAAGGCAAAGTCACACACAAAATTCAAGACATAATCTGACAATAATTTATATAACCCACTATAAGTCTTTATTCTCATTGGAAATGTGAGGAAATTAAAGGGAAATAGCAAAGCATTAGTAGAATGTTTGGACAATGACGTCCTTTATTGATGCTACTATATTTACACCATAGTACTATTAAAGCAATGGCAGCCACTTTTAGCTGTTGATAATAATTTCTTCCGTGGAGACTTTGTGATTGGCTTCATTGTACAGGATTCCCATATCATCTTTTACTTGGTTGACATTGTTCACTTGGTAAAAGGAATAGTCTTCACGTTGCAATTGAACTGGGTTGAGAAATACATTATTTACAGATTTCTGTATTTGATAAGATAGGTCGTCCCAGCTGTTCTCCCGGCTAAGTATGTCACCGCGCGGCCTAAATTTTTGGCTAATTTGTGTTAAGAATTAATCTCAAATAATTCCACAATAACCTAGATCGTGCAAACCACTAGATTCAACAAAATAGATTGAATAAGAAAAGGTTGCGTACCTGACATCGTTGTTCGTCGATCTTGATGTATAGAATTAGGTTTGCAGCCTTCCAGAGAATTGAAGAATCGATTTAGCGGAAGTAGTACGAAAGGAACGTAAAACTAAAATCGTATTCAACTCCTCTGGGGACCACGACCTTTATATACCTTTAGGGTTAGTACAATTCCTATTTCGGTCCTTTAACGAACTAGGAATTATATAATGGTCTCTACACTTAATATCTATAATTAGTTGATACCTCAATAGTCAATTATTCACAATCAAGACCACATTTGAAATTGACTTTACAATTGGACTGCTGTACAAATTTAATTTTACATATTAAGCCCACAATAGAAAATTAAATCCAACAATCTCCCACTTGGGTGAACATATGTTAAATAAAATACATACACCAAAATGAGCTCAACAAACGCAGTCATACAAGGTATCCAAAAACAATCTCGTCCATTAGTTATATTGATAAAGAGCTGAAGAAACATTCGCCATATATCTCATGACTAAGTTCATCATCAACTACATTACCAATATCCCTAAATGACATAGATTCATTATAGAAGTGTAGCATGAAAACTACATGCAATGTGATCATCATGTCTGTTTCCAACTGGTCACCAACAAAAGTGAGATCAAGCAAAACAACAATAATAATACAGAGTGTAACCATCAACCAAAATGAGTACTCAACAAAATTTCATAATAAAACATATCCAAAACAAAATAGAGCATTCAAAAACATAATGTATACATAAAGAGAAAACTCCCACTAAAACTAGACAGTCTCAAACAAAACGATACCCATATGAGCAGTGTGCTCATGGAAAACTTTCGGTATCACTGCCTTTGTAAGCGGATCCGCAATCATAGAGTTTGTTCCAATATGCTCTAAGGATATCTGTCCACTCTATACCCTCTCCTTCACAGCCAAGAACTTAATCTCAATGTGTTTTGATCGAGAAGAGCTCTTGTTGTTGTTGGAGAATAAAACGGCTGACCTTCTGTCACAATACAACTTCAGTGGTCTTTCTATTCCACCTACTACACGCAGCCCAGTGACAAGGTTTCTCAGCCAAATAGCTTGATTGGATGCCTCATAAGATGCTACAAATTCAGCTTCCATGGTGGAGGTTGCTACTAGAGTTTGTTTCACACTCTTCCAAGAAATAGCACCACCAGCCAATAGAAAAATGTAGCCAGATGTGGATTTTCTACTGTCTTGGCATCCAGCGAAATCAGAATCAGTATACCTAATGATCTCAAGCTGATCTGATCTCCTATATGTGAGCATATGTCCCTTAGTCCTCTGAAGATATCTCATGACTCTTTTGGCTGCTTTCCAATGATCCATTCCTGGATTGCTGAGATATCTACCTAACATGCCAACTATAAAAGAAATGTCTGGACGAGTACAAACTTGAACATACATAAGACTTCCTACAGCTGACGCATAAGGAACCTTTTGCATTTCCTAAATTTCAAGTTCACTCTTTGGACATTGTTGATTACTAAATTTATCACCTTTTGCAATAGGGGTATTCAATGGTCTAGAATTCTGCATACTAAATCTCTTGAGCACTTTATCAATATAGCTCTTTTGTGATAATCCAAGAATACCTCGAGAACGGTCTCGATGTATCTGAATCCCTAAAACAGAAGAAGCCTCACCTAAATCTTTCATCTCAAAATGCTTTGAAAGAAAAACTTTGGTTTCATGCAGCAAGACTTTACAATTAGTAGCAAGAAGTATGTCATCCACATATAAGACCAAAAAGATAAACCTACTCCCACTGAACTTATGGTACACACAATTTTCAACAGCATTTGCCTCAAAGCCAAACGAGACAATTACTTGGTTGAACTTAAAGTACCATTGACGAGAAGCTTGCTTGAGTCCATAAATGGATTTCTTTAATTTGCATACCAGATGTTTTGGATCTCCAATTATAAAATTTTCTGGTTGCACCATATATATTGTTTCATCAATGTCGCCATTGAGAAACGCAGTCTTAACATCCATTTGATGAAGCTCAAGATCAAGATTTGCAACTAAGGCCATGATTGTCCTAAAAGAATCCTTCGAAGAAACTAGAGAGAAGGTTTCTTTATAGTCAATCCCTTCCTTTTGAGTAAAGCCTTTTGCTACAAGACGTGCTTTATATCTTTCCACCTTACCTTGAGAATCCCTTTTGGTTTTAAATATCCATTTGCAACCAATGGGTTTCTTTCCTTTAGGTAATTGAACAAGATCCCAAACTTGATTGTCTTGCATAGACTTATACTCTTCGTTCATTGCCTCAATCCACTTATGGGAGTCAGAACTCTGCATGGCATGATAGAAACTAACTGGATCATCATCTATCATGTCTACAGTATCCTCATGTTCCTGAAGAAACACTATATAATCATCTGGAATAGCACTTCTTCTCTCCCTAGTAGATCTCCTCAAAGGCATTTGAACAGGCTCTATTCTTGAGGTTGTTGAATTTGTTCTTGAGGAAGAATAGCATTGTCTTGAATTGGATCTTGAATAGCGACAGGAGCAACTGGAGTCTGTACGCTATCAGAAACAACAAAAGGAATGAGAACCGAATCATCCTTACTTGGTTCCTCTTCAAAGACAATGTTTCTTTCTTTATTTCTCCCTCCAAAATCAACATCCTCAAAAAATGTTGCAATTCTCGTTTCAAAAAAAGTTCTGGAAGTAGGATTATAAAACTTGTAACCCCTAGACCGCTCAGAATATCCAACAAAGTAGCTGCTGATAGTTTTGGAGTCCAGTTTTGTTTCATTCGGCTTGTAAGGCCTTGCTTCAGCTGGACATCCCCAAACATGAAGATGCTTTAGACTAGGCTTACGTCCAGTCCAAAGTTCATAAGGTGTTTTAGCAACTGCTTTAGATGGAATCCTATTGAGAAGATAAGCTGCTGTCTTTAACGCTTCACCCCACAGAGACTCTGGTAAAGTAGAATGACTAATCATACTCCTTACCATATCCATAAGAGTCCTATTACGTCTCTCAGATACACCATTCATGCTGGGAGTACCAGGCATTGTATATTGAGGGACAATTCCACATTCCTGTAGGAAAAGCGCAAAAGGTCCTGGACGTTGTTCGCCTGAATCGTCATATTTACCATAATATTCACCACCACGGTCAGATCGAACAGATTTAATCTTCTTTCCTAGTTGATTTTCAACTTCGGCTTTATAAGATTTAAACACGTCCAAAGACTCAGATTTTTCATGAATGAGATATAAGTAACCATAACGAGAATAGTCATCAATGAATGATATAAAATATCTTTGGCCATTTCTAGCTGCAATATGGAATGGACCGCAAATATCTGTATGAATCAGTTCTAAAACATTGGATGACCGAATGGCACCTAGTCTCTTTTGTTTAGTCTGTTTTCCTTTAATACACTCAATACAAGAATCCAAACCTGTGTAATCAAGTGTATCTAAGATACCATCAGAAACAAGACGCTCAATTCTCGATTTGGATACGTGACCCAAACGTCTATGCCAAAGTACAGCTGAGTTATCAATATTCAACTTTCTTTTGGTACCTCTAGTAGTAACATGCAGGGATTCATGATAACTAGTATCAATATCTAACATATATAGATTATCACATTCATTCAAGCAACCAGTACCCAAAACTTTTGAATTCATAGATAAAGTGAATACATTGTCTCCAAAAGAACAATGAAAACCAGATTTGTCCAAAAAGGAAACAGAAATCAAATTCCTTCTAAAAGAGGGAATAATAAAAGTATTTATAAGATCCAAAAAGTAGCTAGTACTTAAACATAATCTAAAATGTCCAATTGCCTCTACTTCAACCAGATCGCCATTTCCCACATAGACGTATCTTTCACCGTCAGTTGGCTTTCTGTAGTTGAGGCAACCCTGCAATGAAACGCTTATATGAGCGGTAGCACCAGAATCCATCCAATAAGTGTTTTTAGGAGCTGAAGTTAAATTAACTTCACAACAGACTAAAACAAGGTACTTACCCCTCTTTGCAAGCCAAATAGCAAATTTAGGACAGTCCTTTCTTAAGTGATCCGTCTTTCCACAAAACAAGCATTTTGGCACATAAGGCTTCTTTTGTACTGGATCTACAGCAGTAGCAGCAGCAGGTTTCTCAATAGCCTTTTCAACAGTCTTTGCAGAAGGCCTCTTTCTTTTCTTGTTCTTGCCCTTCCCAGCTGAAGAAACAAAATGAGCACTCTCTCTTTTGTTAGAATTCATCTTTTCCTCCTCATCAACACAATGAGAAATGAGCTCGTTAAGAGTCCATTTATTCGGCTGACAATTATAGGAAGTCCTAATTTGTCCATACTGAGAAGGAAGAGAATTCATAACCAAATGGACTAAAAGGTCATCTGGTAAAGCCATACCCAGCGCCTTCAGTCTCTTTGCAATCTGAGACATGCTAAGAATATGCTCCCGAACACCACCATTGCCAGCAAACTTCAAGGAGGTTAATTTTCTTAAAAGTGTTCCCACTTCGGCTTTGTCATTCTTGACATAAGCTCTCTCCAGCTCGGCAAGATAGTTTTGAGCATTGTTCTTTTCAGTTGAGACAGAGTCTCGAACATGTTCTGGGACTCCTTTCTGCATGATCATCAGACCTAAGCGATTAGAACGCTCCCACTTCTCATACTGAACCCTTTGAACATCAGTGCTCGTATCAGTAAGAGGAGCAGGTTCGTCCATCTTGAATGCAAGATCCAAATCCATACAGCCCAGAAAGATCATAATGTCTGATTTCCAAGACTCAAAATTTGATCCCTCAAGTTTAGGGACACAATCAGGATTAAATGACATGTTAACTGACATCAGAGAAAATAAACAAATAGACAAGTATAAGCTCACAATCCACAAATGAAACAATTCACATAAGTAGAGATCAAAAATGGAAATAAGATACAGACACAACATTAATATTCTCATCTTTGGATGTAAAACATTAACTTGTAATTAGTATCTCAACGCAGCAATCAAATATTGATAACATAGTCCTGACAAATAATAAATCTTCCTTTGGGCCGATATATCATTGTCATGGAAAATAATCAAACAATTATCACATACTTATTGCCAAACATGTATTCAAAACTCAGCCAGATAGCATCCTTCCTTTGGGCCGATTAACTATCCGCAACGAATTCTAATACACCTGTCTAATATTTTAAAATAAATCAATTCAAGCAATAGAGGTCACTTTGGTGACTTATTGATCAAATCAATTTATTTTAACAAATATCAAACACAATAGGGACTTAATCACTCCAAAATTTAATCTCAAGTCGACAAATTAATTCATTTAATTGTAATTAAAACAAAATAATTGCAATTAAATGAATTGATTGTCTAAATATTTAATAATCTAAAATTATTTAGCCCAAAAAAAAAATATAATCTAGTCTTTAAGTCACTAAATTAGAGACTAAGTTACAAAATTGGACTAAATAAATTTGAATAAATAAAGTTCAGGGTCTAATTTAATTAAATATATGTCCATGGGTCTAGACGAAAGAAAACAGAAAATTAGGGGCCTAATCTGAAGTTACAGAAACTTAGGGGCCTAATCTAAAGTTACAGAAAATTAGGGGTCTAATCTGAAGTTACAGAAAATTAGGGGCCTAATACGAAATTTTCCAGGGACCTAACTGTTATTTTCCATCCCTAACCCTAAAAACACAAAAACGATTAAAGAGGAAAATAACAGGTGCCGCCGACTTCCTTATTTTTTTTTTTTTTAATAAAATCCGGCTAGAAGAAAAAAAAAAAAAAAAAGACCAAACGAACAAGTAATCATCAATGGTGTTAGTTCAAAACCTCTTACCTGTTCTTGGGGAATCCGAAGAACAGTGAGAACAAAAAATTTTTTTTTTTTTTTTATTATTAAACAAAACCCTCAATCCGTAAACAGTAGGGTAAACAAATAATAATAATAAAAAAAAAACATACGAAAATCAATCTAAAATCTAGCAATTATGCACAAGGCTCTGATACTACTTGTTAAGAATTAATCTCAAATAATTCCACAATAACCTAGATCGTGCAAACCACTAGATTCAACAAAATAGATTGAATAAGAAAATGTTGCGTACCTGACATCGTTGTTCGTCGATCTTGATGTATAGAATTAGGTTTGCAGCCTTCCAGAGAATTGAAGAATCGATTTAGCGGAAGCAGTACGAAAGGAACGTAAAACTAAAATCGTATTCAACTCCTCTGGGGACCACGACCTTTATATACCTGTAGGGTTAGTACAATTCCTATTTCGGTCCTTTAACGAAATAGGAATTATATAATGGTCTCTACACTTAATATCTATAATTAGTTGATACCTCAATAGTCAATTATTTACAATCAAAACCACATTTGAAATTGACTTTACAATTGGACTGCTGTACATATTTTTTTTTACATATTAAGCCCACAATAGAAAATTAAATCCAACAATTTGATCTAATACTTTGTTCTCAATATATTTGAATCGGGCTGCCTCTGAAACCATTTGGATAAAAGAAACTAGAGGTTTAGCAATGTCTGCTGGTAGAGAACTTTTTTGAAGATCATATATGTAATTATCTAATGCCACCACTCCTAAATCCACTTGCTCTCTATGTACCTTAGCAAAAGATTCAAAATTTGCATAGCTACCAGTAAATGCTAGTGTTTGTTGCTTTGTGTCTGTGAAAAGATATTTTTTTGCATCAGCCAAATATTGCGGATCGTTAAAGAAATAGGAATTACTTCCTACCTTATAAGCCACTAGATATGCATTAATGACGTTTAATCCTACTGATACTTCTATATCCCCAGAATTTATGACTTTGGCTACAAAAAATTTCTGATTTGCAGCCACTGAGGCCCGTAAGACTGGTATTCCGTGGCTTAAACCGCTGGAGCCAAATGCTTGTCTTAGATCTTTAATAAACTTGGCGTAGTTTTGCTTATCTTTATCAGCATCATAAGTAATGGTTAAAGTTGGAACGGAATCAGCTGTGTACTGGTCGTTTGATGAGAATGGAGAATCTATTTCCCTAGCCGATACCCATCCAAATATAATAGTACTCCAGCAAAACCATGTAGCCACCATAATGCAGAGCTTCGTGTTTCCTCGTTTCATATTGATTTCACCTGTCAAAATGCTTAATTAATTATCATACAAATAAAAACATTTGCATGAAGAAACACAGATATCATTACATAAATATAGTTATTTAATAAAATTGCATAAAATTATAAAAATAATTAGGAAAAGAAAGAATGATCGTAGTGTTTAAAATTTTGGGTAAAGGCTGTTAGTGAAAGAAGAAATGGGAAGTTAATGTTAGAGGAATTTATCAAAAAGATAACTTACAAAGAGCGCAAGAGCAAGAAGGAATTAATGAAGAAGAGAGCAAGAGATGGTGTTTAGCCTCTCCCTTATAACCTGCTTTTATAGGGAACTGCTCACACTTTCTTTTCTCAATTTTATTATTATTATTATTATTATTATTATTATTATTATTATTATTATTGAAAATCTAAGTAGATGCCGTACTCATAGCACGTTGTGTGGCTCTGATTTGTTGATAAATGATAGGAAAAAATAAAAGTTGATTGATAAAAGACAAACGAACGAGGAATATGCTCGTTTAATGTAATGTTTGGACATTCTGTCCTCTACTGGTGCATTAATAAACAAAAAGATGAAGAAAGTGCTAATTAATTATTACAAATTAGTAGAAGTTAGTTGATTTGAAATTTAAAATTAAATACAAAATAGAAGCCAAATCATTTGCATTTAATTCATATTGACATGTCTTCATAGGATAGAAGCAATGTTGTGCTTTTGTATATATTTACTAGTCATATATCCACTATGCACAGATTATATAAATTTATATTTTCTATTGTCTTAAATATAAAATTTTTCAGAAAATTCTTATAAAATTATTCGCTTATAAATAACAACCCTAAAAATATAGAACACATAAATTATGAATATGTTATAGTAATAAAATATCTATAGTATTAATATCTTAATCAATTTCAACAAAAAATATGATATTGAGAACCATAATTAGTGAATAAATTAATATCCAAACATGAGCCAAAAATATAAAGGAAGCGAGCAATGTCAAAAAGCCTAGTATCAATGGATATTGCCAACACTCATATAATAATTAAATACTAAAAAAGATCAAAAGATTCCATAAAATGATAAAAAAAAAAAAGATAAAACAAGAGAGAGAAAATTAGATACTGCTTTTTTTTTTTTTTTTTTTTGATAATAAGAGATACGTATTATTAGTTTATAGTATATCCATATTATTAAATAGGGTATTCAAAACTTCAATTGTAAAGTTTAATTAATACCTTCAGAATTTTCAAACTATAAAATAAAAATTTAATTAGCATAATAAATTATCATAGTTAATCGGTATTGAAATAACCTACAATCACATATTTTTCCCTTGCCAAAATCAGCACTTCAAAACTCTATATTTATGCCATGTCAGCTTTAAGGGTTTTGTTTTTATATATTTATATAGATATAGATAAATAAAAATGATTTAATAATAATTTCACACCCTAATTAAGCTATTACTTTAACCATATGACACCTTTAAATTTTATTTTAATCCACAAAACACTTCAATTTATAAAATAGTAAACACTTACAAAATTATTTTATTAAAACACTTCACTTTGTAAAATTAAATCAATTAAACATTTATTAAATAGTTAAAAAATAAAAATTAGTGCATTAAAAGTTATGCTAACTATACATCAAACTAATATTTTGCATATAAAAGTTAAAAATTCTATACTATCAAAATTTATAAATTTAAGTGCACAATATATTATTTACAACGTTAAAGTTCAGAATACCGTAAAATTAAAATTATATTGTAAAGTTGAAGTGTTTATGTAGGGATCATAAATAGACAGATAGAATAACATAAAAAAACAACATTTTGTACCCATTTATATCCACAATCCTGCACATATTTTACGTGCCCCTTCAGGCAATGAGGTTTTATTAAGGGTTATCTGAAGGTGATTCATGTATATAGGCATTTTTTTTTATTAATTCATATGTTATATTAATCTTTCCAACTAATAATTAAATATAATTTCTGTTGATTGAAAGAGAAAATTAAAAAAAAAAAAAAAACTGTGCTTGGTTTGTTTATGGGTCAAATACATTTCCATGTTAAACTCGTACAGTTTTATATGTTTTGTCCATCCTTAGCCTAGTGGTTTTAGAACAGCATGACAAATCAATAATTGTCCTACTGTCGCATCCTTATCGCATAGGTGGTCCTCGTCACGTTGGCCGGTCGAAACAATCAATAATGATGAAGATATCTGAGAGAAACATTATGAAAATAGGAGAGTTTCAATTTTATGTCGGCTTAATTTTACCTTGCGTCCCTCAATTATAGGCACTACCATAGCGACGTGTTTCAAATTTACTTTGTAATAGTAAAATTCTTTAATTCCTATTTGTATCATGAGAAAGTCTTTTTCATCTGATTGTCGGTGAGGAGATGCCGGAAAGCTTACTTGAAGCACCACATTAGCTATTATATGAATTTTTAATACCACATCAGCCTCAAAAATGTGAAATTTCTCTGACACTTTTTTCTCTCTCCTGCGCGTTCTTTCTCAAAAACATCTCTCTCCTGCGCATTCTTTCTCAAAAACATGCATCTAACCCACATTCTCTCTCTCCTTTCTATATCCTCTTTCCTTTGGCCATTATTTTTTCTTTCCTCTATGGGAAATAATCTACTATGTTCTTTCATTACCAACTTGTTTCAAAATCGAAGCACAGGATAACTTTTGACTTTGTTTGATAATTCTTTTTTTTATTTGCAATACATGTTCAAAAAGAGAAGACAATGAGAGAAGAGAAGTAATAAAAATCACAAAGCCCTGTAAAACTAAAAAAATCAAAAAGCAAAAGTTCTTTATGACATTATTCAAATAAAAAGCAATCAGAATGGAAGCAAACAGGCTTCTAGGTCACATCTTTTACTAAAATTAAATGACTAGATTCGAGATATAAGAACGACACAACAAGTTCCAAAATTTTGTGAAATGAAATTTTACAAAACAAAGTAACCTTGATTGTGGGTCCTGTTTATATATGGCACAACCCAAGAGGGGGTGAATTGGATTTTCTAAAAATTTAACTTTCAAAAAGAAAAATCAGAATTCTGTTGTAACGGAATTAGAAAGTATTTGTGAGAATTAGTTATCAAGTTTATAACTTCATCACAAAGCTTATTGCAAGATTAGAAAGACTCTGTGAAGAACAATTATTGCATTTAGAACTACTTCACAAAGCTTAAGCAATTTTAGAATAACTCTATGAAGGATAGTTATTGCATTTAGAACACTACAAAAAAAATGGCATTTTGCGACCGATTAAAACTGCTTCACAAAGCTTAAGCAATTTTAGAATAACTCTATGAAGGATAGCTATTGCATTTAGAACACTACAAAAAAATGGCATTTTGCGACCGACAAATCGGTCGTAAAACGCAAGAAATCGGTCGCTAATCAAACTTAGGGACCAATCTGTGACCGACCACCATCGGTCGCAAAAGTGCTCGTCGCAAAATATTTTGCGACCGATTTGTTCATCAGTCGCAAAACTTAAAAAATCAGTAGCAAAATTTGGTCGTGTTTTCCTTTCGAAACGTAGTCATAAATTGGTCGTAGAAATAGTCTGTCGCAATTATGAAATGCGGTCGCAAATTTTAAATTTAAAGTTTTTATTTTTGGTTGCAAATCGGTCGCAAATCCATCGCAAAATAAAAAAAAAGAAAAAAATAAATATTATTATAAAACCATAATTTTTTTGCACCTGTGAAAATTGGCATGCATATATATATATATATATATATCACAAACGCAATTCAAAAACAATATAAAAATGTAATTTTTAATGTACTGAACAAAATTTCAAAAAATAACTGGAAAACTAAAAAGGTCCAAAATCAAATTTACGCGGTTGGTCATTTGCACGATCCAATGTCGAATCGCTGGGAGGAGTACCTGCTGGATGTGTTGTAGTGCCGGGAGGGGTGACCAAGGTATCGTCTGTAGCATCGGGATCAGGAGACGGTAGTGGCTGCTGCTGAGATGTCGAAACATTTCGATCTGTAGCAGACGCAGGATCAGAGGAAGAAGTACCAGCACCGGGCTGACTGGACAGCCGCATGACATGCGCTCTAAGTTCTGCAATCTGTCTCTGCTGATCATCAACACGAGCCCATAATGCAGTAAACTCCTCGCGCACTGTGCTCGGGCTGTGGTCCTGCGCTGGCTGCAGAAGCGTAAGATGCTGAGCCGCAGTAAAACTGTGATGCCTGAGACCCGATGCCATATACCTTCCTCTTCTTCTCGTCCCCTACAGCCTTGAGATAAAGTGCTACATCATCAATTCTTGACTCAGCTTCAGATTCATCGGCCTGAGAAGAAACAAGACGCTCCCGAGCTGTAGTATAGTTCTCCTGAAAACAAAAAATTAATTATCAATGCAGTTGCAAGCTTTATTATATTGAACTTTGTACATCTTTGCAACGACTAGAGAGTAAATGTAAATATTCTTCATTGTTACTTACATCTATGCTCACCGCACGTCTATCGACAAACGTATTAAGATCGTGGTCCTTAGTATGAGTGTATGTAAACACCTCAATCGGTGTGGGCTCACGACCTAATTTTTCAGCCAGTAATGAATTTTTATACATGATATATTAATATAGTGTCCTTTCATTAAACATCAGTTTCATATACTGTGACTAGTTGACTCACTAATAATCGAGCTTTCTCTATAGCAGATATTGATCCGCCTGTGTGTCGAGAAGGTCCTGCTCCATCACCGCCAGTCTCACTGCGCCTGTTTTGTGCAAATATCTCCCTCTTTATCTTAAATACAAGATCCTCCCAAGCCTTTTACCAGCTCTCCCATATCTCTTGAGACACACACTGCTGCTTCTTACCGCTTCTTCTCATCCTATAGGCGAAGTCAGCATATCGATCAGCGCATAGCTTCTCCCAGGCCACTTTCAGCATAGCTGTAATTGTCTCGTCCCATACAAAATGCTTCTGCAAAAAATGAAAAATAAAATTTCAATAAAACGAAGTATCTTGATGAATTGTAAACATTGAATGATGATATAACTTAAACCAAACCGTACTTGGAACTCCTCCCAATAAAAGTCTCTCGCCTCTTGTGGTACGGCATCCCATGTGTATCCTTCTTTATGGAGTTGCAGCTTGATTATCCTCATAATTTGCCTCGATGCTTGAGAGGATGGATATATACTGAGAAGAAAAACACAAGTGAAATATAATTAGATGAAAGCATTACAATCTGAACAAAACCAAGTACAGAGGAAAAAGTGAATAAGTACTTACTGTCCCGCTACCAAACTGAGGCTGGTATGTGGATCTGATGAAGCTGCAAAAGAAGTGACAAATGCTATAAATGCAGATAAATAATTAATATATAATTGAAATGATAGTAATGACATTTATGATTACCTTGTACAGTAGGTGACTGTGCAGCTGGTGAAGCCTGTACTGGTCCAGAAACGGGGATAGAAGAGGAAGGAGCAGAAGGAAGTGATGTCGGCAGTACGGGTCGCTGAGCAAAGGATGAATCCCCAGACGTACCTGAAGAAGAAGGAGGGATAGTCCCTCCTCGTTCATGGGCATTGCGTCCTAGGCCACGACCTCCACGGGAAACACTGCAAGAACTCTTATCTTAATATCCCATTGACCTCGTACCTCTAGTACGTCCAATCTCGATTAGTCCGCATTTTTTTTACCTAATTAACACTGTGTTTATAAAGGCCAAATTATATGTAATTGCATTAGTCTAAAACATCCTTAAAACATGCTAAATGTAATGTTCAATTTATACTTCTAACTTACTAATGTTATTTCTATAATAAGGGTAACCATATATAAATTTAAACTCAATAAGTTCATTTATTCAATACTAAGGTTATATATATATATATATATATATATATATATATATATATATATATATATGAACCTACTATAATAAAGGTAAGTGTACGATTCCACATATTGAATTTTTTGGAAAAAAATTCGGTAGCACCTCGGCACAACACAATCAAATCTCAAATACAAACACACTTCAATAAACACTTCTATATCATACCAACATTCTCCAAAGGCAAAATGCCCACTACTAGGCTTCCAACCCAAACGCATCATTCATTTAAAAACAACAAAATATTTAAGAATAATAACAACAATAATAACAAATAAAATGCATTATTTCATAATTACAAAAAAAAGAGTAATTTTAGTTACATAACTATGTTTACTTGTCATTTATTTTAGTTACACAATTATACTTATTCACTTGCACATATTTTAATTGATTTAGTTCTTTTTTTAACATTAATTAATAACATGTAATTTTTTATTTTTCAATCAATTCAATACAATACAAAATTTTAAAATTGCATTACATAAAATTACATTGATTAAATTACATAAAGTTTCTAAAAAAAGTAGAAAATTTTAGGAAAGTGTATTAAAAAATTTCTAAAAAAAAAAAAAAGTAGAATGCTCAAATAGGAGAGTGCTAAATATGCATTATTAAAATGTTTTTTACGATTAAAGTTTGTTAATTCTATTTATTTGCCTAAACATAAGAAAATAAAAAACTACAACAAAGATTCCATAACTTACAGGTTATATTTCTTAAAATTAATTGAATAAAAGAAATTATGATAAAAAAATTCCTTACTCCTCACTTTATCAATGCAGTACTCAAAGAAAATAATGCATGTTCTCAAACTTACTTTTATGACAGGAGAAACATGACTTTCAAAGGACATGATTTTGCATGGTTTCAGAACGGCCAGTTTTGATTTCAAAACCGCCAATTTCGATTTTAAAACTGCCGGTTCTGATTTTGAACCAAAATTAAATAATATGTTTTAAACTTTTAAAATAATTTTTAAATGTTTATAGCTTGAATAAATAATAATAATAAATATTACTATTAAAAAAACTAAATCAATTTAATACAAAATCTTAAAAAATACTTTAAAAAACTATAATAAAATAAAAAATAATATAAGAGTTTCTTTAAAAACATGTTTTCACAGTTTCAAACCGAAATTGCTGGTTTTAAACTAAAACCGCCAGTTTCAGTTTTATAAAATACAAAATCGGAACCAAATCTTAAATTTACAGTTTCAATTACGATTTTAGAACGAAAACTATTGACCATGGTTTAGTATCGATTTTGACCGATTCAATTTTGGTTCAATTTCAAACCGTGGTCATCCCTACCAATTACCATCATCACCCTAGTTTTCTCCTTAGGATTTTAATATCATCTCCACTTCCCATTTGGTCATTGATAATTTTTCTTTGATTCTTGTCATATCGAGTCTCCAGCATGATACCATCATCAATACAGCAACCACAATATTAAGCATCTATAAGCAAATTTTATGTATTGAGATATTTATCATAATTAATAAATAAATAAAATATTTTATTAATGGCCTAATAAAATGTGTTTTAGACGGTAAGTTGGAAAGCACAATAGTCAAGTAGATTCAAAATTTGCTAGAACTTCATGCCAAATCTATACATTACCCTAAAATTATAACAAATTGAAAAATAAAATGCTTGAATTAGCAAATGGACCTCATCATTATTTGAATAGCCACGTTATAACAAATCACAGAATTCAGAGTTAATTTAATATTTTGATCTTATAGCTCATAGAATACATTAGCAACTACATCAAAATCAAAAGACGACAACCTAAATAGGATCGAATTTAGATCTCAGCCCTCAATATTTTCTATCAAAATGCAAAAACCACAAACAATTATTATTTTCCAGTGCAAATGAACATGTCATTTCATGGCTTTTGTTTTATTATTTATACATTGAAATATAATATTTAATTATAATGAAAAATTAATAAATAAGAAACATTAAGAATTCAATGTCAGTAAATAAAAGTTCTAGAATTTAATAAATAAAATTTAATAAATTCAGAAGTTTAAATATATATTAAATTACATATAAATCGCAATTAAAAAAAATGAAAAAAATAAAAAAAAATCGCAAAACTTACCTGAACTTGTGTCCAAAGAGCGCGAACGCCGATGAGAAGTGACCGGGGTTGCAATGGAGCGGAGATGGCGGCATCAAGCGGCCTAGAGCGGCGTGGCGACACACTAGGATGACGCTGCGAACGGAGGAGAAGAGAGGAGGAGGAGAAGAAAGAAAGAAGAAGAAAGAAGAAGAAGGGTGTCTGGCGTTTAAAGCCCTAAAATTTGCGACCGACAAATTTCATTAAAATCGGTCGCAATTTTTAACTCTGTGACGTCGTTTTACTTCGCACCAAAATTGCGGATTTGCTACCCTATACTTCGATCGCAAATAATCGGTCGCAAATAGGTCATAAATCGTTCGCAGAATTTGGTCCTTAATTTGAAAGCACACAATTTTGCGACAGAATAATACATGGTCGCAAAATCGGTCGCAAATCCGTCGTACACTAGTCGCAAACTGAAACACAAACTCGCGAGAATTTTTAGCGCTACAATTAGCAACTGTTTGTCCATAGGTCGCAAATCGGTCACAAAGTTGCGACCGAATTTATTTGGTCATAAAATGGCAATTTTTTTTATAGTGGAACTACTTCACAAAGCTTAAGCAAGTTTAGAAAGACTCTGTGAAGAACAACTATTGCTATTAGAACAGCTTCACAAAGCTTAAGCAATTTTAGAATGACTCTGTGAAGGATAGTTATTGCATTTAGAACTACTTCACAAAGCTTAAGCAAGTTTAGAAAGACTCTATGAAGAACGATTTTTGCGATTAGAACAGCTTTCACAAAGCTTATTGCTATTTTAAAAAGATTTTGTGAAAAATAGTTATTGCATTTTAGAATTGGTTCACAAAGCTTTAAGCAAGATTAAAAAAACTAATTATTACATATATTGTGATTTATATTGAATGTCTAAAAGCAGATTGGAACTTGGTATATTCACAATACAGAAATTCAGAGTTCTAATGTTTCACAGAGATAAAGCTTATACACATTTAGAATTAGAAACTCATTAACAACTTTGCATTTCTGAACAGATTAACAGTTGTGTAAATAGAATATAATCAAATTGAACTTTAGAAAATAAAAGAAGATAAACATAGAGATTTATAGTTGATCGACACTAACTCGCCTACATCCACTCCCCAAGACTCATCTTGAGATCCTCCACTATGTTATCTCTTTTCAAGGGTAAGAGACAAACCAACAATATAAGAAAATATATCAACACCTAGATCTAACCTTTATCCCACTAGATTTTCCAAAGGTTCCAGTCAACCTCAACCCTTTCTATTTTTGCAGAGAACAGAAACTCAAATCAAGACATTAGAATCTCACACAAAGAGAAGGTCGTTTGATAATCTATTACACCATAGCTTTTCACCTAAGCTATTGCACAAAAGTTTCTCAATTAAAGAACCTGTCTACAACAGATTACAGAATTTATATAGATAGAGAGAAATGCAAATATAAGCACAGGAAGAATGGAAGACGGATTTACAAAACAGATTTAAAAGATTGGAATTGTTCCTCAGAAAATGTTGTTATAAAATTTTCTTTTCTCTTAAAAATTTTTCTTGAAGCAAAAAGACGAAAAGAAATAGGGAGATTGAAGAGAGAGCTTTGAGAGATTTAAACTTTGAACAATGGACTTATACTCTTTGCAAAAACCCCAATCTTTTTAAAAGAGGAAAGGGTTTTTATATGAAAAGATGATAATCTCTTAGAAGTTAACGTTAAAATTCTTTGCTTTATAGAGCAATGGAGTTTCTGACATTTTTAAACTAAAGAGGCAATGCATGGGTTGCAATTAAAAAACCGTTAGATCACTTTTAATAATCACATACGCAAGGTTTGAAGGTGAAAGGTTTAGTTTAGAAAATAGTGTAACTTTTACAGCAGAAACAGCCAGCTGTATTAGAAACAGACAGCTGTGATAAATCAGAAATTGCTTTTTAAATCAGAAATAGCTTTTTGTTGAATTTCATTTAATAGCCACCAATGATATTTACTCCAAAGATATTTTAGATGGGAAAAAGTGAAGAGTAAAGATTTTGGCTATATCCTGTTAATAAATTTATCCAAAAACACTTGAAAACAATTTTGAGAGAGATAAAATAGATTTGTGCTTATAAAATTATTTACTCTCTATCTTACAATAATTTCCTAAGACTTATTATAATACTAACCAATAAAAAATGTCTTCATTAATCTTCATGGTCTTAAAAAAAAAGTCTTGGGTTGTAGGAACTTCATTTCTTTTCATATTAAAAAAATGTGCATAAAATAATATTAGCACATACAAGAATATTAAATTTATTTATTTTGTATAATCATCAAAATCTCAAGATAAAATTAACCCTTAAGCCAACATCCATCATCTCTAGCAGAAGTAGCTGTATTTGGGCTAAAGGAGGTGGCGAAGGACGACACATGATGATAATGAAGAATATAATCCAGATTTAAAAGAACATGATTTTAGATTTGCGGCAAGCGACTTTACTGATCTTCTCATGGAGATCACTAAGTTTGATTTTGATGGCCAGAAATCTAAGAATGTAGAGGCGATGATAACAAGAACACTCAATGGGTATACCTTTTATGAGAAAATTGGTGAAGTGTATGAAAATTTTGTTTTTTTCTTTTTTAATTTGCATGGTGTTTATTTATTCTTGTTATGTTTGGCTGATAAGAATCTGTATGTAGAGTTCTCATTGTTTGTTTTATTAGAATTCCATTGTAGTTCAAAGAGCTAACGAGGCTAGATAAAAGAGAAAGTCACGTTTCTAGAAAAAATGGGCATGAGAGAGAAAAAGTATAAGAGAAGTTTCACATTTTTTGAGATTGATGTGACATTAAAAATCCAAATAATAGCTGACATGGTCCTCCAGGTCAACTTTTTGGCATCTTCCCTCACCGGAAATCAGGTAAAAAGGACTTTTTGGTTACACAAATCGAAATTAAGGAAATTTACTATTACAAATTGAATTCGAGGGATGACACTGTGGTAGTGCCTATAATTGAGAGACGTCGGGTGCAATTAAGCAATTTTATATCCAATTACAATATGAATAAATTGTCAACGAGTAATAAAGTAATGAATGAATTTACAGTGATGATATATAATATGTAATTCGTGATTAAGATATAACAAAACATGTACAATTGAACTACAATTCTTGATTAAGATATGATCAATTAAACTTCTATAAAAATGCTCAATTTAAGAATTTTAGTTAGTATAAAACTTCTAGATTAGGCTTTTTTATAGTAATTTTCATTGTATTAAATTTACAATTATATTGTAAACTATCAATTTTTTTTTATTTTTTTAATAGTTTTTATATTTTTTTTATTTAATAAAATTTATATTTAAATAGAAAATTAATACAAGAGTTATAATGTATGACTTGCAAGAATTAGATCAATTATTCAAGCTTAAATTCTTATAAGATCAATTCTTATGACTTACAAAAATTAAATACTTAAACTTACAAGAATTTTTATTGAACGCTTCAACTTGAAAAAATTAGGTCAATTAAATACCTATTAAATGTTTTAAAAAAATGTGAAGATTATTTTTCTTAGGCTATGTTTGGTATGTTGTAATCAACACCGAGGCTCTGATACCAGATTGTGGGTCCCGAATATATATGGCACAACCCAAGAGGGGGGGGTGAATTGGGTTTTCTAAAAACTGAAATAAATTTTAGAAATTCTAAACAAAAATTAGAATTCTAAGTGCAGCAGAAAACACACAAAACTTTGTGAGAATAGAATATGGATTAGAATATCCTCACAATGTTCTAATTATAAAAGATAGAAAGTCTGTGCAAAGTGCAGCTATTTAATTAGAACAGCTTCTCACTGACTTATACACTATCAGAGCTTCTTTATGAAGGAAAGTTATAGAAATTGAAACTTCCTCATAAAGTTTGAGAAATCATATAAAGCTATGTGAAAGACAGTTATTAAATTCAGAACTTCTTCACAGAGCCTTAATCAAATATTTAGAAAGACTTTATGATGGAAAGCTATCAGGATTAGAACATCCTCATAAAGTTTAGAACATTAACTAGAAACCCAATCAGTGAAATATACTGTGAATAGAGCAACAGTTAGAACATGGTATATTCACTTTATTAGAATACCAGAGTTCTAATGTTCAGAATAGATAAGACTTATTATCGTTTTAGAACATCTGAATTATTAACAATTTTAGCGTTTCTAAAAATTAAACAAAAGTGTTATAGAGCCAGTGTCAAGCAAACTTCAGAAATAAAGAGATCAACACCGAGAATTATAGTGGTTCGGCACTAACTCGCCTACATTCACTCCTCAAGACGCATCTTGAGATCCTTAACTAAGTTATCTCTTTTAAAGGGTAAGAGACAAACCAACAGTACAAGGCAATAGATCAACACCTAGATCTACCCTTTTGTCCCACTAGATTTTTCAAAGGTTCTAGTTAACCTCAACCCTTTTCTATTTTTGGCAGAGTACAGAAAACTCGATTCAGACATTAATATCCCACACATGGAGAAGGTCGTTTGATAACCTCTATCTCAATAGCTTCTAACCTAAGCTATTACACACAAAAGTTTAACAAATCAAGAGCCTGTCTACTATAGATTACACAATCTAAATAGACAGAAAGAAACGCTCATATAAGCACAGGAAAAACAATTTTATCAGATTAGAAGATCGATTAGAACACATAATTATTTTTCAAAAGTAATTGTAAAAATTCTTTTCACTTTAAATATTGAAAACGTTAAGAGTAGAGATGAAAAGAAAATGGGGGTAGAGAGTAAGTTTTGAGAGATAAAGATTTGATCAATGAGAAAATGCTCTTAAAACAAAAACTCTTACTTCACCAATGTTTAAGACGTGAAAGCTCCTTTATATAGGAAGCTAAGAAGCTGTCGCCTTTTGGAAAGAGATTGAAATCAGAATATCTTATTTCCTTATTTTCGTTCCTTATTTAGAAGATATGAAAATCTTTGTTACCAAAAATTTATTTTATCCTTTTTGGTAAAAGAATAAAGCACGATTTTGCTTTCCTTTAAACAAGAGATTTTCGGCAGCAATATTTGGAAAATATTTTTGCGGAAGAATGTTCTTACTAAAAACGAAAAATATTCTCCTTCGTTTTTAAGGTAAGAAAATAAATTTAAGTATTTTAGATCTTTCAAAAGATATTTCCGAAAAGAGTATGATTGTATTACCAAAAACATTTAGAGAAGAAATCTCTTTAGTTTTAGGAAAATAAATCTTTTCGATTTAAAGGAATATTTTCGAAAATAAATTATTTGAAGAAAACTAATTTTTCGAGAAATATTTTTGAGAGAGAAATAGATTTTTGTGCTCATATATGGATTTTCTCTCTATCCTACAAAATATCCTAAATACCTACCTTACTAGGATCTTCGAAATCTTCACACTCAATGTAGGACTTGCCTTGTACGATTTCTTTCCAAAGAAATTCTGCATAAAATAAAATCAGCACAAATAACATAATTTAAATTTATTTGTTTTGTATTAATCATCAAAATCCGAGATTTGACCCTTGAGCCAACAAACCCAAGCTGCTCATGATCAAATAAACATAGGAATGTTTTCCCCCCGGAGAAAATCGTGGTTTTATTTGGTGTACTTGAATACTTTATTAAAAAGAAGTGGTAAAACCCTTTTTGGATATGCGGTGCCGAATAAATCGGTCTTATAAAACATTTCAAGTCGCCACCCATTATTTCGGCAATGGGACCGTTTTGATTTTATTTTATAAAAGTGACTCCATTTTAACCCATTTGATTCAAGGCCTTTTATTTTGGAAAACTGGTCAAGCGAGCCAATGAGGTCCTAGGTAAGGGAATTGGGTACGTCGGCCCGTTGGAAGCCGACGCCCGGAAAAACCGGCCTCTTTTAACCTACAATTTCTAATTTGATTTTATTTTAGAAAAGCCAATTATTTAAACCCAACCCGAACAAATCGAACCGAGCTCCTATGTGGAAAATTAATTAACCGTCCCAATTAATTTCATCCATTGCATTCATCACAAATAAAGTATATCATTCACCATCCATTCATAACACATACTGAAATAAAATAAAAGACCCGCTCTTGCCTTATGGTTAAAGGCGGGCCACAAACCGAATTCGATAATATGATAAATAATAAATAAAGAGAAATAAACCCTAAAACCTCATAATCATTAATAATTAATCAATTTGATTTGATTAAATCTTAATTTGCCCATGTTTGATCGCTCTCTGAGTTGAGATTAAAAGCTGCTTAATAACATGAAATTGAGATGAAATGAGGAAAATATACTGAAATTTTAGGACAGTCGCGTCACGCGGCTGCTCCGTGAAGAACAGTCGCGTCACGCGGGTGTTCTTATTGATTATGGAACTTTAGAACAGTCGCGTCACGCGGGTGTTCTATGAAGAACAGTCGCGTGGCGCAGCTCTTAAAATATTACTGGAGATTGGAACAGTCGCGTCACGCGGGTGTTCTATGAAGAACAGTCGCGTGACGGAACTCCTAGCTGCGTGACGGAACTATTTTTGCCTTATTAAGATTCCCAATTTTATTAATTATTAATCCAAAATATCACATTAAATATGAATACGAGAATAATAATATTCTGGGTATACGAATAGCTGCGTCACGCAGCTGGTCCAGTCCAAACCAAAGACTTTTGGACATGAACAGCCGCGTCACGCAGGTAGTAGCTGCGTGACGCAACTGCTCTGGTCCACAACTACCTTTCAAACTATCCTTTTTTACATTTCTTTCTTGTTAACAGTGATTTAATACAACTCAGAAACACTCAAAGATGGGCAAAATGTAGCTTAACCAAAACCAAACTAACTAAAATACTAAGAAAATGAGACTTTCATAGATAAGTATCAAAAATGCAAAAGAATGGTTTAGATGATTACCTAACCCTCAGATTTGAGGATTGCAGAAGTGTTCAACGTCCAATCTAAGGATGAAGCTTCACGATCCCAGAAGTGTTCAACGTCCAATCTTAACAATAAAAACCTTTCTTTTCCTCTCTTTTTACTTTTTTTTTATGTCCTTTTTGTATTTTCAAGCTTTTAATCTATGTGCCTAATGGCTTGATCTTCCTCAAGATTACTCACTGGAGTCTTTGAGGAAAACCCTAGCCGCAATCATTTCCTTTTTGTCTAAAAATGCCTTAGTCTTTTGAGAGAAATGAGAAAAGCTTCAAAAGTCCCGTTTTTGCTGTGTAATGCAGTATTTATATGGCTAGGGCAACAGGGCAGTCGCGTCACGCGGGTAGTAGCTGCGTGACGCACCAGTAAGCCTGTGTGACGCGGCTTACTTTTCGTACAGTTGCCGCGTATCCATACAAATAGTGCAGGCCATTGCACGGGCGCGCGCCAGGGGTGTCAGACCCGTTAGAGCTGCGTGACGCAACTAAGAGTGCCGTCACGCAGGTATTAGCTGCGTGACGCAGCCCTAACACGGGTCAGACTCCTTTGGGCGGTTTGATTCAATTTTTGATTTAGGCACTTCTGGTTTATTGTGAAACCTCATCCTTTGTCCTCATATCATCATTGGGTCAGGTGGAGGCATAAAACCATGCGTCAACAGTTTGCCCCCCCACTTTATCATTAATTGTATAAATGATTAATGCTAAAGTGGTCTATTGACGCGCCTTCTTTCAGGCAATCCTCTCAAAACTCGGTTTGATTGGTTTGAAAAGATGCTGAGTCAATCATCTGGTCACCTCCTAAGCTTGGTTTGATTGGTTTTGTCGGCTTCCATGTAATCTGAAGAGACGTCTTCGAAGCCCGGTTTGATCGGCTTGAAGAGCTTTGATCCGGCCACCCACTCAGCTCGGTTTGATCGGCTTTGTCGGCTTCCATGTAATCTGAAGAGACATTCTCGAAGCTCGGTTTGATCGGCTCGAGAAATGTTGATTTGATAGCAAAGTCTTCGAAGCTCAGTTTGATCGGCTTGAAGAGATGCTGAGTCAATCATCTGGTCACCTCCTAAGCTCGATTTGATTGGCTTTGTCGGCTTCCATGTAATCTGAAAAGACATCCTCGAAGCTCGGTTTGATCGGCTCGAGAAATGTTGGTTTGATAGCAAAGTCTTCGAAGCTCAGTTTGATCGGCTTGAAGAGCTTTGATCTGGCCACCCACTCAGCTCGGTTTGATCGGCTTTGTCGGCTCCAGTCGGTTTTGAAAAAGGGATCTTCGAGGCTCAGTTTGATCGGCCCGAAAAATGTTGGTTTTACCCTGGTCAACTTCGCAACTCAACATCATTGACTGGGGAAGAAGATTTCAAACAGCTTCGCAATACATCATCACTGTTTTGAAATTGTTCTGACTAGCTTCGCAATGCACCATCACTAATCAGCCGGACTTATCGGCTTCGAGAAACCATCACCGGTTGGCCTGAAAGAAATTGTTCACGAGAAAAAGACGAGCACTGTCCGTGTACGAACAGACCTTGCTTTCTGTTAGAAAGGTATTGGAACATCACATGTTCCCATGCAAGAATTCTTATTAAGGCAGAAGGTCATACTTTTGCCCCCAGTCCGGAATCCCAGCCTAGAACCAGAAGTATTCACTTTTTATAAACGCATTATTATTATTTTTGTGAAAATTTTACCAAAAATTTTAGCAGGAAAGACTTAACAAAACTGTTACCTGTATTTTTCAAGTATATCCTTTATGATATAGTGTTTAAAAGGGAACTTACCTGAGGGCAATATGGACAATTTAATGCTCCTGACCCCGGTGCGGTAAGTTGATGAAAGTTGCAGCCGTATATGAGCCGTACATCGACATCATGTCGTTGGAATGGGTCGTCGTGAGCTTTTGAAATGGGCCGTGTGGGCCTGTTGGGCTCGAAAAGGGATAACAAGCCCAGTGCTCTTGTTGGGCCCAGTTGAATGGGCTTCGGCCCAGCTAGTTTTACTATAAGTAGTTTCCTTCTCAATCGATTCAATTTCACTTATTCACAAACCCTAAGCGATTGGAAATTCTCTGAACTGTTCAACTGAAAGGATGTCTCAGATCTCAGAAATCCCTACTTCTGCCTACACTCCGGAGATGGAGGTTCTCGGGGCCCTGCCCGATATTCCTACGTTTGACGGTGAGCCGGTGCCGGTGAGCCGGAACCCGCTAACCCCCGGGACGCGACCATTGCAGCTCCTTCCGTTGTCAGGTTCGGAATTTCCAGTTCGGTACGAAACGAGTCAGATGCGTGGCTTTCGATCCGAGGTAAGTACAAAATTTCTTCAATTTTCTGTTTTTACTGCTTTTGATCCGTAACTGTAGCAATAGGATTATTTTTCACTGTTTGTGCTTTCGTCGGCAGTCGCGTCACGCAGGTAGGAGTTGCGTGGCGCGGCTGTTCTTCCATGAACAGTTGCGTGACGCAGCTGTTCTTGTGAGAACAGTTGCGTGACGCGGCTGTTCGAGACGCCAGAAACCCTAACTTGCCTTGAACCTTAGGATTAACCTCTTTTGACTGTGTTCAGACCTTGATTTGTTAACTTTTAATTGCTGATAACTCTAGACGGCTTGATTTTGCCCTGTAATTGCACAAAAATAGTATAAATGTAGTAAAACAAAGTTAAAATTAAACTGCTGCGTACCTTCGACAGTTGCGTCACGCAGCTGTTCTTAGGAAGAACAGTTGCGTGACGCGACTGTTCGTCAATGAATGAGAGTCTCGAACAGTTGCGTGACGCGACTAGAGAGATGCGTGACGCGACTTTGTGGTCGCGTGACGCATCCGTTCTTGGGGCCACATATGTTGAACAGTTGCGTGACGCGACTGTAGAGTGGCGTGACGCGAGTGCTAAGATGCGCTACGCAGCTGTGCTTCCGATTGCGCAACTTGGGTAAAGCTGCGCGGCGCGACTCTGTAGACGCGTGACGCAACTGGGAACTGCGTGACGCGGCTATGGTTCGAACCAGTACTCGAGTTTTTGTTCCTCCTGTCATAAAAAAAATGAGCAATTATTAGTCTTACATTTATTGAAATTGAAATTTACTTACAGGTTAATCTGGGCAAGGCCCGCTCAGGCGGATCGGCTACTGATGCTCTGCTTTCTGGGATCTGCTGGACCCTCCTATGCGAGCTCGGGTTGTCGCTGCAGGTTTCGGGGATTATGCCGCCGGATTGCGCCGCACACAGCCTCGTTTCCCCCCCGCTATGCGATATGCACTGATGGAGCGGTGGAACGACTACACGCACACTTTCGTGTTCGGGTTTGGAGAGATGACCCTCACTCCCGCGGATTATGCTGCTATTACCGGCTTACGCTTCACTGGCCCGGTTCCCCCGCTAGACGCTCGGTACCAGACGGTTGCTATCGGAGCCCAGCTATTCCGTTCCCTCTTTGGTGTCACGACGCAGACCCGATACACCGTGCAGGGGTGTATGTCTTACGAGACGGTTTTTCGGTTCTGGGCCGAGAGGATCAGGACCCGGTTGGAGGCTTGGCGAGAGTTGCCAGAGGATGTCCGACCTGCTGCTCCTGCGTATACTCACGAGGAGAGGGACCAGGCTGCTCGGTCCTTCTTGTTCTACATCATTTCCTCGCAGCTACTATGCACCTCCCAGAATAAGGGAGATCCTGCGGTGCTGGCGTGTCTTCGGGACCTGAGCCAGGTCGGGTCCTTCGACTGGGCCACACTTAGTTTGGCTCATCTCTATCATGGTCTAGACGTCTGGACCCGTGGTAGCGGTGAGTCAAACTGGCTGTTCATCCGGCCTTTGGAGGTAACACACTTTTATTCTCATTTTTTTTTTCTTCTTTGATCCGCTGTTCTCAACTGTTCAATTAACTGATGTTATTTTCTGTCTCTACTACAGGTGTGGTCTTACGAGTACTGCATTTATCCTGGCGGTCCTAGCGGTGACTCACCCATCGAGTCCAGGAGGATTCCTCGCTATCTAGCTCACTGCCATCACACTTATGCCAATGGCGAGGATCCGGAGTACTGGCGGAGCTTCCTTAACGACCGAGAGTTGTCCGATGTGAGTACAGGAAGAATCTCTGAATCTATAGCTTGTCTCTCTCTTCATTCTGACATACTATCAATGCTGATTTCTTATCATTTTTGCAGCTATCTTTAGAGCCATGGGACTGCGAGGCCTGGAGAACCTATCCAGGCCGGGAGGTGGCTGAGTTGCACACCCGGTCGAGGCTGTTGATGCGCGGATACTGGGCCGACCGGTACTTCCTTGGCGAGCGGGTTTTCGACACTCCGATAGCTCCAGCACGACGGAGAGTGCCTCATGCCCCTCCTCGGCACATGTGTCTGCTGGAGGGCTTGACTCAGGAGGACCTGGAGGTAGAGTATAGAGGCTTCTCGACGAACGATTTCCTGTCCGTCGGTGATTTTCCTTCTTACTTTGCCTCTCGGATGCAGGCTCGACTTCCCGAGGTTCTCGAGTACACCCATGTAATTCATCTGACCTTCAACTTCATTCACTGTTACTACTCCTCTTTTTGTCTCAACTTACTGATGGTATTACTTTTTGTAACTTAATGTAGGAGCGGAAGACGCACAAGACTGCGGCTCACTATCGAGCTGAGGCAGCGGCTGAGGCGGGTGGTGCGGCGGCTCCGACTGGACCGGTCGGCGTAGTACTGGGTGACGTGCCGTTCCCACCGGATATGGAGGTGGTGTTGGACCCTAGTCTAGGTTTGGGATCTGGCGTCGTCATTCCTGCTGATCTTCGACAGGCTCCTCCTCCGGTGCAGTTGGACCTTGAGCATAGCACACATGTAAGTCATAAACCGAATGTACAAAGTTAGACGTATCTTACCTGAATATCCTTTTTAATGGATTTTTTTTTGTTTGCAGGTGCCGGCTTAGAGATACCAGGAGATCTGCTAGCGGTTCGGCTTTGCCCGATCCTACATCGGCCGGCTCTATTCCGAGCGACATGAGCTGGTATGAATTTTACACATTTTTACCTTTTTTGCTTCTTATTATTTTGATGACCTTTCTTACACATGCTTGTCTTTGCAGGAGTTGGAGAACGGGAGGCTACGGAGACATCAGTCCCGTCAGTCCAGTGCCGTGAGCCGGCTTCAGGCGGAGGTGGAGCGGCTTCGGATGAGGCTAGAGGTTGAGGGCATCCCGCTCGACTCTTCTGATGAGGATGAGGGCGGCTCTTCCTCTGACGACGGATCACCATCTCCACCCCTTCCGACTGTCGCTGGTCCTAGCCGTAGGCGGCAGTAGTCTTGTTGCATGACTCCTCCATTTCTTGAACACTTTAAGCATTTTAAATTTTTATTAATTTTCGATTTATTTATTTTTTGTGATTGTACAGTTATATCAGCATCTTATGATATTATTTACATTTTACAACACTTGGTTTCTGTCACTTTATGTGTGTTTATGTTTCGTAACTGTGAAGTCTTGTTCCTGTAAAGACAAAACACAAACACAACACCAAATACAAAATAACGATGTACCATTTATTCACAAGAATGGTTCACCTCATTAGCGGTCAGTAAATCGACTTATTGTAAATGAATAAGTGAAATAAAATAAAAATAAAATAAAGTAAATAAAATAATGAACTTAACATGGAACATGATTAAGAATCACTTTCCAAACAGAGAGCATAGCGTAGTACTTACCTGATAGGGCGGTCCACTCAGTGAATGCGGACGTAATGGCTCAACTACCCTTTCTCGATTAATGTAATCATAAAGACTCAACTTCCTTATTGTACAAGCCGTCCTTCTTTTTGATCAATGCCGGTTTGAATGCTCACCGACCCGAACGGACTATTCAGGATTGTCCTTTCAACTACCTCTGACGATGATTATTAAATTGAGTGATGGTGATGTTTCGCCCATCGATTTCTCCATTTTCCTATAAATATAAGTTCCGCTTCGCACCTCCTTCCCACTCAGTGTCCTAAGTACGTCGATTTCTTAAGTGACTTTCCTCCATGGCCTTCAGAAGCCAAGTCTCATCTTTCGTCCAATCCGTTCCTGACGACCTATGGCAAGTCTCTCCTTTGGATCAACTAGCCTAGTTAAGATACTTCAAAGACCTAAAACCTAACCCTAGCTTCTTGTCTTGGCTCATTTCTCATTTCAATCCGAACACCATGGTTTTCCGGTTTGAGGACTCTGAAGTGACTCCGACCTATGAGGAAATGTGCGCCGTGATGGATCATCATCCTGAACAAAACGAAACTCCAGCCTTGCCCCCAGGTCCTAGGTATGATCTAGCTGAGATCGTAGCCTTGTGCCCGGTTTACCTTCCTGACGGCATAAACGTAGATCAAGGTCTTCCTTTGGAACCTTTCTTGAACAAAGTTTTGTCCACCGATCTAGATCTGCCTTGGATCCGAGCTTGTTGCTTCTTGCTGCTGAATGTGTATGCCATGAAGAACCGTCAACCCGGAATTGGAGACTTTCGACTTTTGACCGTTGTTCGTGACATGCAATTGTACCATCGTACCGTCTTCATGATGATCATGGGGGAGACAATGTGTTGGGCCAGGGATATTGCCCTTCACATTACTGACTTCAATATTCACCATCGCGGTTGTCCATTACTATTGCAAGCTTGGGCTCTGGACAAATTAAACCTGATTCCTCCGGTTCCAGCTCGCTTGATTCCAACTTATGGACCTACCGTTTTTCAATCTCGGTCTCGGAGACGCTTCGATTTTGGTGATAACCCTACTATTCGGTGGACCTGTCCTTGGTGGAGAATTAGACTGGCCACGATCAGAAGCATGAATCTTAATTATGTGCTGTATGCTAGTCTAGACCGTTCCATGGCCTATTTCCCAGATAGGATCAGTCGTCAGTATGGGATGATACAGCGTGTTCCCCGAGCCCACAACTTCGAGAGCGGCTTGTTAACATCTCATCTGTTGACCAATTTGGCCGATCGTTGGCAAAGTCGAAACACCATATATTTAGATGAAGGAGTGATGCAAGACACTGTGACGCCTACATATGCCAACTGGTTCTTTACCCCACAATGATGTCATGCTTTGTGAAGGCCGACCTTTGCTGATATGTCTTCTCAGAATAATTGTTGTTTGTTGTTTTTCTCTTACGTTCAAGCCATGAGCTTTTACCTAAATGTATCCGCTTTTCTTTTAATCAATGGTCTTGATGATTCTGTCTTTATTAATTCCTGCACACGTGGACAATGAAAGACAACAAAACTTTTCTTTCGAAATTATTTGCTGTGTTAGTCATCTAGGGCTTCTGCCCTCGGGTTAATAAATGAAAACTCAATAAAGTAAAAAAAAAATTATTCTGTAAACATAGGAACTTATGCTTGTGAACAACAAAGAATGAAGTGACTGTTTTATAATCTGCACAAATTAACAATAACAAATGTTACTCCTCCTATGTATGCGTGAACTAATGCAAGTGCTAAGGTTTTTTTTTTTTTTCTTTTTTTCATGGTTTTGTTGATCCTTCTGGGGGAAATCGCTGAGAAAATGATACTCGTTCCTCTGATCAACGTCTCTTTTTTTATTCAATGTTTAGGCAGGACCAATGGCCAGGGCACTTCACACCAAGTGAGTCGATCTTTGTTTAAATAAACAGAGAGGAAGGTCTTGCATACTTTGACCGTAATACCAGGACAAAAACAAAAATTTTGAAAACACAAATTCTTTTTTAATCTTACTTCTTTTCAACATTATACAGAAGTAAAGAAAGTTTATTCTAATACAATGGTCATTTGCTCTAACTATTTGATTTCATATTCCCCTTCAGGTCAAGTTGATGGTGCTTGAGTAACCAATCACTAATTTGTCACGAACGCATGGCATGAATTCTGCATTTAAGTTAAGCACCACGCTTTAATCCCGAGATTTTACTATCATTATTTTGCATTTTTTTTTTACATGCTCTAACTTTTGCCTAGGCCGCCCTTGCGGGTTTTCAACCTAGCGAGCTCATTTCTTGCCTAAGCCGCCCTTTTCGGGTTTTCAACTTAGCCCCCCCCCCTTTTTTTTTTTTTTTTTTTTTTTTTTTGAATCATCATTTCAGACATAGAATCTTTTCATTTGATCTTGATTGATAATTCGATTGACAGTCTCTCCTTCCACAGTGACTAATTCGACGGCGCCTTTAGGTAGTAGCTTCTGAATTCTGAACGGCCCATGCCAGTTGGGTTTGAATTTCCCACCAGGATGATATTGGGCTTCATGATCCAATAACCTGATCAACACCAAATCTCCATTCTTTAAAGCCTTTGGATGTACCCGCTTGTTGTAGAAACGAGCAATCCTCCTTTTTCTCATCTGATCCTGGAATCGAGCATTCAGTCTTCTTTCGTCTAAGAGTGCCAGATCTTCGTACCTCTTCTTGACCCATTCTTCTTCGGTCAGACCAGTTTCTACCAAAACTCTGAGAGACTTCTTTTCGAGCTCTACTGGTAACACTGCCTCCATCCCGTATACCAATTCAAAGGGGGAAGCTCCATTTACTGCTTTGCAGGTAGTGCGATGCCCCCAGAGCGCGAAAGGAAGTTTCTCAGCCCAGCTTCTATACTTTTCACACATCTTTGACAGGATTCTCTTGATCTCCTTATTTGCAGCTTCTACTGCACCATTAGCCTGAGGGCGATAAGGAGAAGAATGGTGATGCTCAACCTTGCACCTATAAAGCAATTGGCCAACTTCTGCTTGAAAATGAGAACCATTATCTGTAACTATGTGATGAGGAATGCCATAGCGACAGAAAATGTTCTGTTCAATAAACTTTGCCACGTGCTTGGCAGTTAAGATTCTGTAAGATTGAGCCTCAATCCATCTAGAGAAGTAGTCAACTGCAACCAATATATACTGATGACCATTGGATGCTGCAGGTGAAATTTTACCGATGACGTCTATGCCCCATGCAGAAAAAGGCCACGAAGGAGTTGTTGGATGGAGTCCAACAGCGGGTAAGTGGCTTCTATTGTCATGATATTGGCAAACTTTGCAGCGGCGCACATACTTGACGTAATCGCCCTCCATCCTCATCCAAAAATAACCTTGCCTCATGATCTTTCTTGCTAAACTCATACCGCTTAAGTGAGTACCACAGACTCCTTCATGAACTTTTCTCATTATATCCTCTCCTTCTGTCTTGCTCACACATCGCAGTAACATTCCATCCCAGGTTTTCTTATAGAGTTCGCCATCGGCTAGGACGTAGTGTAGAGCCATTTTCCTTAAGACAGCATGGTCCTCTTTCGTCGCCTCGTCAGAAAAGGTACCGTCTTTCACATACCTCAAGATATCCGTAAACCAGGGTTCCTCCTCCGACTCCACCTGATGCACGTAATGTTCTTGATAGCACGGTATATTGGCTGTGGTAATGATAAATGGCTTCTTCGGAACTTTGCTTATATCCTGCCAAGCCGACGCTAAGTTTGCCAAGGCGTCTGGAATTCTGTTATAGGTCCTTCCTATGTGAGTGAAAGTGATCTTGTCAAATACTGCTGCCTTCTTCAACAAATATTCAACATAGGGTTTCAATATTTCTTCTTCTACCTTCCATCTCTCGTTGGCGTGCTCAATAACCAGTAAAGAATCTCCTATTACTTCGACCTCCTTAGCGCTTGATGCAAGAAGAGCTTCCATTCCCATGATGCACGCTTCATATTCTGCCATGTTGTTAGTGACCGGGAATAATAGTCTCTTGCACATGGTTGTGACTTCACCGTTAGGTGCTTCTATAACAATACCAGCCCCAGCTCCGTTTCTGTTGGCTGATCCATCAAAGTACAATCTCCAAGCTCCTGTGTCAACACTCAGCAAATGGTCATCCGGAAATTCCAATTCCCAAGATTCGTCATCTGTCACAGGGTTTTCTGCTAGGAATTCTGCCACAGCTCGACCTTTGACTGTCTTTTTCGTTACGAATTCCGCGTCCACACTAGACATTTGAATCAACCACTTAGACAACCGTCCCTCTAGAGTAGGCGTCCTCTACAAATACTTCAGTGGATCAATCCTGGAGACAAAAGTGACCTTGAAGGAATCGAAATATGGCCTCAATTTCTTTATCGACCACACTATTGCCATGCATGTTTTCTCAATCAGATTGTATTTCTCTTCGGTAGGCAACAGTTTCTTACTGATGTAGTAAATAGCTTTCTCTACTCCAGCGGCATCCGGCTGTACCAGCATCGCTCCCACTCCTGCATCTTCTATAGATAGGTACAAGATCAAAGGTTCTCCTGGTCTTGGTGAGCTAAGCACCGGTGGATTCATCAAGTATTTCTTTATGTGGTCAAAAGCTTTCTGGCAATCTTCATTCCACTTGACTGGCTGATTCTTTTTCAACAACTTGAAAATTGGAGCACAAGTGATGGATAACCTCGAAATAAATCTGCTGATGTACTGAATTTTACCCAGGAAGCTTCTCACCTGCCTTTCTGTTCTTGGCGGCTCCATATCCCGAATGGCTTTTATTTTGTCCGGATCGACCTCAATTCCGTTAGGTCCTACCACAAAACCTAACAATTTTCCCTTCGTCACTCCGAATACGCATTTCTTGGGATTAAGCCTCAAATTGTACTGTTTGACCCGTGTGAAGAACTTCTCCAACATCTCCGCATGTTCTTCTTGTGTTTTTGTCATGATCACCATATCATCTACATACACTTCCAATCCTTTATGGATCATATCATGAAATAACGTAGTAGCCATCCTCTGATATGTTGCCCCGGCGTTTTTTAGCCCAAACGGCATCACTCTGTAGCAAAATGTTCCAAAGTCAGTGGTGAAAGCGGTCTTATGTTTATCCACTAAGGCCATCAATATCTGATTATACCCTGAAAATCCGTCCATGATAGAATAACATCCCATTCCAGCAGCACTGTCTATCAAAACATCTATGTGTGGAAGTGGAAAGTCATCCTTAGGCGAGGCTTTGTTCAGATCCCTGTAGTCGACACAGACCTTTATCCTGCCATCTTTCTTCAGCACTAGGAATATGTTCGCCAACCATTCCGGATAGTGTACTACTTCCAAGAATCCTGCATCCAGCTGCTTCTGGACTTCAGCTTTGATCTTGTCCTGCCACTCTGGTCTGACTCTTCTCCTTTTCTGCTTTACTGGCTTAACACTCGGATCAGTAGGGATAAAGTGCTCTGCTATCGATCTGTAGATCCCTGGCATGTCCGCGTAGCTCCAGGCAAATACCTCTGAGTTTCTTTTGATACATTCTTGAAGATCCTGTCTGAGCTCAGTTTTAAAGTCTGATCCGATTTCAATTATTTTAGGATCTTCGGCGGTGCTTAAATTAAATGCGAAATTATGCAATGCATTTATCTCAAATATGCGAGTGATATAATCAATGCCATGAACATGACAATCAGGAAAACAAGAAAACAAATAGTCAAAGTTCACTTCCATTGATTGAAATAAAAGAGGAAAACCATCCATATTGTTCTTAAAACAAGCATTAGGAAAACAAAATACAGGATTAACTGCCTGTTCAATACATTCATTACAAGCATCTTTAATTGCCTGGATCACTTCGTCGGCATCTGCGCCTTCTTCTTCTTCCGCCGGGGTAGCTTCTTTCTTGGCCTTTCCCTGCTCTATCGCCTTCTTTGCCTTCCTCTCTGCCTCTTCGGCATCTTCAGCAGCTAGAACAGACTGGAGGATCCGTGCCTTGGCCTTCTGCTCTTGCACTGACTTGGTAGCTTCATCCCCAATCCCCAAAAAGTCTTCAAACTCAGCTATCTTCTTCAACCAATCAGATTCAGTACTTACTTCTGTCATGCATACCATGAACTCGGTTCCATCCACCAGCTGTTTCAAAGAAGGTTCGGGCGACTTGACCAATTTCTCCTCATAATCGGTCATAAATATCTGAAATTCCCCTTCAGCTTGTGGAACAAAGAAAATCTGATTCAAGTTTGACCCTCTGACCGGAGATCGAATCTCATATTTTTCTTTCTTTCTATTTTCAGAATACCCCAGCCCACGTTTGTCTTGCTGCCCGGATGCTGATGAAAGAGGCTCAAACCTTCCTTGCAACTCCCGACCCAAACCTTTGCCATACTGCCAATTCATCTTCTTCATCATTTTTCTAGAAAAAGGACTCATGCTGTTTACTGCGCTCTTGCTCTTGGCGATGGATGCATCAATTACTGCCACTTGGAAGCCTGATAAGGGTACCGCCAGTTCTAGACCTTCCACTGTAGCCACATTAAGATCCTCCTGTGCGTTAACGGTCACCACGTCTGTACCCCACGGGATTTTTACTTTTCTGTGCAGAGTGGATGGAACCGCACCTAGGGGATGAAGCCACGGCCTTCCTAACAAAAGAGCATAGTTGGCTAGGATGTCCAGCACAATCACGTCTACCCAACTTTCCACTGTCCCCGTGGATATCTTTGCTTTGAAGGTCCCTTTTGCATTCCGCATAGTGTTATCATAAGCCTTGACCACCATGTTTGATGGCTCAAGCTCTGACTCTTCGATCTTAAACTTGGACAGCATTTTCAACAGACATACACAAAGTGCGGACCCATTATCCACCATCACATTCCTAGTATCTCGTCCATTGACGGCAATTTGAATATACAGTGGCTTACAGTGGTTCCTTCCTTCTGGTGGGAGGTCTGAGTCAAAGAAAGTGACTTCGCCTATCCTCCGCTGTAGCACATTGATCATATCAACACTTTGAATTCGAGCCGGCACTCTGACGAATGTCATAGCTTCAAGTAAAGCTTCTCTGTGCTCCTTTGATGCTATCAGCAAATCCCATATTGAAACGTCTGCTCTGGTTCATTGTAATTGACTCAGCACCGAACTGGTAGTTACCCTATTAAGCGTCTTGTTCTGACTACTTTCTCCCATCTCAGCAGTCTTCTTCTGCCCTTTCACTACCTCCTCTTCTTTCTTTTTCTCTTTCAGGTTCTCCCCGTCTTTCTCTATCATTTTCTTCCTTGCTCCATCAACAACAATCTCTTTTCCTTTAGTGTGCATACTGCTCTCGGGATTATACACTCGCCCGCTGCGGGTCAAGCTTTGAACACCTACTTCATTCACTTCTTCTTCACTGCTGTAATACCATTGTTCTTCTTGATCGACCAAACTCTTTTGAATGGCCAGCTGGAGTTGCTCATCTTCCTCTTCCGGCACGTCGCCTACCTTCACAGTGATACTTTTCTCGATTTTAATCTTCACTGGCACCTTCTCTTCCTCATCACTGTTACAGTCATCCCATATGTTCAACATGGCGTACATCCGCTCTTCCCATTCTGCTTCAGCTAATACCACTTCTTCTGGTAACCCGCTCCCAATCGCATTGACCGATCCACCCGACTGAGACTTACGAGGTGGGTAATTGTATTGATATTGAGGAAGCGGATTATTCTTAGTGCTTGGCTTGCCCTTTTTCGAGGGCTTGGTAATTTTTCCACTGTCAATCAAATCTTGAATGTCGTGCCTTAATTTGAAACATTCATCAGTCGAATGCCCTTTGCACTGATGGTAATCACAATTTCAGTCCATATGCCTCCCTCGCATGGGCTTAGTCGGATCGACTGGTAGCTTTGACAACAGCCCGTTCTTAATGCAAGATCTTAGTACTGTGCTCAAAGGTCTTCCTAAGTCAGTGAACTCTCTCCTAGTTCTCTCATTAACTGCACCTATCACAGCATTACTGGCTCCTGACTGATTCTGATTACTGCTTCCGGCACCTCTGTCACCATAAGAAGTCCGATAATTACCAAACCCTCTGTTCTTCTTCTTTTCTTCCTTGTATAATTCCTCGATGTTTAGACCAGCACTTTGAACCAAAGAAAAATCAGTGAGCGGCTAAGTCAGCATCCTTTCTTTGAAGAAGGGCAACAAGCTCCTGCTAAAGATTCTGATCAGCTCTTTGTCCTTTGGCCTTGTCTGAACTCTATACAACTTAGTCCTCCACCTTCTGTAGTAATCAGAAAAGCTTTCATCCTTCCCTTGTCTCAAACTCTCCAGATCACGCAGACTGAACTCATCACTCTCTTCAGTCTTGAAATGTTTGAGAAAGGCGGTTTGCAGTTTGATCCAATTCTTCTGAACCTCCTCGTCTAAACCGTCATACCACCTCCGATAATCCTTATGTAGTGTTTGCGGGAATGCTTGCAAAACATCTTCTTCGTTATACCGGTTCATTTGGGATACTCGGAGAAATTCAGACAAGTGGGAACGAGGATCATTATCTCCTTCAAATATGGAATGCTTGAAGGTTTTGAAAGAAGCCGAGCTGGTCGGGTGCAAGACATACTCAGTTATATGAAAATTGGTGGCCGAGTCTTTCTCCTTTACTGCTGCCATCTTGTCGAACCTTTCTTTCAGATCGGCGAGTTGCTTGAGCATATCATTTTCAACCGGGATAGTGTTTCCGACAGAAGCCTGATTACTTGACACAGGTTCCGGGATTGGTCTTTCATCAGCCACAGGTTGGCTACCCGAAGGAGGAGTATTCTGGTTTTGGGCCCTGTCTTGAGCAAGAGCCGCAGCCACAATATGGGCAATGGTCCTTATCTGAGCTTCAGAAAATCCGGTCTCATTTTCTGTGTTATCTACCATTTCTGCTGGATCTGAATCGGATTCTGAATCTGATGAACTGGACTGATTCACGGAGTTGACTGGAACGAATTCGGGGATTGGGGATGTTCTGATTAAACGCTGACCAGGATGCCGATTCCAAACTCTCAAAGTGGTTTCCCGGGAAGGATCAATTCTGACAAGAAAAATTCTGAGTTACAGAGGGTCCTGCATGTATGCATGTGAAAATGAGAGCACATAGGATGGAGAATGCGTTTCTAATGCGCTAAGGCCGGTATGGAGATAAGGTCTCGATTTCAACGACCGGATCAAAAATTCGGTATGAATAATGCATCAACAACTTATTTTGTATTTAAACATTTCAAGCATTATCTGTCGTCAATCGTTCCTTTTGGATTTACGGTTGACTATTTTCTCTCGAATCCCTAACTTTTGCCTCGGAATGAAAGAATTTCCGAACGGGATTTTACTTTTTGTTGTTTATTATTTTTTTTTGTATCCTTACTTTTTGCCTTGGAACATATGGTCCCAAGCAGGATTTTCTGTTATTTTGTTACAGAATTTTATAATCTCTCACTTATTTTCAGATAATGCGAGAAATGTTGAAATACAAAAGAACTGCAACCCCCTTATAACTCCCTTTTCTTTTGGGTATTAGTTCACTATAAGTAATTGCATTATATTATTCATAATGAATTTGAAATCCGGTCTTACAATCAAGGTCAAATGTCCATACCGAACATTAGCTCTTATTAATGCATGGCTGAAAAGGAAGGTGTTACATGGTGCATGAATGTCACAACATATGTACAGTTTATAGCAATCAGGGGAACGGGAGTTGGGAAATGCATGCCTTCCAACCTTATTTCTCCCACACACGGATTCCATTGGTATAAATTCCAACATCTGTTTCCTAGGTATTGGTCTAATCTCGACAACCAACTGGGGGTTTTGAGATTGACGATATATAAACTCTCGAAAATGAATGCGGCATTATAACAGCAAATAAAATCGGGTGCACCTTAGGGGAAGTAACTAAGGTTTTCAACTATATGCATTGGCTTTAGTCTTATTGGGCTTAACAAAGTCTGGGTTCCGCAAACAGGATTCGGGCTTTTGTTGGGCCTACTCCTTTTGACGCACCTTTAAGGTACTAGGTTTGCGGTTGGTAGTGATGTTAATCCTCGGATGGATGCGCCTAAATCGCATGGTCTAGGCTAGATCCATCGTCAAACTTAACACCAGTACCGAAGGGTGATACGGGTAGAATGAGGTAAGAAGAGAGAGATGCAAGTGAATGCAAAAATCCTATGAAAGGAAAAAGAAAGCAATTAAACATATATGGACGATTAATAATTTTCCATCGGCTTTTTCTAACCAATTTTTATTTAGAAATAGTAGGCTTTTAGAGTCAATTCCTAATTGCAACTACTATATTGTTTATTAGAAACAACCGGGGATAGTGGGTGCAAAATCCCCAGTGAAGTCGCCAAACTGTTTTCCCCCTGGAGAAAATTGTGGTTTTATTTGGTGTACTTGAATACTTTATTAAAAAGAAGTGGTAAAACCCTTTTGGATATGCGGTGCCGAATAAATCGGTCTTATAAAACATTTCAAGTCGCCACCCATTATTTCGGCAATGGGACCGTTTTGATTTTATTTTATAAAAGTGACTCCATTTTAACCCATTTGATTCAAGGCCTTTTATTTTGGAAAACTGGTCAAGCGAACCAATGAGGTTCTAGGTAAGGGAATTGGGTACGTCGGCCCGTTGGAAGCCGACGCCCGGAAAAATCGGCCTCTTTTAACCTACAATTTCTAATTTGATTTTATTTTAGAAAAGCCAATTATTTAAACCCAACCCGAACAAATCGAACCGAGCTTCTATGTGGAAAATTAATTAACCGTCCCAATTAATTTCATCCATTGCATTCATCACAAATAAAGTATATCATTCACCATCCATTCATAACACATACTGAAATAAAATAAAAGACCCGCTCTTGCCTTATGGTTAAAGGCGGGCCACAAACCGAATTCGATAATATGATAAATAATAAATAAAGAGAAATAAACCCTAAAACCTCATAATCATTAATAATTAATCAATTTGATTTGATTAAATCTTAATTTGCCCATGTTTGATCGCTCTCTGAGTTGAGATTAAAAGCTGCTTAATAACATGAAATTGAAATGAAATGAGGAAAATATACTGAAATTTTAGGACAGTCGCGTCACGCAGCTGCTCCAGGAAGAACAGTCGCGTCACGCGGGTGTTCTTATTGATTATGGAACTTTAGAACAGTCGCGTCACGCGGGTGTTCTATGAAGAACAGTCGCGTGGCGCAACTCTTAAAATATTACTGGAGATTGGAAAAGTCGCATCACGCGGGTGTTCTATGAAGAACAGTCGCGTGACGGAACTCCTAGCTGCGTGACGGAACTATTTTTGCCTTATTAGGATTCCCAATTTTATTAATTATTAATCCAAAATATCACATTAAATATGAATACGAGAATAATAATATTCTGGGTATACGAATAGCTGCGTCACGCAGCTGGTCCAGTCCAAACCAAAGACTTTAGGACATGAACAGCCGCGTCACGCAGGTAGTAGCTGCGTGATGCAACTGCTCTGGTCCGCAACTACCTTTCAAACTATCCTTTTTTACGTTTCTTTCTTGTTAACAGTGATTTAATACAACTCAGAAACACTCAAAGATGGGCAAAATATAGCTTAACCAAAACCAAACTAACTAAAATACTAAGAAAATGAGACTTTCATAGATAAGTATCAAAAATGCAAAAGAATGGTTTAGATGATTACCTAACCCTCAGATTTGAGGATTGCATACGATATGGTTGATCTAAGGATGAAGCTTCACGATCCCAGAAGTGTTCAACGTCCAATCTTAACAATAAAAACCTTTCTTTTCCTCTCTTTTTACTCTTTTTTTATGTCCTTTTTATATTTTCAAGCTTTTAATCTATGTGCCTAATGGCTTGATCTTCCTCAAGATTACTCACTGGAGTCTTTGAGGAAAACCCTAGCCGCAATCGTTTCCTTTTTGTCTAAAAATGCCTTAGTCTTTTGAGAGAAATGAGAAAAGCTTCAAAAGTCCCGTTTTTGCTGTGTAATGCAGTATTTATATGGCTAGGGCAACAGGGCAGTCGCGTCACGCGGGTAGTAGCTGCGTGACGCACCCGTAAGCCTGCGTGACGCAGCTTACTTTTCGTACAGTTGCCGCGTATCCATACAAACAGTGCAAGCCATTGCACGGGCGCGCGCCAGGGGTGTCAGACCCGTTAGAGCTGCGTGACGCAACTAAGAGTGCCGTCACGCAGGTATTAGCTGCGTGACGCAGCCCTAACACGGGTCAGACTCCTTTGGGCGGTTTGATTCAATTTTTGATTTAGGCACTTCTGGTTTATTGTGAAACCTCATCCTTTGTCCTCATATCATCATTGGGTCAGGTGGAGGCATAAAACCACGCGTCAACAGTTTGCCCCCCCACTTTATCATTAATTGTATAAACGATTAATGCTAAAGTGGTCTATTGACGCGCCTTCTTTCAGGCAATCCTCTCAAAACTCGGTTTGATTGGTTTGAAAAGATGCTGAGTCAATCATCTGGTCACCTCCTAAGCTCGGTTTGATTGGCTTTGTCGGCTTCCATGTAATCTGAAGAGACGTCTTCGAAGCTCGGTTTGATCGGCTTGAAGAGCTTTGATCCGGCCACCCACTCAGCTCGGTTTGATCGACTTTGTCGGCTTCCATGTAATCTGAAGAGACGTTCTCGAAGCTCGGTTTGATCGGCTCGAGAAATGTTGATTTGATAGCAAAGTCTTCGAAGCTCGGTTTGATCGGCTTGAAGAGATGCTGAGTCAATCATCTGGTCACCTCCTAAGCTCGGTTTGATTGGCTTTGTCGGCTTCCATGTAATCTGAAGAGACATCCTCGAAGCTCAGTTTGATCGGCTTGAAGAGCTTTGATCTGGCCACCCACTCAGCTCGGTTTGATCGGCTTTGTCGGCTCCAGTCGGTTTTGAAAAAGGGATCTTCGAGGCTCAGTTTGATCGGCCCGAAAAATGTTGGTTTTACCCTGGTCAACTTTGCAACTCAACATCATTGACTGGGGAAGAAGATTTCAAACAGCTTCGCAATACATCATCACTATTTTGAAATTGTTCTGACAAGGTTCGCAATGCACCATCACTAATCAGCCGGACTTATCGGCTTCGAGAAACCATCACCGGTTGGCCTGAAAGAAATTGTTCACGAGAAAAAGACGAGCACTGTCCGTGTACGAATAGACCTTGCTTTCTGTTAGAAAGGTATTGGAACATCACATGTTCCCATGCAAGAGTTCTTATTAAGGCAGAAGGTCATACTTTTGCCCCCAGTCCGGAATCCCAGCCTAGAACCAGAGGTATTCACTTTTTATAAACGCATTATTATTATTTTTGTGAAAATTTTACCAAAAATTTTAGCAGGAAAGACTTAACAAAACTGTTACTTGTATTTTTCAAGTATATCCTTTATGATATAGTGTTTAAAAGGGAACTTACCTGAGGGTAATATGGACAATTTAATGCTCCTGACCCCGGTGCGGTAAGTTGATGAAAGTTGCAGCCGTATATGAGCCGTACATCGACGTCATGTCGTCGGAATGGGTCGTCGTGAGCTTTTGAAATGGGCCGTGTGGGCCTGTTGGGCTCGAAAAGGGATAACAGGCCCAGTGCTCTTGTTGGGCCCAGTTGAATGGGCTTCGGCCCAGCTAGTTTTACTATAAGTAGTTTCCTTCTCAATCGATTCAATTTCACTTATTCACAAACCCTAAGCGATTGGAAATTCTCTGAACTGTTCAATTGAAAGGATGTCACAGATCTCAGAAATCCCTACTTCTGCCTACACTCCGGAGATGGAGGTTCTCATGGCCCTGCCCGATATTCCTACGTTTGACGGTGAGCCGGTGCCGGTGAGCCGGAACCCGCTAACCCCCGGGACGCGACCATTGCAGCTCCTTCCGTTGCCGGGTTCGGAATTTCCAGTCCGGTACGAAACGAATCAGATGCGTGGCTTTCGATCCGAGGTAAGTACAAAATTTCTTCAATTTTCTGTTTTTACTGCTTTTAATCCGTAACTGTAGCAATAGGATTATTTTTCACTATTTGCGCTTGCGTCGGCAGTCGCGTCACGCAGGTAGGAGTTGCGTGGCGCGGCTGTTCTTCCATGAACAGTTGCGTGACGCAGCTGTTCTTGTGAGAACAGTTGCGTGACGCGGCTGTTCGAGACGCCAGAAACCCTAACTTGCCTTGAACCTTAGGATTAACCTCTTTTGACTGTGTTTAGACCTTGATTTGTTAACTTTTAATTGCTGATAACTCTGGACGGCTTGATTTTGCCCTGTAATTGCACAAAAATAGTATAAATGTAGTAAAACAAAGTTAAAATTAAACTGCTGCGTACCTTCGACAGTTGCGTCACGCAGCTGTTCTTCTGCGTGACGCGACTGTTCGTCAATGAATGAGAGTCTCGAACAGTTGCGTGACGCGACTAGAGAGATGCGTGACGCAACTTTGTGGTCGCGTGACGCATCCGTTCTTGGGGCCACATATGTTGAACAGTTGCGTGACGCGACTGTAGAGTGGCGTGACGCGAGTGCTAAGATGCGCTACGCAGCTGTGCTTCCGATTGCGCAACTTGGGTAAAGCTGCACGGCGCGACTCTGTAGACGCGTGACGCGACTGGGAACTGCGTGACGCGGCTATGGTTCGAACCAGTACTCGAGTTTTTGTTCCTCCTGTCATAAAAAAATGAGCAATTATTAGTCTTACATTTATTGAAATTGAAATTTACTTACAGGTTAATCTGGGAATGCCCGCTCAGGCGGATCGGCTACTGATGCTTCTGCTTTCTGGGATCTGCTGGACCCTCCTATGCGAGCTCGGGTTGTCGCTGCAGGTTTCGGGGATTATGCCGTCGGATTGCGCCGCACACAGCCTCGTTTCCCGCCCGCTATGCGATATGCACTGATGGAGCGGTGGAACGACTGCACGCACACTTTCGTGTTCGGGTTTGGAGAGATGACCCTCACTCCCGCGGATTATGCTGCTATTACCGGCTTACGCTTCACTGGCCCGGTTCCCCCGCTAGACGCACGGTACCAGACGGCTGCTATCGGAGACCAGCTATTCCGTTCCCTCCTTGGTGTCACGACGCAGACCCGATACACCGTGCAGGGGTGTATGTCTTACGAGACGGTTTTTCGGTTCTGGGCCGAGAGGATCAGGACCCGGTTGGAGGCTTGGCGAGAGTTGCCAGAGGATGTCCGACCTGCTGCTCGTGCGTATACTCGCGAGGAGAGGGACCAGGCTGCTCGGTCCTTCTTGTTCTACATCATTTCCTCGCAGCTACTATGCACCTCCCAGAATAAGGGAGATCCTGCGGTGCTGGCGTGTCTTCGGGACCTGAGCCAGGTCGGGTCCTTCGACTGGGCCACACTTAGTTTGGCTCATCTCTATCATGGTGTTGACGTCTGGACCCGTGGTAGCGGTGAGTCAAACTGGCTATTCATCCGGCCTTTGGAGGTAACACACTTTCATTCTCATTTTTTTTTTCTTTTCTTCTTTGATCCGCTGTTCTCAACTGTTCAATTAACTGATGTTATTTTTTGTCTCTGCTACAGGTGTGGTCTTACGAGTACTGCATTTATCCTGGCGGTCCTAGCGGTGACTCACCCATCGAGTCCAGGAGGATTCCTCGCTATCTAGCTCACTGCCATCACACTTATGCCAATGGCGAGGATCCGGAGTACTGGCGGAGCTTCCTTAACGACCGGGAGTTGTCCGATGTGAGTACAGGAAGAATCTCTGAATCTGTAGCTTGTCTCTCTCTTCATTCTGACATACTATCAATGCTGATTTCTTATCATTTTTGCAGCTATCTTTAGAGCCATGGGACTGCGAGGCCTGGAGAACCTATCTAGGCCGGGAGGTGGCTGAGTTGCACACCCGGTCGAGGCTGTTGATGCGCGGATACTGGGCCGACCGGTACTTCCTTGGCGAGCGGGTTTTCGACACTCCGGTAGCTCCAGCACGACGGAGAGTGCCTCATTCCCCTCCTCGGCACATGTGTCTGCTGGAGGGCTTGACTCGGGAGGACCTGGAGGTAGAGTATAGAGGCTTCTCGGCGAACGATTTCCTGTCCGCCAGTGATTTTCCTTCTTACTTTGCCTCTTGGATGCAGGCTCGACTTCCCGAGGTTCTCGAGTACACCCATGTAATTCATCTGACCTTCAACTTCATTCACTGTTACTAGTCCTCTTTTTGTCTCAACTTACTGATGGTATTACTTTCTGTAACTTAATGTAGGAGCGGAAGACGCACAAGACTGCGGCTCACTATCGAGCTGAGGCAGCGGCTGAGGCGGGTGGTGCGGCGGCTCCGACTAGACCGGTCGGCGTAGTACTGGGGGACGTGCCGTTCGCACCGGATATGGAGGTGGTGTTGGACCCTAGTCTAGGTTTGGGATCTGGCGTCGTCATTCCTGCTGATCTTCGACAGGCTCCTCCTCCGGTGCAGTTGGACCCTGAGCATAGCACACATGTAAGTCATAAACCGAATGTACAAAGTTAGAAGTATCTTACCTGAATATCCTTTTTAATGGATTTTTTTTTTGTTTGCAGGTGTGCTGATCTTCGACAGGCTCCTCCTCCGGTGCAGTTGGACCCTGAGCATAGCACACATGTAAGTCATAAACCGAATGTACAAAGTTAGAAGTATCTTACCTGAATATCCTTTTTAATGGATTTTTTTTTTGTTTGCAGGTGTCGGCTCAGAGATACCAGGAGATCTGCCAGCGGTTCGGCTTTGCCCGATCCTACATCGGCCGGCTCTATTCCGAGCGACATGAGCTGGTATGAATTTTACACATTTTTACCTTTTTTGCTTATTATTATTTTGATGACCTTTCTTTCACATGCTTGTCTTTGTAGGAGTTGGAGAACGGGAGGCTACGGAGGCATCAGTCCCGCCAGTCCAGTGCCGTGAGCCGGCTTCAGGCGGAGGTGGAGCGGCTTCGGACGAGGCTGGAGGTTGAGGGCATCCCGCTCGACTCTTTTGATGAGGATGAGGATGGCTCTTCTTCTAACAACGGGCCACCATCGCCACCCCCTCTAACTGTCGCTGGTCCTAGCCGTAGGCGGCAGTAGTCTCGCTGCACATCTTCTCCGTTTTTGGACATTTATTAGTTTTCTATTTATTTTTGTGATTGTACAGTTATATCAACATTTTATGATATTATTTACATTTTACAACACTTGGTTTCTGTCACTTTATGTGTGTTTATGTTTCGTAACTGTGAAGTCTTGTTCCTGTAAAGACAAAACACGAACACAACACCAAATACAAAATAACGATGTACCATTTATTCACAAGAATGGTTCACCTCATTAGCGGTCATTAAATCGACTTATTGTAAATGAATAAGTGAAATAAAATAAAAATAAAATAAAGTAAATAAAATAATGAACTTAACATGGAACATGATTAAGAATCACTTTCCAAACAGAGAGCATGGCGTAGTACTTACCTGATAGGGCGGTCCACTCAGCGAATGCGGACGTAATGGCTCAACTACCCTTTCTCGATTAATGTAATCATAAAGACTCAACTTCCTTATTGTACAAGCCGTCCTTCTTTTTTATCAATGCAGGTTTGAATGCTCACCGACCCGAACGGACTATTCAGGATTGTCCTTTCAACTACCTCTGACGATGATTATTAAATTGAGTGATGGTGATGTTTCGCCCATCGATTTCTCCATTTTCCTATAAATATAAGTTCCGCTTCGCACCTCCTTCCTACTCAGTGTCCGAAGTACATCGATTTCTTAAGTGACTTTCCTCCATGGCCTTCAAAAGCCAAGTCTCATCTTTCGTCCAATCCGTTCCTGACGACCTATGGCAAGTCTCTCCTTTGGATCAACTAGCCTGGTTAAGATACTTCAAAGACCTAAAACCTAACCCTGGCTCCTTGTCTTGGCTCATTTCTCATTTCAATCCGAACACCATGGTTTTCCGGTTTGAGGACTCTGAAGTGACTCCGACCTATGAGGAAATGTGCGCCGTGATGGATCATCATCCTGAACAAAACGAAACTCCAGCCTTGCCCCCAGGTCCTAGGTATGATCTAGCTGAGATCGTAGCCTTGTGCCCGGTTTACCTTCCTGACGGCATAAACGTAGATCAAGGTCTTCCTTTGGAACCTTTCTTGAACAAAGTTTTGTCCACCGATCTAGATCTGCCTTGGATCCGAGCTTGTTGCTTCTTGCTGCTGAATGTGTATGCCATGAAGAACCGTCAACCCGGAATTGGAGACTTTCGACTTTTGACCGTTGTTCGTGACATGCAATTGTACCATCGTACCGTCTTCATGATGATCATGGGGGAGACAATGTGTTGGGCCAGGGATATTGCCCTTCACATTACTGACTTCAATATTCACCATCGCGGTTGTCCATTGCTATTGCAAGCTTGGGCTCTGGACAAATTAAACCTGATTCCTCCGGTTCCAGCTCGCTTGATTCCAACTTATGGACCTGCTGTTTTTCAATCTCGGTCTCGGAGACGCTTCGATTTTGGTGATAACCCTACTATTCGGTGGACCTGTCCTTGGTGGAGAATTAGACTGGCCACGATCAGAAGCATGAATCTCAATTATGTGTTGTATGCTAGTCTAGACCGTTCCATGGTCTATTTCCCAGATAGGATCAGTCGTCAGTATGGGATGATACAGCGTGTTCCCCGAGCCCACAACTTCGAGAGCGGGTTGTTAACATCTCATCTGTTGACCAATTTGGCCGATCGTTGGCAAAGTCAAAACACCATATATGTAGATGAAGGAGTGATGCAAGACACTGTGACGCCTACATATGCCAACTGGTTCTTTACCCCACAATGATGTCATGCTTTGTGAAGGCCGACCTTTGCTGATATGTCTTCTCAGAATAATTGTTGTTTGTTGTTTTTCTCTTGCGTTCAAGCCATGAGCTTTTACCTAAATGTATCCGCTTTTCTTTTAATCAATGGTCTTGATGATTCTGTCTTTAGTAATTCCTGCACACATGGACAATGAAAGACAACAAAACTTTTCTTTCGAAATTATTTGCTGTGTTAGTCATCTAGGGCTTCTGCCCTCGGGTTAATAAATGAAAACTCAATAAAGTAAAAAAAAAAAAAATTATTCTGTAAACATAGGAACTTATGCTTGTGAACAATAAAGAATGAAGTGACTGTTTTATAATCTGCACAAATTAACAATAACAAATGTTACTCCTCTTATGTATGCGTGAACTAATGCAAGTGCTAAGGTTTTTTTTTTTTTTTTTTTTTTTTCATGGTTTTGTTGATCCTTCTGGGGGAAATCGCTGAGAAAATGATACTCGTTCCTCTGACCAACGTCTCCTTTTTTTATTCAATGTTTAGGCAGGACCAATGGCTAGGGCACTTCACACCAAGTGAGTCGATCTTTGTTTAAATAAACAGAGAGGAAGGTCTTGCATACTTTGACCGTAATACCAGGACAAAAACAAAAATTTTGAAAACACAAATTCTTTATTAATCTTACTTCTTTTCAACATTATACAGAAGTAAAGAAAGTTTATTCTAATACAATGGTCATTTGCTCTAACTATTTGATTTCCTATTCCCCTTCAGGTCAAGTTGATGGTGCTTGAGTAACCAATCACTAATTTGTCACGAACGCATGGCATGAATTCTGCATTTAAGTTAAGCACCACGCTTTAATCCCGAGATTTTACTATCATTATTTTGCATTATTTTTTTACATGCTCTAACTTTTGCCTAGGCCGCCCTTGCGGGTTTTCAACCTAGCGAGCTCATTTCTTGCCTAAGCCGCCCTTTTCGGGTTTTCAACTTAGCCCCCCCCCCCTTTTTTTTTTTTTTTTTTTTTTGAAATCATCATTTCAGACATAGAATCTTTTCATTTGATCTTGATTGATAATTCGATTGACAGGCTCTCCTTCCATAGTGACTAATTCGACGGCACCTTTAGGTAGTAGCTTCTGAATTCTGAACGGCCCATGCCAGTTGGGTTTGAATTTCCCACCAGGATGATATTGGGCTTCATGATCCAATAACCTGATCAACACCAAATCTCCATTCTTTAAAGCCTTTGGATGTACCCGCTTGTTGTAGAAACGAGCAGTCCTCCTTTTTCTCATCTGATCCTGGAATCGAGCATTCAGTCTTCTTCCGTCTAAGAGTGCCAGATCTTCGTACCTCTTCTTGACCCATTCTTCTTCGGTCAGACCAGTTTCTACCAAAACTCTGAGAGACTTCTTTTCGAGCTCTACTGGTAACACTGCCTCCATCCCGTATACCAATTCAAAGGGGGAAGCTCCATTTACTGCTTTGAAGGTAGTGCGATGCCCCCAGAGCGCGAAAGGAAGTTTCTCAGCCCAGCTTCTATACTTTTCACACATCTTTGACAGGATTCTCTTGATCTCCTTATTTGCAGCTTCTACTGCACCATTAGCCTGAGGGCGATAAGGAGAAGAATGGTGATGCTCAACCTTGCACCTATAAAGCAATTGGCCAACTTCTGCTTGAAAATGAGAACCATTATCTGTAACTATGTGATGAGGAACGCCATAGCGACAGAAAATGTTCTGTTCAATAAACTTTGCCACGTGCTTGGCAGTTAAGATTCTGTAAGATTGAGCCTCAATCCATCTAGAGAAGTAGTCAACTGCAACCAATATATACTGATGACCATTGGATGCTGCAGGTGAAATTTTACCGATGACGTATATGCCCCATGCAGAAAAAGGCCACGAAGGAGTTGTTGGATGGAGTCCAACAGCGGGTAAGTGGCTTCTATTGTCATGATATTGGCAAACTTTGCAGCGGCGCACATACTTGACGCAATCCCCCTCCATCCTCATCCAAAAATAACCTTGCCTCATGATCTTTCTTGCTAAACTCATACCGTTTAAGTGAGTACCACAGACTCCTTCATGAACTTTTCTCATTATATCCTCTCCTTCTGTCTTGCTCACACATCGCAGTAACATTCCATCCCAGGTTTTCTTATAGAGTTCGCCATCGGCTAGGACGTAGTGTAGAGCCATTTTCCTTAAGACAGCACGGTCCTCTTTCGTCGCCTCGTCAGAAAAGGTACCGTCTTTCACATACCTCAGGATATCCGTAAACCAGGGTTCCTCCTCCGACTCCACCTGATGCACGTAATGTTCTTGATAACACGGTATATTGGCTGTGGTAATGATAAATGGCTTCTTCGGAACTTTGCTTATATCCTGCCAAGCCGACGCTAAGTTTGCCAAGGCGTCTGGAATTCTGTTATAAGTCCTTCCTATGTGAGTGAAAGTGATCTTGTCAAATACTGCTGCCTTCTTCAACAAATATTCAACATAGGGTTTCAATCTTTCTTCTTCTACCTTCCATCTCTCGTTGGCGTGCTCAATAACTAGTAAAGAATCTCCTATTACTTCGACCTCCTTAGCGCCTGATGCAAGAAGAGCTTCCATTCCCATGATGCACGCTTCATATTCTGCCATGTTGTTAGTGACCGGGAACAATAGTCTCTTGCACATGGTTGTGACTTCACCGTTAGGTGCTTCTATAACAATACCAGCCCCAGCTCCGTTTCTGTTGGTTGATCCATCAAAGTACAATCTCCAAGCTCCTGTGTCAACACTCAGCAAATGTTCATCCGGAAATTCCAATTCCCAAGATTAGTCGTCTGTCACAGGGTTTTCTGCTAGGAATTCTGCCACAGCTCGACCTTTGACTGTCTTTTTCGTTACGAATTCCGCGTCCACACTAGACATTTGAATCAACCACTTAGACAGCCGTCCCTCTAGAGTAGGCGTCCTCTGCAAATACTTCAGTGGATCAATCTTGGAGACAAAAGTGACCTTGAAGGAATCGAAATACAGCCTCAATTTCTTTATCGACCACACTACTGCCAAGCACGTTTTCTCTATCAGATTGTATTTCTCTTCGGTAGGCAACAGTTTCTTACTGATGTAGTAAATAGCTTTCTCTACTCCAGCGGCATCCGGCTGTACCAGCATCGCTCCCACTCCTGCATCTTCTATAGATAGGTACAAGATCAAAGGTTCTCCTGGTCTTGGTGAGCTAAGCACCGGTGGATTCATCAAGTATTTCTTTATATGGTCAAAAGCTTTCTGGCAATCTTAATTCCACTTGACTGGCTGATTCTTTTTCAACAACTTGAAAATTGGAGCACAAGTGATGGATAACCTCGAAATAAATCTGCTGATGTACTGAATTTTACCCAGGAAGCTTCTCACCTGCCTTTCTGTTCTTGGCGGCTCCATATCCCGAATGGCTTTTATTTTGCCCGGATCGACCTCAATTCCGTTAGGTCCTACCACAAAACCTAACAATTTTCCCTTCGTCACTCCGAATACGCACTTCTTGGGATTAAGCCTCAAATTATACTGTTTGACCCGTGTGAAGAACTTCTCCAACATCTCCGCATGTTCTTCTTGTGTTTTTGTCATGATCACCATATCATCTACATACACTTCCAATCCTTTATGGATCATATCATGAAATAACGTAGTAGCCATCCTCTGATATGTTGCCCCGGCGTTTTTTAGCCCAAACGGCATCACTCTGTAGCAAAATGTTCCAAAGTCAGTGGTGAAGGCGGTCTTATGTTTATCCACTAAGGCCATCAATATCTGATTATACCCTGAAAATCCGTCCATGATTGAATAACATCCCATTCCAGCAGCACTGTCTATCAAAACATCTATGTGTGGAAGTGGAAAGTCATCCTTAGGCGAGGCTTTGTTCAGATCCCTGTAGTCGACACAGACCCTTATCCTGCCATCTTTCTTCAGCACTGGGACTATATTCGCCAACCATTCCGGATAGTGTACTACTTCCAAGAATCCTGCATCCAGCTGCTTCTGGACTTCAGCTTTGATCTTGTCCTGCCACTCTGGTCTGACTCTTCTCCTTTTCTGCTTTACTGGCTTAACACTCGGATCAGTAGGGATAAAGTGCTCTGCTATCGATCTGTCGATCCCTGGCATGTCCGCGTAGCTCCAGGCAAATACCTCTGAGTTTCTTTTGATACATTCTTGAAGATCCTGTCTGAGCTCAGTTTTAAAGTCTGATCCGATTTCAATTATTTTAGGATCTTCGGCGGTGCTTAAATTAAATGCGAAATTATGCAATGCATTTATGTCAAATATGCGAGTGATATAATCAATGCCATGAACATGACAATCAGGAAAACAAGAAAACAAATAGTCAAAGTTCACTTCCATTGATTGAAATAAAAGAGGAAAACCATCCATATTGTTCTCAAAACAAGCATTAGAAAAACAAAATACAGGATTAACTGCCTGTTCAATACATTCATTACAAGCATCTTTAATTGCCTGGATCACTTCGTCGGCATCTGCGCCTTCTTCTTCTTCCGCCGGGGTAGCTTCTTTCTTGGCCTTTCCCTGCTCTATCGCCTTCTTTGCCTTCCTCTCTGCCTCTTCGGCATCTTCAGCAGCTAGAACAGACTGGAGGATCCGTGCCTTGGCCTTCTGCTCTTGCACTGACTTGGTAGCTTCATCCCCAATCCCCAAAAAGTCTTCAAACTCAGATATCTTCTTCAACCAATCAGATTCAGTACTTACTTCTGTCATGCATACCATGAACTCGGTTCCATCCACCAGCTATTCCAAAGAAGGTTCGAGCGACTTGACCAATTTCTCCTCATAATCGGTCATAAATATCTCCAAACCGGGATAGGTCTTTCCTCTGCTCTGAAATTCCCCTTCAGCTTGTGGAACAAAGAAAATCTGATTCAAGTTTGACCCTCTGACCGGGGATCGAATCTCATATTTTTCTTTCTTTCTATTTTCAGAATACCCCAGCCCACGTTTGTCTTGCTGCCCGGATGCTGATGAAAGAGGCTCAAACCTTCCTTGCAACTCCCGACCCAAACCTTTGCCATACTGCCAATTCATCTTCTTCATCATTTTTCTAGAAAAAGGACTCATGCTGTTTACTGCGCTCTTGCTCTTAGCGATGGATGCATCAATTACTGCCACTTGGAAGCCTGATAAGGGTACCGCCAGTTCTAGACCTTCCGCTGTAGCCACATTAAGATCCTCCTGTGCGTTAACGGTCACCACGTCTGTACCCCACGGGATTTTTACTTTTCTGTGCAGAGTGGATGGAACCGCACCTAGGGGATGAAGCCACGGCCTTCCTAACAAAAGAGCATAGTTGGCTAGGATGTCCAGCACAATCACGTCTACCCAACTTTCCACTGTCCCCGTGGATATCTTTGCTTTGAAGGTCCCTTTTGCATTCCGCATAGTGTTATCATAAGCCTTGACCACCATGTTTGATGGCTTAAGCTCTGACTCTTCGATCTTAAACTTGGACAGCATTTTCAACGGACATACACACAGTGCGGACCCATTATCCACCATCACATTCCTAGTATCTCGTCCATTAACGGCAATTTGAATATACAGTGGCTTACAGTGGTTCCTTCCTTCTGGTGGGAAGTCTGAGTCAAAGAAAGTGACTTCGCCTATCCTCCGCTGTAGCACATTGATCATATCAACACTTTGAATTCGAGCCGGCACTCTGACGAAAGTCATAGCTTCAAGTAAAGCTTCTCTGTGCTCCTTTGATGCTATCAGCAAATCCCATATCGAAACGTCTGCTCTGGTTCTTTGTAATTGACTCAGCACCCCAGCCCGCCAATCTGTTTTTCTTCTTTTCTTCCTTCTACAATTCCTCGATGTTTAGACCAGCACTTTGAACCAAAGAAAAATCAGTGAGCGGCTGAGTCAGCATCCTTTCTTTGAAGAAGGGCAACAAGCTCCTGCTAAAGATTCTGATCAGCTCTTTGTCCTTTGGCCTTGTCTGAACTCTATACAGCTTAGTCCTCCACCTTCTGTAGTAATCAGAAAAGCTTTCATCCTTCCCTTGTCTCAAACTCTCCAGATCACGCAGACTGAACTCATCACTCTCTTCAGTCTTGAAATGTTTGAGAAAGGCAGTCTGCAGTTTGATCCAATTCTTCTAAACCTCCTCGTCTAAACCGTCATACCACCTCCGATAATCCTTATGTAGTGTTTGCGGGAATGCTCGCAAAACATCTTCTTCGTTATACCAGTTCATTTGGGATACTCGGAGAAATTCAGACAAGTGGGAACGAGGATCATTATCTCCTTCAAATATGGAATGCTTGAAGGTTTTGAAAGAAGCCGAGCTGGTCGGGTGCAGGACATACTCAGTTATATGAAAATTGGTGGCCGGGTCTCTCTCCTTTACTGCCGCCATCTTGTCGAACCTTTCTTTTAGATCGGCGAGTTGCTTGAGCATATCATTTTCAATCGGGATAGTGTTTCCGACAGAAGCCTGATTACTTGACACAGGTTCCGGGATTGGTCTTTCATCAGCCACAGGTTGGCTACCCGAAGGAGGAGTATTCTGGTTTTGCGCCCTGTCTTGAGCAAGAGCCACAGCCACAATCTGGGCAATGGTCCTTATCTGAGCTTCAGAAAATCCGGTCTCATTTTCTGTGTTATCTGCCATTTCTGCTGGATTTGAATCGGATTCTGAATCTGATGAACTGGACTGATTCACGGAGTTGACTGGAGCGAATTCGGGGATTGGGGATGTTCTGATTAAACGCTGACCAGGATGCCGATTCCAAACTCTCAAAGTGGTTTCCCGGGAAGGATCAATTCTGACAAGAAAAATTCTGAGTTACAGAGGGTCCTGCATGTATGCATATGAAAATGAGAGCACATAGGATGGAGAATGCGTTTCTAATGCGCTAAGGCCGGTATGGAGATAAGGTCCCGATTTCAACGACTGGATCAAAAATTCGGTATGAATAATGCATCAACAACTTATTTTGTATTTAAACATTTCAAGCATTATTTGTCGTCAATCGTTCCTTTTGGATTTACGGTTGACTATTTTCTCTCGAATCCCTAACTTTTGCCTCGGAATGAAAGAATTTCCGAACGGGATTTTACTTTTTGTTGTTTATTATTTTTTTTGTATCCTTACTTTTTGCCTTGGAACATATGGTCCCAAGCAGGATTTTCTGTTATTTTGTTACAGAATTTTATAATCTCTCACTTATTTTCAGATAATGCGAGAAATGTTGAAATACAAAAGAACTGCAACCCCCTTATAACTCCCTTTTCTTTTGGGTATTAGTTCACTATAAGTAATTGCATTATATTATTCATAACGAATTTGAAATCCGGTCTCAAAATCAAGGTCAAATGTCCATACCGAACATTAGCTCTTATTAATGCATGGCTGAAAAGGAAGGTGTTACATGGTGCATGAATGTCACAACATATGTACAGTTTATAGCAATCAGGGGAACGGGAGTTGGGAAATGCATGCCTTCCAACCTTATTTCTCCCACACACGGATTCCATTGGTATAAATTCCAACATCTGTTTCCTAGGTATTGGTCTAATCTCGACAACCAACTGGGGGTTTTGAGATTGACGATATATAAACTCTCGAAAATGAATGCGGCATTATAACAGCAAATAAAATCGGGTGCACCTTAGGGGAAGTAACTAAGGTTTTCAACTATATGCATTGGCTTTAGTCTTATTGGGCTTAACAAAGTCTGGGTTCCGCGAATAGGATTCGGGCTTTTGTTGGGCCTACTCCTTTTGACGCACCTTTAAGGTACTAGGTTTGCGGTCAGTAGTGATGTTAATCCTCGGATGGATGCGCCTAAATCGCATGGTCTAGGCTAGATCCACCGTCAAACTTAACACCAGTACCGAAGGGTGATACGGGTAGAATGAGGTGAGAAGAGAGAGATGCAAGTGAATGCAAAAATCCTATGAAAGGAAAAAGAAAGCAATTAAACATATATGGACGATTAATAATTTTCCATCGGCTTTTTCTAACCAATTTTTATTTAGAAATAGTAGGCTTTTAGAGTCAATTCCTAATTGCAACTACTATATTGTTTATAAAAGTGACTCCATTTTAACCCATTTGATTCAAGGCCTTTTATTTTGGAAAACTGGTCAAGCGAACCAATGAGGTCCTAGGTAAGGGAATTGGGTACGTCGGCCCGTTGGAAGCCGACGCCCGGAAAAACCAGCCTCTTTTAACCTACAATTTCTAATTTGATTTTATTTTAGAAAAGCCAATTATTTAAACCCAACCCGAACAAATCGAACCGAGCTCCTATGTGGAAAATTAATTAACCGTCCCAATTAATTTCATCCATTGCATTCATCACAAATAAAGTATATCATTCACCATCCATTCATAACACATACTGAAATAAAATAAAAGACCCGCTCTTGCCTTATGGTTAAAGGCGGGCCACAAACCGAATTCGATAATATGATAAATAATAAATAAAGAGAAATAAACCCTAAAACCTCATAATCATTAATAATTAATCAATTTGATTTGATTAAATCTTAATTTGCCCATGTTTGATCGCTCTCTGAGTTGAGATTAAAAGCTGCTTAATAACATGAAATTGAGATGAAATGAGGAAAATATACTGAAATTTTAGGACAGTCGCGTCACGCGGCTGCTCCGTGAAGAACAGTCGCGTCACGCGGGTGTTCTTATTGATTATGGAACTTCAGAACAGTCGCGTCACGCGGGTGTTCTATGAAGAACAGTCGCGTGGCGCAACTCTTAAAATATTACTGGAGATTGGAACAGTCGCGTCACGCGGGTGTTCTATGAAGAACAGTCGCGTGACGGAACTCCTAGCTGTGTGACGAAACTATTTTTGCCTTATTAAGATTCCCAATTTTATTAATTATTAATCCAAAATATCACATTAAATATGAATACGAGAATAATAATATTCTGGGTATACGAATAGCTGCGTCACGCAGCTGGTCCAGTCCAAACCAAAGACTTTTGGACATGAACAGTCGCGTCACGCAGGTAGTAGCTGCGTGACGCAACTGCTCTGGTCCGCAACTACCTTTCAAACTATCCTTTTTTACGTTTCTTTCTTGTTAACAGTGATTTAATACAACTCAGAAACACTCAAAGATGGGCAAAATGTAGCTTAACCAAAACCAAACTAACTAAAATGCTAAGAAAATAAGACTTTCATAGATAAGTATCAAAAATGCAAAAGAATGGTTTAGATGATTACCTAACCCTCAGATTTGAGGATTGCATACGATATGGTTGATCTAAGGATGAAGCTTCACGATCCCAGAAGTGTTCAACGTCCAATCTTAACAATAAAAACCTTTCTTTTCCTCTCTTTTTACTTTTTTTATGTCCTTTTTGTATTTTCAAGCTTTTAATCTATGTGCCTAATGGCTTGATCTTCCTCAAGATTACTCACTGGAGTCTTTGAGGAAAACCCTAGCCGCAATCGTTTCCTTTTTGTCTAAAAATGCCTTAGTCTTTTGAGAGAAATGAGAAAAGCTTCAAAAGTCCCGTTTTTGCTGTGTAATGCAGTATTTATATGGCTAGGGCAACAGGGCAGTCGCGTCACGCGGGTAGTAGCTGCGTGACGCACCCGTAAGCTGCGTGACGCGGCTTACTTTTCGTACAATTGCCGCGTATCCATACAAACAGTGCAGGCCATTGCACGGGCGCGCGCCAGGGGTGTCAGACCCGTTAGAGCTGCGTGACGCAACTAAGAGTGCCGTCACGCAGGTATTAGCTGCGTGACGCAGCCCTAACACGGGTCAGACTCCTTTGGGCGGTTTGATTCAATTTTTGATTTAGGCACTTCTGGTTTATTGTGAAACCTCATCCTTTGTCCTCATATCATCATTGGGTCAGGTGGAGGCATAAAACCACGCGTCAACAAGGAAAAGCCTTCGAGATTTAATTGGACCTGACTAAAAACTATGACAATTAGTTTGGTATATGAAGAACCAAATCGATTTGGAAGTAAATAATTAATTACCGAACAAAAATCGAAAACCGTTTGATTATCACTATTCAAACCTAACAGTAACCAATCTCTTAAAAAACTTGATCGACGCAGACCGAAATGAGTCGGTTCAATTCAGTTATTCGTATGAACCAAATACTGCTCACCCATATTCGAACCATTTAGGCAAGGGCTAACTTGCCTTATATATATCTTTCCCTAAATGGGTGGGATTGCACCCGACTCTATTTTAGTATATTATACAATATAATTATATAATTACCTTGTTTGTAGGTGTAGGAGTATACTGCTAGTGCAAATATTCTTCTACCTTTCTTATATTTCCTTTGTGTTGTATATATTCATACAACATCGAATGGAAAAGAAGACTTCAGAGCCTCAGTTTTTACAATTGTTAATTTCTAATGAAGTATTCGCTGAGAGAAAATTTTGTCCAATTACTTGGTTTTTATATGGGAACTTTTAGCTAACCGAGTAACTAATAACTACTAAATGTTAGATATTAACAAAGTATGTAGAAATTTAACTACTACTAACTAGATTTTTCTAGAAAATTACCAAAGTCACGAAGCAGCTCGTAATAATAAGGAGACAGTCAAACAATCCATATAAACAACAAATAATTGAACCATAGAAAAAAAAAATTATCATATTGCTTTATCTGAAGAAAAAAGGAAAGTAAAAAAAGGAGCATAGCAAAGAATGAGCTTCCAATATTGCAATTAAAGAATTCCAGTAGAATTTTGTTCCTCATATTATTCATTATATAAATAGCAAGGGATTTTATCCTTTTAGAAACGGCACGAATCGTTTCTAAATTGAGATTTTTATATAGTGATATATCACATTCATACAGCGTAAAGATGAGGAAATTAAAGGGAAATAGCAGCATGTTTGGACAATAATATAATTAACTTCATGTCTTGCATTAAAGCTACTTAAGCAATGGCAGCCACTTTTTGCTGTTGTTAATAATTTCTTCCATGGAGACTTTGTGATTGGCTTCGTTGTACAAGATTCCCATACCATCTTTTACTTGGTTCACATTGTTGACTTGGTAAAAGGAATAGTCTTCACGTTGCAATTGAACTGGGTTGAGAAATACATCATTTACAGATTTCTGTATTTGATAAGATAGGACTTTTCAGCTGTTTTTGTTGGATTTAATTTTCTATTGTGGGCTTAATATGTAAAATTAAAATATGTACAGCAGTCTAATTGTAAAGTCAATTTCAAATGTGGTCTTGATTGTGAATAATTGACTATTGAGGTATCAACTGATTATAGATATTAAGTGTAGACACCATTATATAATTTTCTATTTTTTCGTATTAGGCCCCTAATTTCCTGTTTTCTTTCGTCTAGACCCATGGACATATATTTAATTAAATTAGACCCCCGAACTTTATTTATTTAAATTTATTTAGTCCAATTTTATAACTTAGTCTCTAATTTAGTGACTTAAAGACTAGATTATATATATATATATATATATATATATATATATATATATATATATATATATATATATATATATTTTGGGCTAAATAATTTTAGATTATTAAATATTTAGACATTCAATTCATTTAATTGCAATTGTTTTGTTTTAATTACAATTAAATGAATTAATTTGTCGACTTGAGATTAAATTTTGGAGTGATTAAGTCCCTATTGTGTTTGATATTTGTTAAAATAAATTGATTTGATCAATAAGTCACCAAAGTGACCTCTATTGCTTGAATTGATTTATTTTAGAATATTAGACATGTGTATTAGAATTCGTTGTGGATAGTTAATCGGCCCAAAGGAAGGTTACTATCTGGCTGAGTTTTGAATACATGTTTGGCAATAAATATCTGATAATTGTTTGATTATTTTCCATGACAATGATATATCGGCCCAAAGGAAGATTTATTATTTGTCAGGACTATGTTATCAATATTTGATTGCTGCGTTGAGATACTAATTACAAGTTAATGTTTTACATCCAAAGATGAGAATATTAATATTGTGTCTGTATCTTATTTCCATTTTTGATCTCTACTTATGTGAATTGTTTCAATTGTGGATTGTGAGCTTATACTTATCTATTTGTTTATTTTCTCTGATGTCAGCTAACATGTCATTTAATCCTGATTGTGTCACTAAACTTGAGGGATCAAATTTTGAGTCTTGGAAATAAGACATTATGATCTTTCTGGGCTGTATGGATTTGGATCTTGCATTCAGGATGGACGAACCTGCTCCTCTTACTGATACGAGCACTGATGTTCAAAGGGTTCAGTATGAGAAGTGGGAGTGTTCTAATCGCTTAGGTCTGATGATCATGTAGAAAGGAGTCCCAGAACATGTTCGAGACTTTGTCTCAGCTGAAAAGGACAATGCTCAAAACTATCTTGCCGAGCTGGAGAGGGCTTATGTCAAGAATGACAAAGCCGAAGTGGGAACACTTTTAGGAAAATTAACCTCCATGAAGTTTGCTGGCAATGGTGGTGTTCGGGAGCATATTCTTAGCATGTCTCAGATTGCAAAGAGACTGAAGGCGCTGGGTATGGCTTTACTAGATGACCTTTTAGTCCATTTGGTTATGAATTCTCTTCCTTCTCAGTATGGACAAATTAGGACTTCCTATAATTGTCAGCCGAATAAATGGACTCTTAACGAGCTCATTTCTCATTGTGTTGATGAGGAGGAAAAGATGAATTCTAACAAAAGAGAGAGTGCTCATTTTGTTTCTTCAGTTGGGAAGGGCAAGAACAAGAAAAGAAAGAGGCCTTCTGCAAAGACTGTTGAAAAGGCTATTGAGAAACCTGCTGCTGCTACTGCTGTATATCCAGTACAAAAGAAGCCTTATGTGCCAAAATGCTTCTTTTGTGGAAAGATGGATCACTTGAGAAAGGACTGTCCTAAATTTGCTATTTGGCTTGCAAAGAAGGGTAAGTACCTTGTTTTAGTCTGTTGTGAAGTTAATTTAACTTCAGCTCCTAAAAACACTTATTGGATGGATTCTGGTGCTACCGCTCATATAAGTGTTTCATTGCAGGGCTGCCTCAACTACAGAAAGCCAACTGACGGTGAAAGATACGTCTATGTGGGAAATGGCGATCCGGTTGAAGTAGAGGCAATTGGACATTTTAGATTATGTTTAAGTACTGGTTATTTTTTGGATCTTATAGATACTTTTGTTATTCCCTCTTTTAGAAGGAATTTGATTTCTGTTTCCTTTTTGGACAAATCTGGTTTTCAGTGTTCTTTTGGAGGCAGTGTATTTACTTTATCTGTGAATTCAAAAGTTTTGGGTACTGGTTGCTTGAATGAATGTGATAATCTATATATGTTAGACATTGATACTAGTTATCATGAATCCCTGCATGTTACTACAAGAGGTACCAAAAGAAAGTTGAATATTAATAACTCAGCTGTACTTTGGCATAGACGTTTGGGTCATGTATCCAAATCAAGAATTGAGCGTCTTGTTTCTGATGGTATCTTAGATACACTTGATTACACAAGTTTGGATTCTTGTATTGAGTGTATTAAAGGAAAACAGACTAAACAAAAGAGACTAGGTGCCATTCGGTCATCCAATGTTTTAGAACTAATTCATACAGATATTTGCGGTCCATTCCATATTGCAGCTAGAAATGGCCAAAGATATTTTATATCATTCATTGATGACTATTCTCGTTATGGTTACTTATATCTCATTCATGAAAAATCTGAGTCTTTGGACGTGTTTAAATCTTATAAAGCCGAAGTTGAAAATCAACTAGGAAAGAAGATTAAATCTGTTCGATCTGACCGTGGTGGTGAATATTATGGTAAATATGACGGTTCAGGCGAACAACGTCCAGGACCTTTTGCGCTTTTCCTACAGGAATGTGGAATTGTCCCTCAATATACAATGCCTGGTACTCCCAGCATGAATGGTGTATCTGAGAGACGTAATAGGACTCTTTTGGATATGGTAAGGAGTATGATTAGTCATTCTACTTTACCAGAGTCTCTGTGGGGTGAAGCGTTAAAGACAGCAGCTTATCTTCTCAATAGGATTCCATCTAAAGCAGTTGCTAAAACACCTTATGAACTTTGGACTGGACGTAAGCCTAGTCTAAAGCATCTTCATGTTTGGGGATGTCGAGCTGAAGCAAGGCCTTACAAGCCGAATGAAACAAAACTGGACTCCAAAACTATCAGCAGCTACTTTGTTGGATATTCTGAGCGGTCTAGGGGTTACATGTTTTATAATCCTACTTCCAGAACTTTTTTTGAAACGAGAATTGCAACATTTTTTGAGGATGTTGATTTTGGAGGGAGAAATAAAGAAAGAAACATTGTCTTTGAAGAGGAACCAAGTAAGGATGATTCGGTTCTCATTCCTTTTGTTGTTTCTGATAGCGTACAGACTCCAGTTGCTCCTGTCGCTATTCAAGATCCAATTCAAGACAATGCTATTCTTCCTCAAGAACAAATTCAACAACCTCAAGAATTAGAGCCTGTTCAAATGCCTTTGAGGAGATCTACTAAGGAAAGAAGAAGTGCTATTCCAGATGATTATATAGTGTTTCTTCAGGAACATGAGGATACTGTAGACATGATAGATGATGATCCAGTTAGTTTCTATCATGCCATGCAGAGTTCTGACTCTCATAAGTGGATTGAGGCAATGAACGAAGAGTATAAGTCTATGCAAGACAATCAAGTTTGGGATCTTGTTCAATTACCTGAAGGAAAGAAACTCATTGGTTGCAAATGGATATTTAAAACCAAAAGGGATTCTCAAGGTAATGTGGAAAGATATAAAGCACGTCTTGTAGCAAAAGGCTTTACTCAAAAGGAAGGGATTGACTATAAAGAAACCTTCTCTCCAGTTTCTTCGAAGGATTCTTTTAGGACAATCATGGCCTTAGTTGCAAATCTTGATCTTGAGCTTCATCAAATGGATGTTAAGACTGCGTTTCTCAATGGCGACATTGATGAAACAATATATATGGTGCAACCAGAAAATTTTGTAATTGGAGATCCAAAACATATGGTATGCAAATTAAAGAAATCCATTTATGGACTCAAGCAAGCTTCTCGTCAATGGTACTTTAAGTTCAACCAAGTAACTGTCTCGTTTGGCTTTGAGGCAAATGCTGTTGAAAATTGTGTGTACCATAAGTTCAGTGGGAGTAGGTTTATCTTTTTGGTCTTATATGTGGATGACATACTTCTTGCTACTAATTGCAAAGTCTTGCTGCATGAAACCAAAGTTTTTCTTTCAAAGCATTTTAAGATGAAAAATTTAGGTGAAGCTTCTTTTGTTTTAGGGATTCAGATACATCGAGACCGTTCTCGAGGTATTCTTGGATTATCACAAAAGAGCTATATTGATAAAGTGCTCAAGAGATTTAGTATGCAGAATTCTAGACCATTGGATACCCCTATTGCAAAAGGTGATAAATTTAGTAATCAACAATGTCCAAAGAGTGAACTTGAAATTCAAGAAATGTAAAAGGTTCCTTATGCGTCAGCTGTAGGAAGTCTTATGTATGTTCAAGTTTGTACTCGTCCAGACATTTCTTTTATAATTGGCATGTTAGGTAGATGTCTCAGTAATCCAGGAATGGATCATTGGAAAGCAGCCAAAAGAGTCATGAGATATCTTCAGAGGACTAAGGGACATATGCTCACATATAGGAGATCAGATCAGCTTGAGATCATTGGGTATACTGATTCTGATTTCGCTGGATGCCAAGACAGTAGAAAATCCACATTTGGCTACATTTTTCTATTGGCCGGCGGTGCCATTTCTTGGAAGAGTGTGAAACAAACTCTAGTGGTAACCTCCACCATGGAAGCTGAATTTGTAGCATCTTATGAGGCATCCAATCAAGCTATTTGGCTGAGAAACCTTGTCACTGGGCTGCGTGTAGTAGGTGGAATAGAAAGACCACTGAAGTTGTATTGTGACAGCAGGTCAGCCGTTTTATTCTCTAACAACAACAGGAGCTCTTCTCGATCAAAACACATTGAGATTAAGTTCTTGGCTGTGAAGGAGAGGGTACAGAGTGGACAGATATCCTTAGAGCATATTGGAACAAACTCTATGATTGTGGATCCGCTTACAAAGGCAGTGATACCGAAAGTTTTCCATGAGCACACCGCTCATATGGGTATCGTTTTGTTTGAGACTGTCTAGTTTTAGTGGGAGTTTGCTCTTTATGTATACATTATGTTTTTGAATGCTCTATTTTGTTTTGGATATGTTTTATTATGAAATTTTGTTGAGTACTCATTTTGGTTGATGGTTACACTCTGTATTATTATTATTGTTTTGCTTGATCTCACTTTTGTTGGTGACCAGTTGGAAACAGACATGATGATCACATTACATGTAGTTTTCATGCTACACTTCTATAATGAATCTATGTCATTTAGGGGTATTGGTAATGTAGTTGATGATGAACTTAGTCATGAGATCTATGGCGAATGTTTCTTCAGCTCTTTATCAATATAACTAATGGACGAGATTGTTTTTTGGATACATTGTATGACTGCGTTTGTTGAGCTCATTTTGGTGTATGTATTTTATTTAACATATGTTCGCCTAAGTGGGAGATTGTTGGATTTAATTTTCTATTGTGGGCTTAATATGTAAAATTAAAATATGTACAACAGTCTAATTGTAAAGTCAATTTCAAATATGGTCTTGATTGTGAATAATTGACTATTGAGGTATCAACTGATTATAGATATTAAGTGTAGAGACCATTATATAATTTCTATTTCGTTAAAGGACCGAAATAGGAATTGTACTAACGCTACAGGTATATGAAGGTCGTGGTCCCCAGAGGAGTTGAATACGATTCAGTTTTACGTTCCTTTCGTACTGCTTCCGCTAAATCGATTCTTCAATTCTCTGGAAGGCTGCAAACCTAATTCTGCACATCAAGATCGACGAACAACGATGTCAGTTACGCAACCTTTTCTTATTCAATCTATTTTGTTGAATCTAGTGGTTTGCACGATCTAGGTTATTGTGGAATTATTTGAGATTAATTTATAACAGTTTTCCCGGCTAAGTATGTCGCCGCGGGGCCTAAATGTTTGGCTAATTTGATCTAATACTTTGTTCTCAATATATTTGAATCGGGCTGCCTCTGAAACCATTTGGATAAAAGAAACTAGAGGTTTAGCAATGTCTGCTGGTTGAGAACTTTTTTGAAGATCATATATGTAATTATCTAATGCCACCACTCCTAAATCCACTTCCTCTCTATGTACCTTTGCCTTAGATATAAAATCTGCATAGTTACCAGTAAATGGTAATTCTGGTTGTTGCTGTATGTCTGTGAAAAGATATTTTTTTGCATCGGCCAAAAAATTCGTATCGTTAAAGAAATAGGATTTACTTCCTACCTTATAAGCCACTAGATATGCATTAATGACGTTTAATCCTACTGATACTTCTATATCCCCAGAATTTATGACTTTGGCTACAAAAAATTTCTGATTTGCAGCCACTGAGGCCCGTAAGACTGGTATTCCGTGGCTTAAACCGCTGGAGCCAAATGCTTGTATTAGATCTTTAATAAACTTGGCGTAGTTTTGCTTATCTTCATCAGCATCATAAGTAATGGTTAAAGTTGGAACGGAATCAGCTGTGTACTGGTCGTTTGATGAGAATGGACAATCTATTTCCCTAGCCGATACCCATCCAAATATAATAGTACTCCAGCAAAACCATGCGGCCACCATAATGCAGAGCTTCGTGTTTCCCCGTTTCATATTGATTTCACCTGTCAAAATGCTTAATTAATTATCATACAAATAAAAACATTTGCATGAAGAAACACAGACATCATTCTAAAAATATACTTATTTAAGAAAATTGCATAAAATTATAAAAATAATTAATAAGAGAAAGAATGGGAAATTAACGTTAAGAGGAATTTATCAAAAAAATAACTTACAAAGAGAGCAACTGAGCAAGAAGGAATTAATGAAGAAGAGAGCAAGAGATGGTGTTTAGCCTCTCCCTTAACCTGCTTTTATAGGTGCTCTCGCTTTCTTTTCTTAATCTTTTTCTTTATTTTTATTTTCTCATTGTTAATAATATTATTGAAAATCCTATTTGCAGAATTTCCAGCAATCCTATTTGCAATGGAAGTCTTCTCTTCCTCGCATCTGAATTCTTTTCCCTTGCTAGTTGAGTCTGATTCAAAAAATGCGATTGGTTGGATGCTGAACACAAATAATAGACTGTGGCATTGCTGAAAAAAATTTAACAGGTTGGATTGTTTGATCTCATCTTTAGTACACATTGCTTTTTGTCATATTAAAAGAAGCAAGAATAATTTTGCAGATATATTGGCTAAAAAAGGAGTTTATCCACAGAGTGATTTTTTGGCTTGGATATGAAGTTTTTGTATTTGGTCTACGTAAACTATTTATTCTCTTATCTCAAGAGAAGAAATAATTGTCTATTATGAACTTTGTACTGTTTTGATTTTCAGATTTTTTACTTAACATTTTCGGGTTAGGTTGGGTTTGTTCAGAGTGAGCATATTGGGTCGAGATTAGATATCTGAAAATATTAAGTTTTTTTTAGATATATAAAAATTAATAAAATAATTAAATTGCCTATAAAAAAATATTATTATTGAAAATCCAGGGTGACACTGATTTGTTGACCAATGATTAGAAAAAAAAAACACGAGTTAATTGATAAAAGACAAACGAACCAGGAATTATGCCCATTTTTATATTTAATGTAATGCATTAATTACTGATAAATATTTGTATAATCTGACATGATAATATATATATCTCTTATGCATCTCTTTTTTATATGTGAGGTTTATCTAAAGCTGATTCATATATATCATATTATATTTTCTAACTAATTATTAATATCAATTGAATAAAAAAAAAAAAAAAAAGATAGACGTGCTAGGTTTGTTTTACAAGTCAAATACATTTTTCCACGTGAAAAAATTGATAAAAATGTTTGTATTCAATAATTTTTATGTGAAAATCAAGATATAACCTATTGATAAATATGTGTATAATCTAGCAATACAGTTAGATTTGAATTCTTTCTTCCAATGCTTAAAAATATATATTTCAATAATTCTCATATTAAGAAATTTACAAATTTGATACAGAATATCTACTGTTAAAAATCTCACATCGATTAAATAATCAATTCATAAAAAGCATATAATGAAGACAAGCTAGCTAAATAATTAATTATTTATAACATTTTAGCATTGGTTGGCCAAAGTAAGCCCACAAATTCTTTAATAAGAATAATAGAATGCGTTTTAATAGAAATTTTAAATTAATAGACAAAACCAATTAATTTAATTAGCAAAAATCACTATAATAGAAAGCAACTAAAATCATATATAAAATTCATTATTACATGATGATCGATTTTTTATAATTTCTAAATAAAATAATTGTTTATTTTTTTCATACATTGTTCATTTTTTACCAAAAAAACATGAATAAGATTGATTGTAAAAGATCATTTTGAAAATTATTTCATAATTATTTCGAAAATTTCCAGTTTAGAGTGCTGGTTTTAGGTCTCAAAGATGCAAACTTCTTTTCCATCCGTGAAATGGCCAGATTTTCGTCTCAAATATGAAAAATATAAAATAATGTTAAGAAATGCTCTATTGTTCTCTTTCTGGTTTAGTTATCTGCTGCTGCATGAAGGTCATTTGACTCATTTCATTATTCTATGTTTATTGTAATTGCATAATTATATTTAATCTAATATTAGTATTGATTAGATTCTCGTAGCGTCAGGCCAAAGTCTTACCGACATAATAACTATTTACTATGTAGATTAGGTTCAATTATTTAATTAATCTATTTTATACTCATTTATATGGAAACTTTTATACATTACACTTAAAAACGCATTGTTCACGCGTTCATATGGACAATTAATTAGTTTTATAATCAATGTTTCTCTATAGTTGATTCATATATAATTTATTTTTTTTCTTGTTTTTTTTATAGTTAGCTTTTTATGACTAATCCCTTTCCGGCAGCGACTATGTTAAATGCTTTCTGTAAAATACGAGCTTTTTATAAAAATGGTGTTTAGAAAAAAAGTATTTACAAAACTTGTGTTCCCTCAAAAAGTATTTACAGAAATATTCTCTGTAACTTTACTGGACAAATATTCTATCTCCTCTCTCTCTGTTAAATGTTACATTTTAAATGAAATAATGTCAAAATATATTTTGTCATTTGTCGAGATTCTCATGCAAGGTCGAGATTCCCATGCAAGGTAAGGGACAAAAAGAAAACGTCTCGATGCAGTAAGAATATTCATTTCAACACCCTCCTCTAATTTCATCTCAGGAACTATTAAAGTCAAAATTGATAACAAGTTTTACCATATTGAAATTTTTGAAGAATCAGTTGTAGACATTCTCCATCTCTTATCCGATAAAGTTTTTGGTTCATGCAAAATTTTTGATCATCCATGTTCTCTCCTCCATCTTCAAAGTCCAATAGCAAATTCCAAAACGACAAACCTTCCACCTCCCCTCTCTCTGTCTTTATTCTCTGGAATCATGCTAAGGGAGTGCGTTGGACATAAACTCAACGGGTGTAAACCTGATTAGCAATTATGGGGACTCTTCATTTGTAGCGACAAAATCCTTGTTAGTTGCAAGACTCTCAACATCATGCTATCGATATCTTGGCGGCTAAGGGATCCATCAAGACACACAACTCTTGAGATTCAGGTATGTAACTCGGATCAAAATATCGCTCTGGTCTTGTTTGAACAGCACTCACCCAAAGCCTAATCTGCCCAAGTCCAAGTTCAAAGTTCGGCCCTTAAGGCCTCAAGCTTTACCTTAAAAAATAAGAGGGAGGCTAAGAATATTTCTTAGCTCCTTTCCTAGTGTTAGTGAATCCACAAGTATATGGATCATGCAAGTAGTATATAAAAGATATCGCCCTCAGGGATAGGGGGACTGAGTATTAGTTTTGAATCCAAATGTATTGTCTAGAAATTAGTTGAAGGACCTCTTGAATCTAAAATAACTGAATATAAAGTAAACAAGTAAATGACTAAATTAAAGGAAAGCAAGCTAGATTTAATGTAATTGACAACGATTTTTCTTCGCAAGTGTACGAAATCGCAACAAGTAATATAGAGTAAGAAAGTATCGTATCCACAGGGATTGGTTATCAATTACCAAAATTATATTAACCTATTATTATTTAGACGATGATAAAAGAAAATTGCTGTAAAGTAAAAAGAATTTAAAATAGAAACAGAGAAAATCAAACACAAAAATTTAGGTGAAAAGAAATCAGAGAAGTAAAATACTAGGGAATTTGATTTCACTTAATTCTATCCAGCTTATTCTATTAGTTCATTAATCAATTTTAATTGTTCAAGTACGAGAAACAACCCTAAGTTTGCTAACAAGCTCTCCCGATGTAGTGTTAGCTATTCTAATCCAAGTTAATTACCTACCTTAATAGTGAAATTAAACATGAATCAGATCATTAGGTTTTATGGTTGCTTTGTGAATTCACAACTTAATACTTTATTAACTTATGAAGACCCCCCTTGAGTCAAACCATATAGTTTCCACATCAAGTTATTATTCTCAAGTAAATTATTATCTTTTTCATATCAATAACCCTTCTCCCGAATGTAATTATTGAAATAAATCAATCCAGGGGAAAATTTCTGCCTGGAAGCCTTAAGCACAATAATAATTTATAACAAGAACAAAGAAAAATAAATCTAATATTATAAGCTGGAATCAAATTAAATTACATCAAATCCCTAGTATAAGAGTTTAGCTAGACATAGTAATTAAATTAAACTCCATCATACGTGAATCATTCATCATATTTAAAGACAATAATAAAGAAAGAAAACAAGATGAAGAGTTTAGAATAAAAACTGTATCCACAACTATGTTGCTGACTTCCTTGAATCTTATCACAATTGTTTGAAGCTTGAAATCCTTGAGAAGAAGAAAATTATGTAAAGAATTGTACAAAAACGTGAGATCCAGATGATGCCTTGCTATGAGAAGTTCTTTTTCTTTATATAGAGGTCCTGAAGGTCAGTCTGACTCCTTTTTAGGAAATAGAATCCTTATTTAGTGCAAAGATCATGACTGTTTAGGTTCTTGATTTCTTCTTGATTAGGACTCCTTTTCCTCCTAGAATAGGTCCAGGTCTTGTTTAGTATGTTTAGGAAACTCCCTGAAGTCGGTCCATGTGAGTAGAATTTGTTTTGCGATTGAATTCACGCTGGTTCCGCCTGGTGATAGCACGGGCGTGCTATCTGGCACGGTCTGGGCGTGCTTTAATCTGGAAGTCTGGCTAGTGCAGCACGGGGCGTGCTACAGAGCACAGGCGGGGCGTGCTCTTCTCTGCCTCTCGAGTTGCGCTTCTCGCGCTCGCGCATTGGAGAGTCGCGCTCGCGTCTTCTGCTGGCAAGCTTTCTACCTCTCAAAGGTGCTGTCTCGCGCCCGCGCATACCAATATCGCGCTCGCGACTGATGCTGGCGCCCGCATATATGAATGTCGCGTTCGCATATATGGTCCAATTGCTTCTGACACTCAGATCTGCTTGTCGCGCCCGCGCATTTGAAAGTCACGCTCGCGACTTCAGCTCGCGTCCGTGCATATGGAAGGTGCGCTCGCGAGAGTTCTTGCAAATCTTCTGACTCTCTTTTCTGATTATCGCGCCCGCGCCTTTGAAAGTCGCGCTCGCGACTTGGCCATTTTTCTTTGTTGAGACTTGCTACTTGGGCGTGCCACTTAGCACGGCTAGGGCGTGCTTTAGCTAAGTGCCTTGCATTCTGAAGTTCTTTTCTGCGCCAAATTTCTGCAATTTTCTCTTAGATCAAGCGGATTAAAGATCAAGGAAGCTTTTGATCATAATTATGCTAAAAGTGATTTAAAATCAAATTCAAGTAATAAAAACTTACTAAAATTCTAACAAAAACTATATTAAAAACACTATAAAATTTATACTTATCAAAATTCCCCAAACTTAAACCATTGCTTGTCCTCAAGCAACAAAACCAAAAGGAAAATAATTTGACGACACTAGTTTAACATGGTTGGAGATGGTTTCAATAATCTTTCAAGATATCATGATTAGCAAACAAGTGAATAAACGCAGTCGTTCTCCATGCTATTCATACTTAAGCTTGACTTTTTATTTTTTATTTTTATTTTTTTTTTCTTGAATAAAACACATCCATTGAGTAAAATACAAGTTTAAAGAGATTGTCAACACTAATATTCAATCAATTTATGATAAATAGGACATGAATTATTCACAAGTATTTTCAACCTTTCAAAAATAAGGCAATTGATAGTGCAAAAGTGGCATTCCCATATGCAAAATTAGTTATTCTTTCTCCACGATTTAAATGCATACGATTAAAAGATCAAAAGGTCTTTCTTTTGGGTTGTAATGGGGCTTTTTTTTTGTGTAAACTCTGCTTAATCAAAGAAAGGGATAAAAGGTAGACAAAGAGTACGAAAGAATGTATAACATTCAAGATTCTATTTTTAATTGCACTTTTCTAGTTCTAAGGAGTGTCTGTTTTGAAACTTTCTTACTAGCTAGAGGCATCTTGGGCAAGGTCTTTTCTTAATGTTTTGGTACTTTTCTTCCTTGCCTTTTTCTATTTTTCTTGAATGCTTTTGATTGCTTTTCATGTGCCTCTTTCTTGATTCTTTCTTCTTTTCTTTATTTGCTAGTAGTAATTGATGACTTCTCCTTCTTTTGTTGCTATATTCTAAAAAAAATCGAATCTTTTAATCATACAATCCTTTGTACTTAGGGTAGGAGGTTTGAATTTGGCTTTAATGACTCGGTTTATTGAGGGTGAAGAAGAAAATTTCACGGTTTAAGGCTTCAAAGTTGGTTTCAAAGGTCATATTTTTATTTAGGTGGTCTTAGGCTACATATAAGGGTCAACAAAAATTGCCTAAATCATCTCTTTTAAAATGTAAACATTTAAATTTTTCGCCTCGAAAGGGGTTCTAATTTTGTTCTAGGAATGCCGAGGTTTAGAATACTTTAGAATAAAGCACACCTATACATCATAATTCTCATAAAAATTAGTGTTTAAAAATCTAGAAACAAATAGTTTAGATCAATGAGCATGATTAAGTCAAAAATTTCAAATTCAAAACTTAAATATGCTAGAATTTAGAATCAACTAAGTTTAACACTTATTACTAGACATGAGAACTTTCAAGCTTACTTGTAATCATTCCAAACATGTTAAACAAAAACACAAATTTTTAGCCAAAATTCCCTTCCCCCAATTCAATCAATCACATTGTCCCCAATGTGCATAAATTCCCCAAACTTATTGCATTACTAGAAGCAAAGTAATAAGAGAGTGAAAGAAACCTTACCAACATTGTATTGAACAATACAATAAATCGAGTGTGGAATGTGTCTTAGCTAAAAGAAAACAACTACACAATAAGAACAAACACTACCAAGAAGTTATAAAGATTCAAATAACAAACAAACTTAAAATGAAAGTAACCAAGACAATGTAGTAGAACAAAAATCAACAAAATCAAAAACAAAGTGAAACAAAAGTGAGAAATCCGTCAATTCTCCGGCGGTGGGGGTGGCTGCAGAAGCTGGAGGATGGTCTGGAGTTGGCCTTGCATGGTGTCCATCCGAGAGTCAAGACTGCCGTTCATGATCTCAATGGACTGGAAGCGATCTGCAATCATTGTTTCCATCCCGTTAAGGCGCGTGTCAAAGAGGTCCATCCGAGACATCATTCTTGCAAGGACTTCATCATTTGTCATGTTGGATTGGCCTTGGAACGATGAACCAGCACCGGATGTACCTGCACCAAAAGAAGAAGGAAAAGGAGGAGGATTATCCTCTTCCATATTAGCTCCACCGGTTGCCTCTGCTCCTGCATCATCAGGATTAGCCTCTGGGGCGCCCACTACTTGATATGTATCCCCGACTTTTTCAATCAGTTTCATGTGTATCATAACATCTAGGTCCAGTCTAGTATTACGCCCTCCTCCTACACAATCATAAATTGGCCTAGCCGGGTTCCAAACCTGTAAGTATCTAGCAATCCGGGTTACAAAACATCCCACCATTATGGCCCCTTTGTCGGCTCCAGCCACCTTTCCAAATTTTTGGCAGAGCCAATAACCAACATTCAATAAAACTCCACTCTCAATAGCCCATAGAAAATATAATTCGTTCAAACTTAGCACCCCATCGCTTTCACTCCTTCCAAAAATTGAATTAGCTAAGAATTTGTGAATGTAGCGCAAAGAAAGTTTCTTTAATTTGGATGCTTTAGAATATCTAGGATTATAATTCACTTCTCCTGTCAAATCTTTCCAAGTATTTCGTGCACTAAAATCCTTAGATATTTGTATCTGGCTGTTGTCTGTAGGAAACCCGAAAATGTGGCTAATTTCATTCACAGTTAATTCAAAGTCTTGACTAAGAAGCCTAAAGTTAACCCTGCTTGGTGGTGAATTAGGCAATAATGGAATAAAGGCGCGATAGGAACTCAGAAATTCCAGAGTTAGAGGGGCATAAACTAAGTCCTTCATCTCAAGAAATTGTCCCCACCCTATTCGCCTAAGTGGCTCTAACACAATATCTCTAAGACCCACTTGTGCTAAAGCAGTCTCATCAATAAATCTATTCGGTAAAATGGGCCGAAGAGATAATTGTGTGTACCTTTTTTGTTGATCGGGTGAGGCGAACTCGAATGGAAGTGCAGGAGGTGAAGGAGGTTGAGGGGCCGTGGAGGATCGCGTAGCCGAACGCTTCCGAGCAGCAATGGAGGATGCGGGTCTGCTACGTTTGTATCTAGGAGGCATTGTTGGAGTTGATTATGTGAAAAATTTAGGTGGAGAGCGCTTGGTTTGAGAGAAAAGGGAGAAGAAAAGAGAAAATTTGTGAGAGAAGAGGTGATGGCTAGGGCGTGCGAGAACCGTCCTGATTAAATAAGGGCGCCAATAAATGAGTTGGTCTGATAGTGGCACGGCCGTGCTGATTAGCACGGCCTGGGCGTGCTTTCCTCTGACCTGCAAAACAACAAAAGTGGCGTACCTGGCACGGGCGTGCTAAAGAGCACGGCTCGGGTGTGCTTGCTTCTGGATCTCTAGTTGCGCTCCTCGCGCTCGCGAGTTGTAGTTTCGCGCTCGCGAGTTGAGCGGCCTAGATCTCTACTTCACGCTTTCACTTCTCGCGCTCGCGTAGTGTAGATTCGCGCTCGCGAGTTATGCTAACTAACTCTCTGTCTCTCGTTTGCGCCTTTCGCGCTCCCGCACTGTCGTTTCGCGATCGCGAGTGTTGGTCGCGCTCGTGCATGTGAAGTTCGCGCTCTTCTCTGTCCTTCAGGTGTGATCACCCTTGAACAACGCACGGGCGTGCTGCGAGGTGCAACTGGGCGTGCTGGAACCTGACCCCATGGCACGGGCGTGCCATCTAGCACGGCGAGGGCGTGCTTGGTTCTGGATTTCCACTTTTTCCTACAAAACACTCTAACTAAAACAAAAGAACACTTATGGAGAAAATTTTGGGAATTTTGACAAATAAAATAAAGAATAAAAATAAATAAATAGTCAAAATTTTTAATAAGAAAAATAGATGGGTTGTCTCCCATGAGCACTTTTGTTTAACGTCGTTAAGTTCGACGCACTTATCTTAGTTTCGGCTAGGCAAGACCAATTGCTGATTTGATGGGTTCAAAGTTTTCACTATGATAGCTTCTCAAACGTTGAGCATTTACCTTGAAACTTCGATTTGACTTACCATCCACTATTTCAATCGCACCATGAGGAAAAATTTCCTTGATTGTGAATGGTCCAGACCACCTAGAGCGCAACTTACCAGGGAATAACCGGAGCCTAGAATTATAGAGCAACATCTGCTGGCCCACCTTTAGATCCCTCTTGATAATGCGCTTATCGTGCCATTGTTTAGTGCGATCTTTGTAAATTTTGGCACTTTCATAAGCATGGAGGCGCATTTCATCCATCATATTTAGCTGCAGCAATCGTTTCTGGCCAACTTCCTTTGTATTGAAGTTAAGAAATTGAATGGCCCAAAACGCTTTATGTTCTAACTCTACAGGAAGATGACAAGCCTTACCATACACCATGCGATATGGAGACATACCTATAGGCGTTTTGAATGCAGTTCTGTAGGCCCATAGAGCATCGTCGAGCTTTTTGGACCAATCCTTTCGTGATTGTCCAACAGTGGTTTCGAGGATCTTTTTGATTTCTCTGTTAGTGACCTCTACTTGTCCACTTGTTTGAGGATGATATGGAGTACCTACACGATGAGTGACACCATATTTTGCAAGAAGGGAATCTAAATATTGATTACAAAAATGCTTACCTCCGTCCGTGATTATCGCTCTAGGAGTGCCATGCCTTGTAAAAATATTTTTCTTGATGAAGTGCATCACACTTTTGGCATCATTATTCGGAATAGCAACAGCCTCTGCCCACTTTGACACATAATCCACTGCCACTAGAATGTATTGATTTGAATATGATGGTGGAAAGGGTCCCATAAAGTCCAGACCCCATACGTCGAAGATTTCGACTTCAAGGATGCTGTTCAGGGGCATTTCATGTCTCTTCGAAATGTTACCTAACCTTTGACAACGATCACAAAGACAAACATAATTATAAGCATCTTTAAAAAGATTAGGCCAATACAAACCACTTTCTAGTATACGCGCAGCTGTCTTGCTTGCTCCAAAGTGACCTCCACATTCCATTGAATGGCAGAATTTAAGGACACTTTCTATTTCAGTTTCCGGTATACATCTCCTGAAGAGCTGATCACTACAATACTTGAACAAAAATGGCTCCTCCCAATAGTAAAATTTGATATCATGAAAAAACTTTTTCCTTTGTTGGTAAGAAAATTGGGGAGGAGGAATTTTGCAAACAAGATAATTAACAATGTCAGCGTACTAGGGGGTTTGAGCATTTGCCACTAGAAGAAGTTGCTCATGAGGAAAGCTTTCATTGATTTGTAGCTCGCTTATGTCTTCTTCCCCCAATTCAAGTCTGGAAAGATGGTCAGCGACGAGGTTCTCGGTCCCCTTTTTGTCGCGAATCTCTAGGTCAAACTCTTGCAACAGAAGTACCCAACGAATGAGTCTCGGCTTTGCATCTTTCTTTTCCAGCAAGTATTTGATGGCGGAGTGATCTGTGTAGACTATTGTTTTAGCTCCAATTAGATATGCCCTGAATTTGTCAAAAGCAAAAACAATAGCTAGCAATTCTTTTTCCGTAGTTGCATAATTTAATTGCGCATCATTCAATGTGCGACTTGCATAATAAATAACATGCAACTTTTTGTCTTTTCTTTGTCTAAGAACAACTCCTACAGCATGATCACTAGCATCACACATGAGTTCAAAGGGTAAAGTCCAATCTGGTGTCGTAATGATAGGAGCTGAGATTAACTCCTTCTTCAACCTGTTGAAAGCATCTAAACACTCTTTGTCAAAATCAAAAGGAACATCTTTAACTAGTAGATTGCAAAGAGGTTTAGTGATTTTTGAGAAATCCCTTATGAATCTCCTGTAAAACCCTGCATGCCCAAGAAAACTTCTTATGCCCTTCACTGTGTTAGGGGGAGGTAGTTTTTCAATTACCTCAATTTTTGCCTTGTCTACTTCAATCCCTTTTTGAGAGATTTTATGCCCTAAGACAATACCTTCACTAACCATGAAATGACATTTTTCCCAATTTAACACAAGGTTAGTATCTTCACATCGTTGCATCACTAAAGATAAATTACGAAGGCATGCATCGAAGGAAGAACCAAATACAGAAAAATCATCCATGAATATTTCAATAAATTTTTCCACCATATCAGAAAAGATGGACATCATGCACCTTTGAAAGGTTGCAGGGGCATTGCATAGCCCAAAAGGCATTCTCCTATAGGCAAAAGTGCCATAAGGACAAGTGAAAGTAGTTTTCTCTTGATCTTCAGGGGCTATGGGTATTTGGAAGTACCCTGAATAGCCATCTAAGAAACAATAAAAAGGATAACCTGCAAGTCTTTCAAGCATTTGATCAATAAAGGGAAGGGGAAAGTGATCTTTGCGTGTTGCTTTATTTAGTTTTCTATAATCTATGCACACACGCCAACCTGTGACTGTTCTTGTGGGGATTAATTCATTGTTTTCATTAGAGATAACAGTCATACCTCCCTTCTTTGGAACAACTTGGACAGGACTTACCCAGTTACTATCTGAAATCGGATAAATGATACCAGCATCTAGGAGTTTGATGATTTCAGACTTGACTACCTCCTTCATGTTTGGGTTTAGTCGCCTTTGATGCTCGATTGAAGGTTTGTAGTCTTCTTCCATCAAGATTTTATGCATGCACACACTTGGGCTTATTCCTTGTAGATCTGAGATAGACCATCCTAATGCTTTCTTGTGCCTACGTAGAACCTGCAACAACCTTTCCTCTTGATCAAGCGTTAAGTGAGAAGAAATAATAACAGGAAAAGAATGGTTCTCACCTAGAAATGCATGTTTTAAATGAGGTGGAAGTTGTTTCAGTTCATGCTTAGGAAGTTCCTTTTCTTTTTCATTCAAGATGCTTGATTCATTAGTGTTATTTTCAACATGCAAAGTGGTTTCCACACATTCATCCACAACATCAATTCTAAAACAGTCTCCATGATCCATAGGGAGTTTACAAGATTTAAGTACATCAAACACAATCTCTTCCTGTCCAACTCTTAGAGTCAACTTACCCTCATAAACATCAATTAATGCTCTTGCAGTTGCAAGAAAAGGTCTTCCAAGGATTAGAGATCCTTCCCTGTCTTCATCAATATCAAGAATAACAAAATCAACAGGAAAGATGAATGTACCTACCTTTACAAGCACATCTTCTACAATCCCTATAGGGTATTTAATTGAACGATCTGCTAATTGCAAAGACATCCTTGTTGGTTTGAGCTCTCCCATACCTAGCATTTTAAAAACTTCATAGGACATAAGATTAATGCTAGCACCTAAATCTGCCAAAGCCTTTTCAAAGTCAAGATTACCAATGTTACAAGGGATAGAAAAACTTCCTGGATCTTTTAACTTTGGAGGCAGTTTGTTTTGAATAATTGCACTGCACTCCTCGGTTAACATTACCGTTCCTTGATCATCAATTTTCCGTTTCTTGCTCAAGATATCTTTTAGGAATTTAGCATAGCTAGGCATTTGAGCAAGAGCTTCAGCAAAAGGAATATTGATTTGAAGCTTCTTAAACACATCCAGAAACTTGAGGAAGCTCTTGTCATCTTGTGCTTTCTTTAATCTTTGTGGAAAGGGGACAGGGGGAACATAAGGTTTTACCTTTTCTTTTTCCTCTAAGTCAATGATAGGCACCTTTGGCTGTTCTTTTTCTTCTTTTTCTTTCCTTGGTGGTTCATCTATCTGTTTCCCGCTCCTCAAGGTGATAGCCTGCACTTGTTCCTTTGGATTCTTTTCAGTATTGCTAGGTAACGTACCTTGAGGTCGAGATGCCATCATGTTTGCGAACTGCCCAAACTGAATCTCCAAATTCCTGATTGCAGCTTGCTGGATTTTATGGTTTTCCCTGGTTTCATTCATGAATTCCATGTGTGACTTGGAGAGAGCAGTGAGGAGGTCATCATGAGATTTCTTTTCCGGAGGATGGAAACCAGGTGGTGCATTCAAGGCATTGTTAGGATTACCATAAGATAGGTTAGGATGATTCCTTAACCTGTTATCATATGAGTTTGAAAAAGGGTAATTCTTTCTTCCTTGATTCATCACATAGTTCACTTGCTCCAAAGTTGGTGGATTTAAAGGGTCCATGATGCATTCTCCAATTCCATGCTATCCATTGCACCTATCACAAACTTGCATAATCGAATTCACAGGATTAGTGGTTAACATGTCCAATTTCCTTACCATGTTATCTACTTTGGCATTGAGTGCTGTAATGGTGTCTATTTCATAGACTCCTGCGGTTCTTCTCCTTTCGGTATTGTTTTGGTAGTGGCTGTTGCTTGCCATCTCCTCTATCAACTCATATGCTTCATCAATACCTTTCTTTTCAAAGGATCCACCTGCAGCTGCATCTAAGGTAATTTTGATGTTAGGAGATAATGCATTATAGAAAGTTTGTACCTGTAACCACTTGGGCAAACTGTGATGTGGGCACTTTCTTAACAAGTCCTTGAATCTTTCCCAAGCTTCATACAAGCTCTCTTGATCATGATGAGCAAATGTCATTATCTCATTGCGCAGCTTGGTGGTTTTTGAGGATGGGAAGAATTTAGCTAGGAATTTTTGAGCTAATTCATCCCATGTGGTAAAGCTTCCAGCGGGACACGATTGTAACCATGATCTAGCTTTATCCCTAAGAGTGAATGGGAAAAGTCTTAATTTGATTGCATCTTCAGAAACACCGTTTTGTTTGAATGTGTCACAAATTTCCAAAAAATTGGTGATGTGAGCATTAGGATCTTCACTAGGCAACCCTCCATATTGGATCGAGGTAGAGAGCATTTGAATGATTGCGGGTTTAATCTCAAAGTTATTAGCTTCTACCCTAGGTCTAGTAATACTTGAGGTTGTCCCATTCAGATTAGGTGTTGTATAGTCCCTTAAGGTACGGACCGGATGTTGAAGTGGTGGTCCAACTATGTTCTCGTTTTCGATATCGTCAGCCATGTCTACCTGTTGTTCGATTTTTACTTCTTGTGTTTTTCTTGCAGCGTTGAGCCTTCGACGAGTTCGTTCAATTTCCGGATCAAAGATTAGAGGTTCAGTCCTCCTTGATCTTCTTTGCATAAAATACCTGGAACAGTTCTTAAAAGAAAATTAAATAAAAGAGTGTCTAAATTAACAATAGGGTAATTCGTATTGATATTGATACGCCAATCCCCGGCAACGGCGCAAAAAACTTGACAACGATTTTTCTTCGCAAGTGTACGAAATCGCAACAAGTAATATAGAGTAAGAAAGTATCGTATCCACAGGGATTGGTTATCAATTACCAAAATTATGTTAACCTATTATTATTTAGACGATGATAAAAGAAAATTGCTGTAAAGTAAAAAGAATTTAAAATAGAAACAGAGAAAATCAAACACAAAAATTTAGGTGAAAAGAAATCAGAGAAGTAAAATACTAGGGAATTTGATTTCACTTAATTCTATCCAGCTTATTCTATTAGTTCATTAATCAATTTTAATTGTTCAAGTAGGAGAAACAACCCTAAGTTTGCTAACAAGCTCTCCCGATGTATTGTTAGCTATTCTAATCCAAGTTAATTACCTACCTTAATAGTGAAATTAAACATGAATCAGATCATTAGGTTTTATGGTTGCTTTGTGAATTCACAACTTAATACTTTATTAACTTATGAAGACCCCCCTTGAGTCAAACCATATAGTTTCCACATCAAGTTATTATTCTCAAGTAAATTATTATCTTTTTCATATCAATAACCCTTCTCCCGAATGTAATTATTGAAATAAATCAATCCAGGGGAAAATTTCTGCCTGGAAGCCTTAAGCACAATAATAATTTATAACAAGAACAAAGAAAAATAAATCTAATATTATAAGCTGGAATCGAATTAAATTACATCAAATCCCTAGTATAAGAGTTTAGCTAGACATAGTAATTAAATTAAACTCCATCATACGTGAATCATTCATCATATTTAAAGACAATAATAAAGAAAGAAAACAAGATGAAGAGTTTAGAATAAAAACTGTATCCACAACTATGTTGCTGACTTCCTTGAATCTTAGCACAATTGTTTGAAGCTTGAAATCCTTGAGAAGAAGAAAATTATGTAAAGAATTGTACAAAAACGTGAGATCCAGATGATGCCTTGCTATGAGAAGTTCTTTTTCTTTATATAGAGGTCCTGAAGGTCAGTCTGACTCCTTTTTAGGAAATAGAATCCTTATTTAGTGCAAAGATCATGACTGTTTAGGTTCTTGATTTCTTCTTGATTAGGACTCCTTTTCCTCCTAGAATAGGTCCAGGTCTTGTTTAGTATGTTTAGGAAACTCCCTGAAGTCGGTCCATGTGAGTAGAATTTGTTTTGCGATTGAATTCACGCTGGTTCCGCCTGGTGATAGCACGGGCGTGCTATCTGGCACGGTCTGGGCGTGCTTTAATCTGGAAGTCTGGCTAGTGCAGCACGGGGCGTGCTACAGAGCACAGGCGGGGCGTGCTCTTCTCTGCCTCTCGAGTTGCGCTTCTCGCGCTCGCGCATTGGAGAGTCGCGCTCGCGTCTTCTGCTGGCAAGCTTTCTACCTCTCAAAGGTGCTGTCTCGCGCCCGCGCATACCAATATCGCGCTCGCGACTGATGCTTGCGCCCGCATATATGAATGTCGCGTTCGCATATATGGTCCAATTGCTTCTGACACTCAGATCTGCTTGTCGCGCCCGCGCATTTGAAAGTCACGCTCGCGACTTCAGCTCGCGTCCGTGCATATGGAAGGTGCGCTCGCGAGAGTTCTTGCAAATCTTCTGACTCTCTTTTCTGATTATCGCGCCCGCGCCTTTGAAAGTCGCGCTCGCGACTTGGCCATTTTTCTTTGTTGAGACTTGCTACTTGGGCGTGCCACTTAGCACGGCTAGGGCGTGCTTTAGCTAAGTGCCTTGCATTCTGAAGTTCTTTTCTGCGCCAAATTTCTGCAATTTTTTCTTAGATCAAGCGGATTAAAGATCAAGGAAGCTTTTGATCATAATTATGCTAAAAGTGATTTAAAATCAAATTCAAGTAATAAAAACTTACTAAAATTCTAACAAAAACTATATTAAAAACACTATAAAATTTATACTTATCAGTAATCAATAAGAGAAGGCACTAGTGTTGGGATCAATACAATTGAACAACATTATGAAACTCAAAATTTCATTTTCAACCTATTAAGGGATGCATCTTGAAGGGGGAGGAGTCCATTTATATCTATGCCGTCTGCCAAGCAACATAAACGTTCCGAAATCATAAGAACACCTACTTTCGTGGAGTAATGATGATTCCAGCCCATTAGTTTCTATGACTCTCCCTAGATCCTCAAAGGAATAGCTTATTCTAAGTCAATCACCTAGGTTCATGTGTGAATCAGTCTAACAAGGGACTTCACCTTCCAGCTCTTCATCCTCTCATTTCTTTTTATACAAATATGGAGCTTTATCATATTTATAAGCATTAAGCACACACACACAAGAATCAAGAAAACATCCATTTAGATTAAAAATAAGGAAAGATGATTACATAAATGTTGTCTAAATGGGATTTCACCCAACACTAGCTAAGGGAACTACTCACAAATCATTTTCAAATTACAAACCACAAGATTAGGAAGAAAAGATAACTCTAGAACCACCTCAATAAAAAAATAGAGAATAAACTCTTGTTCCTCTTACTAACTATGGAGTGAGTTCTTTTAGCAAGAGATGAAAGAGTTCCAAGTGGCTCTCTTTTTTAGGGTTTCCAAGTTTGTGCTTCTCTTAATCTGAGCTGCTCCCTAGCTTTCTTGATTCTCTCTGAATCTCATCTTTTTCTTTTATAGAGTAGGTGGTGATGTGAGGGCATTCCAGACATTCTCTGACCGAATCTTTCACTTTTAGTGCCACAGAGGAGATAATACTGTTGGTGCCACGGTTGTGCTTCATGTATTGGCTCTATAATTTGGCAAATACACGACCCGTCATTTGGGCGGACAAAAGGGAGGAGTTCTACAGTTGGAACCCAACTGAAATATACGGTCAGTGCCCTTGTACTAACTTTGATGTATATAGCTGTTTGACTGGCCGTATATTTTACACTGAGTATTCTGACTTGTTGGAGGAGAATATACGGCCAGTTGACTGGCCGTATATTTTACCAGAATGCTTTTAACTCTCAAGTGCATAAAGCACGACCAGTGGGCCAGTTGTGATTTTCATCACCAGATCTTGTAAAATGGTCTAAAATGATTGAAATGCCCCCTGCTTTAGGGTTTTCTCCCTCAAAAACGTGGGACCTGCACTATAAGACAAAACAAATGCAAAATATGCATAATGCATGTAAAAACTAGCTTTAATTTATTGAAAGTCCTTAAAATTGGACTAAACTAGAAAATTAAAGATATAAATATGTATGTATAAAATGCACACATTACCCAACTCCGACGTCATTTATGTTATAAAAGAAAAAAAAAACCAAAAAGGCTTATAAGGCATCTCTTAAGAAAAAATCATTGGCCTTGGACCCTACCATGGATTTGCAGTATTCTCTTGATAATTCCACTAAAGATTTCTCTATTTCTGACGAGGATATAACTCAAAGGGATTTAGTTCTAGCTGTGGGTCCCGTATATGTATGGTACAACCCAAGAGAGGGGGTGAATTGAGTTTTCTAAAAATAAAAATTTTAGCTTTAAAACAAAACTCAGAGTTCTAAATGCAACGGAAAAATTAATGAACTTGCGAAAATGAATTATGGATTAGAACTTCCTCACAATGTTCTATTCAGAAAAAAAATAGAAAGACTATGCATAGTGCAGCGATTAGTTAGAACTGCTTCACAATGTCTTATTCAATATCAGAACTGCTTTATGACGGAAAGCTATTGTAGTTAGAACTTCCTCATAAAGTTTAGCAAATCAGAAAAGACTGTGTGAGAGACAGTTATCGAAATCAGAACTACTTCACAAAACTTTAATCAAGTTTAGAAGACTGATTAAAAACCCAAATAGTGAAATATGCTGAATATAAAAGAACCGTTTAGAACTTGGTATACTCGCTTTTAGCAGAATTCCAGAGTTCTAATGTTCAGAGAAGATAAAACTTATTTCAATTTCAGAATATCAAAACCATTCACAACTTCAGCATTTCTAAAGTATAAACAGAAGTGTGAGTAAAATAGTATCAAGCAAAACTTCAAGAAATAAAAAGATCAACATAGTGATTTATAGTGGTTCAGTACTAACTCGCCTACATCCACTCCCCAAGAATCATCTTGAGATCCTCAACTATGTTATCTCTTTTCAAGGGTAAGAGACAAACTAACAGTACAAGGCAATAGATCAACATCTAGATCTACCCTTTTTCCCACTAGATTTTCTAAAGGTTCTAGTTAACCTCAACCCTTTCTGTTTTTGGCAGAGTACGGAAACTCAATTGAAGACATTAGAATCTCTCTCACGGAGAAGGTCGCTTGATAACCTCTTTCACAATAGCTTCTCACCTAAGCTATTACACAAATGTTTGTTAAATAAAAACCTATCTACTAAAGATTACAGAATCTAAATAGACAGACAGAAGTGCAAATATAAGCACAGAAAAAACAGTCTTTCAGATTAGAAAATTGTTTGAAAAACAGAACTGTTTTTCAAAAGAAGTTGTTAAAAATTTTCTTTTCTCTTTCAAAGATAAAACCCTAAAGTATAAAGATGAAAAGAAATAAGGGGGGTAGAGACTAAGTTTTGACTGATAAAAGATATGATTAATAGGTGAATACTCATAAAACGAAAACTCTTTCTTCCACATTTTTCAAGAATGAAAACGTCTTTTTATAGAGAGGTCTGTGACCCTCGTTTTTAGAAAGTGAATATTTCTGTTTCAAATCAGAATAATTGCTTTCCTTTTTTAGAAGATACAGAAATCTTAGTTACCAAAAAAAAATCAATCGTTTTATCCTTTTGGTAAGTACATAAGAGACGATCTTTCTTTCCTTTAAAATAAAGATTTTCGAAAGCAATTATTTGAAAAATATTTTTCGAAAAGATTCTACTTACTAAAACGAATTAAAATAAGATCTTTCTTCGTTTTAGGTAAGAAGATAAATCAAGATTCTTAGATCTTCAAAAATGTTTTGTTTCCGAAATTGAAATGTATTAGGTCTTTATTTGATTTATTCTTATTACCAAAATTGTTAGAGACAAGGTCTCTTTAATTTAGGTAATTCGAATATTTTGAATCTTTTAAGAGAAATCGAAAAACAATTTTTTAACGAAAAGATTTATTTTTGAAGAATCTATTTTTTGAAAAATAATTCTGATGAGAGAAAAATTAGTTTTTGTGCTTATAATTGAATTTTCTCTCATCCTACAATGAATCCTAAAAGTCTAACCACTAGGGTCTTCGGATGTCTTCATAACCTTTGGATTTGTAGGACTTGCTTTGTTGGTTCATTACTTTCCATATATATTCTGCATAAAATATTATTAGCACAAATAATATAATTTTTAAATTTATTTGTTTTGTTTTAATCATCAAAATTCCAAGATTAGAATTTGACCCTTGAGCCAACAATCTCCCTCTTTTTAATGATGACAAAACCAATAAATTTAGCAAACATAAAACATGTGCTCCCCCTAAAATTTTATGCAAAAAGAATATAAATTCTAAGTATGCCAAATGATCTTATTATGAAGCGAATTTAGAACATGTATTATGCTCCCCCTGAATAGATGCAATAAAAGTATTTATGAAATTTAGAGCTAGGGAAACATTTTAGAAACTGATTTAGAACTAGCAAAAATAGACAAGATATTCTAAGTTCTAATAATTAGAGCATATGGTCAGAGCATAAAAATAAAATAGAAACTGATATTAGGAATAAAATAAAAGATCTTAAGTCTAACCTGCAGAGCAGACGTTAGAATAAGGATTTAAGTTCTAAAACATTCAGTTCATCATGGAAAAAAAATATATATATAGCTCACCAAAATAGAATATATATATATATATATATATAACACAGATTAGAGAATAGTAAGCGATGAGATATAAGCACTAAGATTACCACACATCAGCAGAGTACATACTTAATCATCAAAATATCCTGTGTTCTCCCCCTTTTTATCATCATACAAAAGGGTTAGTAAAGATCAGAGCATAGTAAAAAGAAATAAACATAATTCAAACGATATAACCTACAGGGATAAAGCAAATATATATATATATATATATATATATATATATATATATATATATTGTTCATAACACAAAAATCAGAGAGGCTTGGGGTCAGTTCTAAGTCTCTTAGAACGTCTTAGATTTTGAGCAGAAGCGGTTTCAGTAGAGCTTTCTGGTCATTTAGAAGAAGGGTGCAATGGAGGCTTTCTTCCATGAGCCTTATGTTTACCCGCAGTGTGCTTTACTTTCTTTGGTTTCTCTGAGGCAGGAGTGTAGAGTGTTCCCTTAACTTTCAGAGTAGCTAGCTTCCTTTCATTAACATCTTTCATTCTTTCCAAGGACTCAATGAGAGACTGATTATGGTCAATCATAGTCTTGCAATGTTTTATTGCCTCATCAAGCTCCTTATTATGCTCTTCTATAAGCTCTTTTTCCATTCTTCCTAGCATAGCTTCTCTACACCGTTGAGCTGATAAGAACTCAGATTCTTTTTTAGTTTTGACCTCAGTTGACCTGTCTTCATCACTCAATTTCAATTTTTCTGTCTCAGCATCACTAGTTTCTTCTATTTTCTTTCCTTTCTCTACCTTTTCAGACTCCTTTTTCTCTTCTGTTTCTTCCCCTTTTTCTGATTCCGCTTCCTTCTCAGCTATTTTCTCTTTTTCTGTCTCTTCCTTCTTTTCCTATTCTAATTTCTTTTCTTTCTCCTCTTCTTTCATTTTCTCTTTCTTTTCTTCCTTCTCTGTTTCTCCCAATTTAGCTTTTCCTTTTTCTTCTCTCTCCTTCTTTTTCTCAGCCTCTTCTTTTTCTTTCTTTTCTTTCTTAGCTTCTTCTTTTTCTATCTTTTCTTTCTCAGCTTCTTCTTTTTCTTTCTTCATCTTTCATTTTTAACGACCCACTATCTAGCTTTGAAACATTGCAACCAACACTTTCATTTAAATCAACATCTAGAAATTCAAACACTGGTGTAAGTACCATTCCATAGGGCAGTTTCTTAGGGTTATTATGCATTTTGTCAAAGATGGTATGACACGAGTTGAAAGTTTTCTTCTCAACTATGTGCCACATAATGCACAGTTCAACCTGATTCACATATGTAAGTGAAGCACTTTTGGGATAAATATAATGCACAATCAGTTCCACTAACCTTAAGAGAACCGTAAAACTCTTTGACTAAACTCTCATAACATAATCTGTTTAACGACATAAAATCCATCCAACCTTGAAACTCAAAGAGTTCCTTGAAATTAAACTCAGCACTCCCGAAAAATTTCTAGTCAATGACATATGAACGCATGAGAGGATATGATAAAAGAACAGATTTACCGTTGTCGCGAGCCCTAGCTACTTGTTTCTTTGAAGTAGCAGTTTCCACTTTTTCTTCCTTTGGTTCCTCAACTGGCTTTTTCTGTTTTGACTCCTTTTGCTCATATTTCTTTGATAGTCTTTTTAGGAGTTGAAGTTCTTGTTCAGTTAGAGAGTCGGACGAGGAGGTGAAACTTGATTCGGCCATTGTTGAGGTTTTTGACGCAAAGAACAACTTAGGGTTTCGTTAACAAGCGAGCAAGAGAAAAATTTAGAGCAGTTAATAGAGAGACAGGAACGTTTAAGTAGCGAAATAGATTTTAGGGAAAAATAAAATGAAAATAAAAGACATTTTTTAGAGAAATTGAAATCGACAAATAAAATAAAAATAAAACCGCCAAAACTAAGGACACAAAACATACTAAAACAAAAACACAATAAATTGACTGTTTTTGAATTCTATTTAAAGCAAGATTCTGATAATGATATTAGAAAGTCATATCAGAGCAATACGCATTTCTTTTTAGACAAAAACATTTTTCACACATGTACAGAATAAAGTATTAGAACATAGTAGGTCTTTCACTTTCGAATATAGAAAGCAGTTTAGAACATACTTATAGAGTTCTAAAGTTAAGAGTTTAGAACTAACATACTGAATTCTCTTCTAATTAAGCAGAATTGACTTTCATTCAAAGGTTTAGTAAAGATAACTGTCAATTGCTTTTTTGTAGGAATGAACTCAATCACTATGTCACCTTTTTGTACATGATCACGTATGAAGTGATGTCTGAGTTCTATGTGCTTGGTTCTAGAATGCTGAATTGGATTTTTAGATAAATTGACGGCACTTATGTTGTCACACTTTATTGGCACTGTTTCTAATTTTAGTCCATAGTCTGCTAGTTGTTGCCTGATCCATAGAACTTGTGCAACACAGCTTCCGGCAGCAACATATTCTGCTTCTGCAGTAGAGAGAGCAACGGATGTTTGTTTCTTGCTAAACCATGATACAAGGGCGCTACCTAGAAAATGGTAAGTTCCAGACGTGCTTTTTCTATCTATTCTACTCCCTACAAAATCAGAATCACTATATCCAACAAGATCAAATGTATCTCCTTTAGAATACCACAGACCCAAATTAGAAGTTCCACAAAGATATCTTAAAATTCTTTTTACAGCAATTAAATGAGATTCTTTAGGACATGCTTGAAATCTAGTGCGTAGACAAACACTAAAGTGTATGTCTGGTCTGCTTGCCGTTAGATATAGTAAAGAACCAATCATACTTCTAAACAATTTGATATCAACATCCTTACCTTTTTCATCTTTTTCTAATTTTGAGGATGGACTCATTGGTGTACTACATACCTTGGCATTTTCCATTTTGAAATCGTTTCAACAATTCTCTAGTATATTTTTCTTGATTTATGAAAATTCCATTTTCACATTGTTTGATTTGAAGTCCAAGGAAGAAGTTTAATTCTCTCATCATACTCATTTCGAACTCACCCTGCATAATCTTAGAGAATTCCTTACAAAGGAGATTATTAGTAGATCCAAAGATTATGTCATCAACATAAATTTGTACAACTAGAATGCCATGTGCTTTATTTTTGATAAATAGTGTTGTATCAACCTTTCCTCTTGAAAAACCATTTTCTAATAGAAACTTACTTAATCTTTCATACCAAGCTCTAGGAGCTTGCTTCAAACCATAAAGAGCTTTAGTAAGTTTGTAAACATGATTAGGTTTATCAAAAATTTCAAAACCAGGAGGTTGTTCTACATACACTTCTTCATTTAGAAAACCATTTAGAAAAGCACTTTTCACATCCATTTGATACAACATGAAGTTTTTAAAACATGCAAATGCACAAAGCATTCTAATGGCCTCAAGTCTAGCAACTAGGGCAAAAGTCTCATCAAAATCGATGCCTTCCTCTTGGTTGTACCCTTGAGCCACTTAATTTTGCTTTATTTCTCACAACATTACATTGTTCATCAAGCTTATTTCTAAACACCCATTTTGTTCCAATAATAGAATGGTTTTTAGGTCTAGAAACAAATTTTCAAACTTGGTTTATCTCAAATTGATTTAGATCTTCTTGCATAGTAAGAATCCAACTTTCAGCATTTTGAGCATCTTTTAAATTTTTGGGTTCTAATTGAAAAACGAAAGCAACATTACCAAAATATCTTTTATATTGAGCTCTAGTCATCATCCTTTCTGAAGGATTATCCATAATGTCTTCTTGGGGATGATATTTATGGAATCGTCATTCTTTTGGTAATTGAGAATCTTCATTTTCTGTTTCTGGCATTTGATTTTCAACAATATTCTGATCTTCATGTTCAACTTCTGGTTCAGCCTGATTTTCAATATTCTGCTCACTTTATGGCTGTTCTAGTTGTTCTGATTGTTCATTCTGCTTTTCATGATTAGAATCTACAGCATCATCACTTTCTAAAGTTCTAGATGTAGAGTCAGATTCATCAAACACAACATGAATAGATTCTTCTACAACTAAAGTCTTTTTATTAAATACTCTATATGCTTTACTATTTCTAGAATATCCCAGAAAAATACCTCCATAAGATTTAGTATCAAATTTAGCAAAATGATTTTTCTTGTTATCTAGAATAAAGCGTTTGCACCCAAAAATGTGAAAATAACCAATATTTGATTTTCTACCTTTGTATAGCTCATATGGAGTCTTTTTAAGTTTAGATCTTACCAAAGCCCTATTTAAAATATAACAGGCAGTGTTAACTACTTCTGCCCAGAAATACTTTGGTAGTTTAGAATCACTTAACATGGTTCTGACCATTTCTTGAAGTGTTCTATTCTTGCGTTCCACTACTCCATTTTGTTGAGGTGTTCTAGGTGCTGAGAAGTTATGGAAAATTCCTGACTCGTTGCAAAAAGCATCGAATTTCTGATTTTCAAATTCTCCTCCATGATCACTTCTAATTGCTGAGATGTTGTATCCTTTCTCATTTTGTATTCTCTTACAAAGATGAACAAACACATCATATGACTCATCCTTATTTCTAAGGAAGAGTGTCCAAGTGAATCTAGAGTAATCATCTACAATAACAAATGCATAGAATTTTCCTCCAAGACTAGAAGGGGTAATTGGACCGAATAGATCAAGGTGTAGCAATTCTAAAGGTCTAGAAGTAGAAACCATTCCCTTGGATTTAAAAGATGTTTCGGTCTGTTTGCCCATTTGACAAGCATCACACATGTGATCTTTTTCAAATTTCAATTTTGGCAGACCTCGAACCAAATCTTTCTTAGACAGTTTAGAAATAAGGTGCATGCTTGCATGACCAAGTCTTCTATGCCATAACCAACTAGAATTATCAATAGAAACTAAACAGATATCTTGGTTATGCATATTAGAGAGATCTACTAGCTATATATTTCCAAATCTTTTTCCAACAAATAAAGTTCTATTATCATGCATGTTCTGAACTTCACAATGAGAAGGTTCAAAGATCACTCTTCTATTTTTATCACAAATCTGACTAACACTTAATAAGTTAAAATGTAATCCTTCTACTAAGCATACATCTTCTATTGAAGGATTAGAACCTACGACACCAATACCAACGATTTTACCTTTTGCTTTGTCTCCAAAGCTTACTGTACCTCCCTTTTCTTTTCTAATCTGGTGAACTTCTTTCTATCACCAGTCATATGCCTAGAGCCAGCGCTGTCCATGTACCACATTTCTGTTTTCAGCTCACTCCTTAGGCACACCTGAAAATATCAAGCAGATTTAGGTACCCAACTCATATTGGGTCCTGGAGGGTCAGTGGTAACAGGTGCATTTAGTTTACAATGATTTTTCTTTTTATTGAGACTTTGATGTTCTAAAGTCATAACATTAGAATAGCATTTTCTTATTAGAAACATGATTCAGTTTAGAAATGCCATCATAGCTAGAACTTGTCTTTTCTTTAGAAAATGATTCTAAAATAGATTTTAGAATTCTAATCTCAGTTTTTAAATATTCATTTTCAGAATTCAGATTTTTACATTTTTCTTCAAGATGTATCAGATTTTCAGAAAATCTATTATTACAATTTTTTAGATCTTTGATCTCTGTGATAAGATCTTTGCATGTAACTTCTTGATAAAAAGCATCTTTTAAAGGATTACTTTCAGATTTTAATTTTCTAAAATCTTTCTTTAGAATTTTATGCTTTCTAACAAGCTTTTCAAAGTCATTGCAAAGGTTATTGTAAGTATCGAGAAGATCATTTTCTGATTCAGGTTCAGAAATACTTACAGTGCTCTCTTCATGCTTTTGGATCGTTGCATTTGTTTCATTGATTTCAGCCTTCTATGTTGAAGTCAGAGTACCGATTTCTTTGGAGTCGGAATCAATAGTAGCCATTAGACAAATATTAGCTATTTCTTCTTGATCACTTTGGCTTTCAGAACTAGAATGTCTGAATCACTCCAAGCAGCTACGAATGCCTGCTTCAGCTTCTCTTTCGTTGACTTCTTTTTCAATTTAGGACAAGTGGGTTTGATATGTCCAGGTTTGTTGCATTCGTAACAAACCACTTCAAAAGGTTCTTTCTTAGGTATGTTACTATTTTTAGGTAGAAAATTCTTTTTGATAAACTTTTTCTGTGGCCTTCCACTCTTTCTATAGAACTTTTTAATCTTTTAGCAACAAGTGCTAAATCATCACTACCAAGATCGGAAGAACTTTCTTCACTAGAAACTACTTTCAAAGTCAGTCCTTTCTTTTTCTTATCTTCTATAGTCAAAGAAGATTTCATTTCTTCTGAAACAAGAGCTCCTATAGGATAATCATAAGTGATGGGAGTCTCTTTGTAATTCATAACAGTTCCCATAGAATCCCATTTTTTAGGTAGAATTCTAAGGATTTTCTTAACAAGCTCATCTTCTGAAATTTCCTTTCCGAGAGTTCTCAAAGGATTAACTATATTAGTAAATCTAGAATTTAACTCTGCAATAATTTCTCCTTCCTTCATACTAAACATTTCATATTCTCTGCAAAGAATATTTATTCTAGATTCCTTTACTCTATCTGTACCCTCATAGGTAACTTTAAGTTTTTCTCAAACTTCTGTTGCAGATTTACATCCAGACACTTTGTTGTATTTTGTTGCGTCTAAAGCACAATGAAGAATATTAATAGCTTTTGCATTTATAGCAATGTTATTCCAATCAGCATCTGTATATTCTTCTTCTGTTTTTCTAATACTCTCATTTTCTACAATTTTCATGGGAATACGAGGACCAGTAATAACATTCCTCCAGCAGTTTATATCAACTGATTTCATGAAATTTTCTATTCTGATTTTCCAATAAGAGTAATTAGAACCATTGAACAAAGGAGGTCTAGAAACAGATTGACCTTCTAAAGAAGTAAGAGGCAGTGGGGTTGCCATGGGATCTTATCTTTTAAGCTGTTAAGCTTCGATAAGTCAAGAGCCAAAGCTCTGATACCAGATTATGGGTCCCGTATATGTATGACACAACCCAAGAGGGGGGTGAATTAGGTTTTCTAAAAATAAAAATTTTAGCTTTAAAACAAAACTCAGAGTTCTAAGTGCAGCGAAAAAATTAATGAACTTGTGAAAATGAGTTATGGATTAGAACTTCCTCACAATGTTCTATTCAGAAAAAAAATAGAAAGATTATACAAAGTGCAGCGATTAGTTAGAACTGCTTCATAATGTCTTATTCAATATCAGAACTGCTTTATGACGGAAAGCTATTGTAGTTAGAACTTCCTCATAAAGTTTAGCAAATCAGAAAAGATTGTGTGAGAGACAGTTATCGAAATCAGAACTGCTTCACAAAGCTTTAATCAAGTTTAGAAGACTGATTAAAAACCCAAATAGTGAAATATGCTGAATATAAAAGAACCGTTTAGAACTTGGTATATTCACTTTTAGCAGAATTTCAGAGTTCTAATGTTCAGAGAAGATAAAACTTATTTCAATTTTAGAATATCAAAACCATTCACAACTTTAGCATTTCTAGAGTATAACCAGAAGTGTGAGTAAAATAGTATCAAGCAAAACTTAAGGAATGAAAAGATCAACACAGTGATTTATAGTGGGTCGGCACTAACTCGCCTACATCCACTCCCCAAGACTCATCTTGAGATCCTTAACTATGTTATCTCTTTTCAAGTGTAAGAGACAAACTAACAGTACAAGGCAATAGATCAACACCTAGATCTACCCTTTTTCCCACTAGATTCTCTAAAGGTTCTAGTTAACCTCAACCCTTTCTGTTTTTGGCAGAGTACAGAAACTCAATTCAAGACATTAGAATCTCGCTCACGGAGAAGGTCGCTTGATAACCTCTTTCACAATAGCTTCTCACCTAAGCTATTATACAAATGTTTGTTAAATAAAAACCTGTATACTAAAGATTACAAAATCTAAATAGACAGACAGAAATGCAAATATAAGCATAGGAAAAACAGTTTTTCAGATTAGAAAATTGTTTAGAAAACAAAACTGTTTTTCAAAAGAAGTTTAGAAAACAAAACTCTTAAAACAAAAACTCTTTCTTCCACATTTTTCAAGAATGAAAACGTCTTTTTATAGAGAGGTCTGTGACCCTCATTTTTAGAAAGTGAATATTTCTTTTTCAAATCAGAATAATTGCTTTCCTTATTTAGAAGATACAGAAATCTTAGTTACCAAAAAAAATCAATCGTTTTATCCTTTTGGTAAGTAAATACGAGACGATCTTTCTTTCCTTTAAAATAAAGATTTTCGAAAGCAATTATTTGAAAAATATTTTTTGAAAAGATTCTACTTACTAAAACGAATTAAAATAAGATATTTCTTCGTTTTAGGTAAGAAGATAAATCAAGATTCTTAGATCTTTAAAAAGGTTTTGTTTCCGAAATTGAAATATATTCGGTTTTTATTCGAGTTATTCTTATTACTAAAATTGTTAGAGACAAGGTCTCTTTAATTTAGATAATTCGAATATTTCGAATCTTTTAAGAGAAATCGAAAAATAATTTTTTAACGAAAAGGTTTATTTTTGAAGAATCTATTTTTCGAAAAATAATTCTGATGAGAGAAAAATTAGTTTTTGTGCTTATAATTGAATTTTCTCTCTATCCTACAATGAATCCTAAAAGTCTAACCACTAGGGTCTTCGGATGTCTTCTTAACCTTTGGATTTTTAGAACTTGCTTTGTTCGTTCATTACTTTCCATATATATTCTGCATAAAATATTATTAGTACAAATAATATAATTTTTAAATTTATTTATTTTATTTTAATCATCAAAATTCCGAGATTATAATTTGACCATCCTAAAAGTCTAACCACTAGGGTCTTCGGATGTCTTCTTAACCTTTGGATTTTTAGAACTTGCTTTGTTCATTCATTACTTTCCATATATATTCTGCATAAAATATTATTAGTACAAATAATATAATTTTTAAATTTATTTATTTTATTTTAATCATCAAAATTCCGAGATTATAATTTGACCATTGAGCCAACACTAGCCCAATCTCCATCCTCTAATCATAATCGCCTCTCTAAAGCTTATAAGACCTGGAAAGTTGCTAATATGATGAGTTTAACTACTAGAAAAAAATAAGGAGGAATTGATTAGTTATTTCGAAGATATAGAGGCCAGAGATAAGAAGTTGGCATCAGCTAGCACACATCCATGATGTTATTGATCTCATGGAATATTAGAGGGGCCTCTTCCTCTCTCTAAAAAAGAGAAATAAAAAATTTAGTTCACAAACTCCGTCCCTCTTTCCTATTCATTCAAGAAACTAAAATCTCCTCGATGGATGATAACATTATTCACCGTATGTGGTCAAACAATCCTTGCTAATGGTTAACCTTGCCCGCTTGCGATAATTCTAGGGGATTAACTTCCATCTAGGACCCCTCAAAATTCTAACTGTTAAATCAAAAAGTTGAGCATCGCTGGATTCTATGTTTAGGCTTCTCTTACTGCCTTAATAAAAAATCTCAGTTTTGTAAACTTATATGCCCCAAATTCAGCTGTAGAAAGAGCTATGGTTTTGCATGAACTGGAAACACTCATCTTCATTTTTAAGCACAACTGGATAATATTCGAAGATTTTAATGAAATTCTAGTTTCTGAAGAAAGAAAAACTACTTTTATCTTCTTGCCAGCTCCCTCAAGTTTCTTGAGTTTATTGATAACTGCAATCTCTTCGACTTTCCTCTCTCTAGACATAAATTTACTTGGGCAAACTCTTGTTCAGCGAGGTGAATTGATAGATTACTCATTTTGGAGGATTTAATTTCCCCATTTAACAGCCTCTCTCTCACCGGTTAAAGCAAAGGCATCCCAAATCAATGCCCCTTAATTTTCCAGAATAAAGCTTTCAAGTGGGGTCCTAAACCTTTTAAATTCCTAAATTGTTGGCTTCTTTTTCCTAGCTTTAATCAACTTGTTGAGCGTTGGTGGTTGGAATCTGCTTAAACTACAATCTAACCTACTTTCCATTCAGGTTGAAGTTTCTTAACACCAAGCTTAAAGCATGGAACACTAAAGTTTTTGGTGATGTTGAGACCAATGTTCTGTCGTCGAAGCAACAACTTGATGATTGGGATTTGTCCATGGAATCAAAAACCCCATCTAAGGCTGACCTGATTAAAAGAAGATGCATTTTAGATGAGCTTTGCAAAGCCCATAGGTACTAGGATTGTTACTGGAAACAATTATCTAGAGCTCAATGGGGAGGAAGTTTGGTGATAAAAATTCTCATTATTTCCATGATCTGGCCAGCAATAGGAAGATGAATAATGCTATCAATTGTCTCTCTTTCAATAATTTTAATCTTTTTTATCCGAAGGACATCAAAGATGATATTTTTCTTGCATTTCAACGAATTATTCAAGAGGCAACTTCCTAACAGGCTTTTGCATAAAGAATTTGGATTATCCAAAATTATCTTCAACCTCTAGAATGTGGCTAGATTCTCCCTTTTCTTCTGAGGTAGTAAAAGCAGTAGTTTGGAGTCGTGTTGGCTCAAAAGTGCCAAGACCCGAACGGTTTCAATATTAATTTTTTCAAGAAGCTTTGGAATGTGCTGGGCAATGATGTGATTAGTTGTGTGTTGGCTTTTTCTAAATTCGACCCTATTCCTTCAGAAATCTTCTACTCTTTCATTGTCCTAATTCCTAAGATCTCTAATTATGGATTTCAGGCCTATCTCCTTAACAAACTATATTTACAAGATCATCTCTAAGCTCCTTTCCATAAGGCTCAAAAGGGTGTTAGGTGAGTTCATTGGGGAAACTCAAAGTGCTTTCATTCAAGGCAAGCAAATCATGAATGGAGCTCTCATTGCAATTGAAATCATTCATTGTTGGGAAAAAGAAAGAAAAAAGGGTCTACTCAAACTTGATTTTTAAAAGGCTTTTGATTTCGTTGATTGGAGCTACTTATCTGACATTCTAGATCTTATGAACTTTGGGGATAATTGGAAGAGGTGGATTCTAAGATGTGTAAGTTCATAGAGGATCTCAATTTTAGTTAATGGCTTACCCATTTCTGGGTTCCAGACTTCTCGTGGTCTGAAACAAGGTTGTCCCCTTTCCACTATGCTCTTTATAATTTTTATAGAAGGTTTGATTTCTATGCTTAAAAAGGCAACATCTCTTAAATACGTTTTTAGGTTTCTCTTTAGGCAATAGTAATATTCGACTCTCATACCTACAGTTTGTATATGATACTTTACTTTTCTGCAATGACTCTCTTGATAGTCTGCTCAATGTTAAAAGACTAGTCCATATTTTTGAAATGACCTCAGGACTAAAAATCAATTTCCACAAGAGTAATTTATTGGGAGTTAACTTAGACTTCTCTATTTTAGTTTGATGAGCCAATGTTATTAATTGCACCCCTGGGAATTGGCCAATACACTACTTGGGATTACCTCTTGGTGCTAATCCTAGGGAAAAAAAAGACTTGGGAGCTTGTTATCAATAAAATTAAATCCAAGCTTTCAGCCTCGAAAGGGAAGCTTTTATCAAAGGCAGGCTGATTGGTTCTCATCAAATCAGTTCTAAATAGCCTTCCCATCTATTTTATGTCCTTATTTCGTATGCCAATAGAGGTTGCAAAAGAAATTGAAAAAGCTTAAAAACATTTCTTTTGAAATGGTGATCAGAGAGTAAAAGGTTCTTTGCTACTATTCTTTGGGATATAATCAGATTGAATAAACGTTCTGGTGGTCTCCGACTTAGGTCTTTACTTGAAAGGAATTTAGCACTTCTCTTTAAATGGTTCTGGAGTCTAAATGATGGGAGCAATGCTTTGTGGAAATCCTTTGTCAGAAATAAGTATCACTTATCTTTTAATCATTTATTTTTCTTTTTCTCTTCTTAAAGGATTATCGCGTCCTCAACGTGGTCTTCATTTCTAATATCTTCAATAACCAAGTATTCTTCAGCTGGATTTCTACTAACTTAAAAATTTTTTTCTCAGTAATGGGAAGAGGCTCCAATTCTGGGATGATAAATGGGTTGGTGACTTTATTTTAAAAAATAAATTCCCAAGACTGTTTAGACTTTCCAGCCTCAAGGAAGGATTTATTTCCGATTTCGGCTTTTGGGAAAATTATATCTGGTTATGGAATTTGGTATGTTCTAGATTCTCTTTGGGATAGTGAATATGCTCTTGCTAATGAATTAATGGCGCTCATCAATGCCTTCAAGCCAAAGAAAAAAGCCATGGATAAAGCAATTTGGTCTCCTCACCCTAAAGGCATCTTTGATGTTAAATTATGTAAATGGGGGCTATCAGGTACTGCACATTCTGTTGTGGTGGTGCCCACTCAAGTGGGACCCACACAGTTTGAAAAGAAAAAAAAAAAAAAAGGGAAAAAACGTATTATTTAAAAATGTTGGCAGAAGGTTGGCAACCAACCTAAATGAAGGGCTCTCACATCTCCTCTCTTATAAATAGGAGAGGATTTTCCTCAGTTGAGACACACACACAGCAGAGAAAATGTAGAGCGAGCGAGTTATCTAGGTTTAGGATGGGTTTACTAAATTTAGGGGAGAGAAAAATAGTGAGAAAATTATTATAGGGTGTTTTTGGGAAACACATTGTGTGCCACTATTTTTATATTACTCTCTTTGTGTACCTACTATTTTTAATAGTAGAAAAATAATTCGGAGTTTGTCCCGTGGACGTAACCCTAAACAGTTGAGGGTGAACCACGTAATTTCTGTGTGTCCCATTTCTATTTTTCTCCTGCATTAATTTTCTCTTAATTGATTGAAAGGGTCCAACGAGTGGTATCAGAGCTGATGCCCAACAACTGGTATCAGAGCTGATGCCTATCACATTCCCCTTTACCTCTTGCTCCTAACATTTGCTTGGATATGCACTTACCTAAAGAGGAGCTTTTATTCTTGTTCTTATTAAAAGGGGGCACCCCTACAAAGGATTTACTTCTATTTAGAGGTATCATTTCGAGGGACCAAGAGTTATGTGTTTTCTGCAAAATCAAGATGGAAACTAATTTGCATCTGTTTCTTTTCTATTCAATCACTTGGAATCTTTGAAACAAATGTCTTCGATGGTGGGGTTTTTCATTTTGCTTTACCAACAACCTTCGAGATCTTTTTTCTCAATGGTCTGCTCTTGCAAAAGGAAAATTTCAATTGAGATTCTGGTCTTCATTATTCTACTCCATCACATGGACTCTTTGGAATGAGGGCAATAAACTTATCTTCAATAATAATTCTTTAAGAAATGATAAAACATTTGATATTGCTCTTTATAGAGCCTATGTATCGACTAAATCATCAAATCCTAGCTTCCCTTACTCTTTAAATCAAATGATTGCGTCAAGAGATAGTATTGTTCATTGGGATAGAGTCGTTCCAACCAAACCAATAGTTGCTTGGTACCCTCTTGATATTGGTTCTTTGAAATTGGAGCTTCAAATGGTAAACCTAGGGAGGCGGTTATTGGTTGGGTTCTTAGAGACAATAATGGAGTGGTTTTGTTTCTGTTCTCCTACTCCATTGGTATTCATGATTCCAACATTGCTGAGTTTCGAGCTATTCTAAAGGCTTTGCAATTTTATTTAAGCTTGGATATAGTATGTAAAAAGATTACCATTGAGTCAAACTCTTCTAATGCCATCTCCTGCATCATTGGTAGTTCATCCCCTCCATGGCATTTGCGGGATGAATTCTAACTCAATCACTTATCAAGAAGTTTATGCAGATATCTTTCAATCGGATCCCGAAAAGTGCAAACTCCTTCGTAGATTTGTTGGTTAAATAAGGAGTGTCCAGAAATTCTGATTTTGCAACAAGAGTTTCTTAACAGAATTTCACAGCTTTTCTGTTTTCTTGAAGCTTTTAATATCTTTTTTTCAATCTTATTTAACCATTCAGATTAATTTGGTCATACAGTAGCTGTAATTTTGGTTTTATCTTTATGCCATTACTGTCAAATGTAATCCTACACTTTAAATGGTCTTTTGCAATCTCTATTTTTAGGATGGAATTTTCGGCTAAACGAGTTGGCTTGGCAGTAGTATTTAGGGGTTATAGAATTCCCTAAAAATCTCTTCTTATTTCTATTTAATAAAAGTTGTTAATTTTGCCTATCAAAATAAAAATAAAAATAAAAAGAAAAAGAAAAAAGGTAAGGGATACATTAAAGGGCACATTGTTGCGATGTAAGTGTTTACATTGAAATAGGAGGATCACTTTTGCTTGTAACGTCGAGTCTAAAATAAAAAAATTACATAATATAATAAGAAAAAAAATCATATCTAAACATAATAAGATATTTATTCAATCAACAAATATCTAACATTATACATTAACAAAAAAAAAAAAAAAAAGAAATTTAAATCTTACCAAATGCCACAAATCTTCACACGTGTTGAACAATATAAACTAATTTAGAATGTTAACTATAAATATATATAGTTATAGTTTACTGATGATAGTTAAAAATATAAAGGAAGAAGGAGAAATAAAGGAAAAGCTAAGACTGGAATGTAAGTAGGAGAAACAAAGACTGTAATGCGAGTAGAAAATATATACAACTTCAAACATTCACGGATATGTATAGTAAATATTCTCCCACAATCACATCAAATTACTTTCTTCCTTTTAATAATACCTCTTACACAACAGTATTTTTCTTCCTAATAATAATACATCTGTTACATAACATCAAACCATTCACATGCATAGCTTAAATTGTGTAAATAAAACATATTGTTACGATAATAACGACGCAGTATGTGTTTTATCTTTATAGATTGTTTTCTTATAGTGTAACAATATCGATAGTTTATAGGTTGTTATATTGTAGGACATATGAATTTGAGTGAGCGTTTCAGCAGTGGCGTGGAAATCTCAACTATAGATTGTAAGTGTAACAAATGCACCTAGCACATATAAATTTGAGCGTGGGAATCCCATTCTTTGCGTGGAAATCTCGACAAAGGAGGGAATATATTCTAACATTGTTACACTTTTAATATAACATTTAACAAGGAGAGAAGGAGAGAGAATATTTGTCTAATAAAATTACTAGACGACAAAAAAAAAAAATTTATTGCAGTTGCTACAGTCATAGTTTAACAATGCACTTGTTACACTATGATTGAAATGCCAACAAAAGACTATTTTTATAAATACTTTTAAAGAACATCATTTCCATAAATACTTTTTTCTAAATGCCATTTTTATAAAAAGCTAGTAAAATACCAACTTTATGATGAATAAGAGAGATAAAAAAGGGGAACCAATTCCATCTCCTATAGAAGCAGATGATGTGAAACACTAAGAAGAAACCATGTCTTCCTCACTAACAGAAAATATCTAAAACAGAAAATGGAAAAATTTGGAATTCTTCTTATTGATCATCTGTTTTGTGTTATATACAAGTATATTGAGCTTGATGAAGCTCGTTATCCATAACTGATATTAATAGCTAGATGCCAACTAGGATCAATCTTAACTAACTCATCTAACTGACTTCCTTCAAGAATAAATATCACAAAGCGCACCGTTTCATTTATTTGAGCCTTTGCTTACTGTACTTGTGTCTTTGTGTGCCCAAAACTCTTCATTTCATTAATTAGAGTGTTGGCTAGGCATGGCCACCGGTTCGGTTCTAACCGAAATCAAACCGGAATCAAATCGTACTGTAGACGAATCGAAACTGGACCGAAACTGGCGGTTCATAATTTTGAATCGGAACCCGCGGTTCAAGGGCCGGTTAAGATTCATGTGAATGTTAAAGTATGAACCGGTACCGGTGGTTCCGGTCCGGTTCGAACCGGATGCACAAAAAAATTGTAGCTTAAATTTTTTATAAAAAAATTTATATCACTTGATTTAATTGTGGTTGATTTGATTTATGGTAAGGAGAAGTACAATGGTACATAAGTTATAAAAAGTGATAAAAAAAATACACATTTTTTTACTTAATTTATACAAAAAATGGTACATGAATAGTTGATTTATATATATAAAAAATACTTTCAAGTGTATAAAAAAAAGAGTGTAATGGATAGTTTTTGATATAATAGGTGTTATTTATTTATTTTTTGGTAAATAAATTTTATTCATTTTTTAATCATTTATTTATTTATTTACTGTAATTTACTAAATTATCCAAAAATATAATTGTTATTTTTCTGTTATAAGGGATAATTTGAAAAACTAATAAATAAGAAACATATAAATATGATGAGTTGGTAATTTTTTATTTCACAACCAATTATATCATAACTCTTCTCTTATTCTTAATTAAAATTCTCTCAAATTTCCATAGTTCATTATTTTTTCTATTGCTTTATTTTCCTTAATATTGGAATTATCTATTGTTTATTTTTTTATTTTCTTACATCCAATTCCAAATTCTTTCTCTAATCTCAATTTTTTCCATTCATAAATTTACTTCATTTGATTTTTTAAATAATTTTCTTAGTATTTGAAAATAATAATTTCCAACTCATTTCATTAATTTTATATTCCATTTAAAGTTTTCTATATTAGTGAATTAGCAAAATTTGTAAATTTAATGTAATAATAGTTCTAAGTTAGTTAATAGAAGTTTTTCTTTTAAAAATTTATAATATTTTATTTAGTTAATAAAATTTTAAAATTATTATTTATTTATGAATTCGGAATCAAAATTTTATTATTTTTTTAAAAATTTGCATAATGCCGGCACCGTAATTTGAACTGTCGAATCGCCGGAACCGTGCCGAACCATGCCGAAATCGGAACCGGACCAGAACCGAAGGTTCAAGGGTTGGTTCCGGTTCAAAATTTTAAACATCTCAAACCGGTGGTTCACTAAACCGGCCATGCCTAGTGTTGGCTACTAATCCCCTACACTCCCACCCCCACCCCCCTCTCATCCACACAAGGTGAAGAATGAAGGTTTAACATTCCTAGCTTGAGTTTGAAGGATTGAAAAGAAGAAATGGAGAGTGGTTTCGTGTAGATGTCTACTAGCTGAGCATAAGATGATATAGGGAGGAGATGAATGAGTCCAAGTTGAGTTTCTTCATGACAATGTGGTAGTCTAACTCAATGTGTTTGGTACATTCATGGAAGTGACAATGATTTTCGCAAGTGTACAAAATCGTTATAAGTAATATATGATGAGTAGAGTATCGCTCTCACGAGAATTGTATACCAAGTACCAAAATTATGTTAACCTATTATTATTTAAACGATAATGAGGAGATTGTTTCAAGAATTTAAATTCAACAAGTAAAAATAAGAAGAGGTCAAGCAAACAATTATTCATTAAAGAAAACAAGGATTAAAAACTACTAGGGATTTTGATTTCACTTAATTCTATCAAATTTATTTTATTAGTTCATTAATCAATTTTAATTGTTCAAGTAGGTGAAACAACTCTAAAATCACTAACAAGCTCTCCAGATGTATTGTTAGCTATTTTAATTCCGTTTAACTACCTATCTCCAATAGCATAATCAAACATGAATTAAATCATTAAGTTTTGTAGTTTATTTATGAATTCATAAATTAAAGTTGTTAATTCATGAAAACCCCCATGAGTCAAACCATATAGCGTCCGCATCAAGTTATTATTCTCATGTGATTCATTAACTTTTTCATATCAAAAATCATTCTTTCAATAGTGATTAATGAAATAAATCAATCCAGGGGATAAACTCTGCCTGGAAGCATTAATTTTATCAATAAATCATAACTTGAACAAGGAAAAATTAATCTAATATTATAAATTGGAAAAGAAGTTAAGCTATATGAAATCCTTAGTATAAGAATTTAGTTAGACATAGTACTTAAATAAAACTCAATAATACTTGATAGATATTTCATAATCAATAAGAATAATGAAAGAAATAAACCAGATTAAGAATTTAGAAATAAGAACTAGTTAACAATTGGCTTTGGATGGCTTCCTTGAACCTTTGCACAACTCTTGAATACTTGAACTCTTGAAGTAATAAAACTATATACAAGACTGAGAGAATGAGATGAGATAGATGGGGATAGAATGGTATGATATGAGATATGAGATATGCTCCCTGGGATGGTTTCTTCTCCTCTTTATGTAGACTTCTTGGGAGAGACATCCACATGGTTTCATGAACAAAGTCTAACTTTGTTAAGTGATAAAGCTCTCAATCAAGCCTTAATTTTCTCTCAATCATGACTTTCCATATGCATAAATTAAAGCTTGATTTACATGAGAAGAAAGCATCCAAGGTGAACTTATAAAAATGGTGGGAATTGGTTGGCAATTTTGACTCAAATCCGCTTTTGGCCTTTTAGCACGGGTGTGCTACAAAGCACGGTCTGGGCGTGTTAGGTTCTGGGTTTGTGGAGGACTTAGCACGGCCCCTGCTATCTAGCACGATTGAACAAAGTCTTGTGGCACGAGCGTGCGTCATAGCATGGTTTGGGCGTGCTAGGCTCTGGAAGTCCAGTGCATGTGCAGCACGAGCGTGCTTCAGCGGGCACGCCCTTGGGTTGATGTCTCCATTGTAGCACGGGCGTGCTCTATAGCACGGTCTGGGCGTGCTAGGCTCTGGAAGTCCAGTGCATTTTTGGCATGGGCGTGCTATCTAACACGGTTTGGGGCGTGCTAGAGTCTGACTCTTTGCTTTATTTTTCTTGGCTCCTAGCATGGGCGTGCTGATTGGCACGGGCAGGGCGTGCTAAAATACTTTGCTTCATTTTATCCTTTTTTGTGCCAAATTCCTACAAATTTTCTTAAGATCAAGTGAGTTGTGCTTCAAGGAAGCTTTTGAATGAAAACATAATAAAATTAAGACAAAAACTAAATAAAGTAATTAAAAATACTAAAAACTCCTAATAAAACTATATTGAAAACACTATAAAAATAACACTATCAAAATTCCCTAAACTTAAACCATTGCTTATCTTCAAGCAACAAAACAAAAAACTAACAAAGCTAGCTTAATATAGTAGGGAATAATTATTCACAATTTCAATAAGTATCAAGAGTCATCAACATGAGAATAAATCATGTGTTTCCTATGCTAATTATATTCTAGCAAAAAAAATTAATTTTCAATAAAACACATTCCTTAATTTAAACATAAGTTAACAAGAATTTTAACACCAACAATTATTCAACTTATGATAGGTAGAGTATGAATTTTCACAAAAATCATTTAACCTTTAAATAAGAGGTTTAAATATAAGTTCAACATTCCCATAGGCAAAATTAGTCATCCCTTCTCCATAATTGAAATGCATACAATTTAAAAGATCAAAAGGTCTTTATTTAAGTTGTAATGGGGTTTTAAGGATATAATTTTAGCTAAACAAAGAAAAGGACAACACAGTAGACAAAAGTACAAAGAATGCTTAATATCAGGATTTTCATTTATATTAAAAATGAATTTTTTATTTGTAAAGGGAGACTAACTTTGAAGTCCCTTACTAGCTTGAAATTAGAGATATTTTTTGGCAAGGTCTCTTCATAGCATTTTTGATAATTTCTTCATTACTAAAGTTCCCCAAACTTGAATTTTTGATTGATTGCTTCTTTTATGGGGTGTTTCTTTTTTCTTTTTTTTTTTTTTTTTTGAGTTTTTTTTCTCTGCTTTCTTCATTTGCTAATATTAATGAAATTTTCTCCTTTTGTTACTATGTTTTAATAAAAATCAAATCTTTCAATTACACATTATTGCACTTAGGGTGGGAAATTAATTTGGTTTAATGGCTAGGGTTAAATATGGGTGAACAATAAATTTTTGATATAGGCTTCAAATTGGTTGTAAGGGTACTTTAACTTAAGTGGTCTAGGTTAAATATGAAGTTTTAACAAAGAATGCCTAAATCATCTCTTTATAAATGTAAGCATTTAAAATTTTTGTCTTGAAGAGAATTTTAATTTGTTCTAGGAATGCCAAGGTTAAATAAATTTTGATTAAAATACATCTATATATCATAGAGTTCACAAAATTAGTATTTATAATCTTAGAAAAAAATAGTTAAATCAAAGAATCATGTTAAGTCAAAAATTAAAATTTAAGCTGAAAAATAATTAACTTCAAAGAACAACTAAATTCATTGTAAGTTAATGATAATTTTTAAAACTTGCTCACAATTATTCCAACCATATTAAACTAATGAAATAAACAAATAAAATAATAAAAAAATTAAAATTTTAACTAAAATTTTCCTTTCCCCAACTTAATCTAGCACATTGTCCCCAATGTATGCAAAAATAAGACCAATTCCACAAACTTATCATAAATCATCAATGCAAGGTAAGAAAACAAAAATAAAGTAGAAAACACCTTACCACCATTGTATTGACAAATACAATAAAAGACAAGGAAACAAAGGGCATGATTCTAATGGCTAAATTTTGAAAATGGGAAAGAACAACATAACACAATAATAATAATAATAATAATAATAATAATAATAATATAGACCTAATTGTTAAGGAAAGAAATAAAAAAAATTGAAATAAAAAAATAAAAAATGGAAAAAAATTCTTATAAAAATAATTAAAAGCAAATAAAAAAAAAAGTGAACGCAAGTCAAAAAGAAAGAATGAAAAAGTAGGTAGAGTAAAAAAATAATAATAATAATTAAAAGCAAAGTAAGGAGGTACGCCTGACCGTGCTCCCTGGGAGTGCTAGGTAGCACAGGAGTGCTAGGTAGCACGGGGGTGCTGAGGAGCACGTCCTGACCGTGCTAGAGTCTGATTATGGACGTATTTTTCTCTAAAAACAGCACGGGGGTGCTAGGCAGCATGCCCTACTCGTGCTAAAGAATAACTCTGGCACTTCCAATCAATTTTCAAGTCTTTTTAATCCTTCTTTGACCTGCAATATGAGTACAAAACACCAAAATAAAAGAAAATAATGGTTTAAAGATGGGAGAACAAAATGAAAAATACAAGTAATAATAAAATAAAATAAAATTGCAAAGGAAGAGAAAGAAAATGATGGGTTGCCTCCTATTAGAGTTTCATTTAAAGTCTTTAAACTCGACTTTTGAGAAATTTATCAAATAACGGCATTCGCCCATAGTATGTATCATGTAGTATCACACATGAGTCTTAGTTGAAAATGCCCTCAAGATTGGCTAGTTTGAGAAAATTTATGTTCGTCATATCAACAACATCTCGCTTTGAATGATGAACTTAGGGAAAAACCTGTATTAGATCATGGAGAACACAATTTATTAAATGTGGTATTATTGGAAAGAAAGGATCTTCTGGTGGTGTATATATAAAGACCATTGATGAGCTCAAATCAATAGTCTCAATTATTTCTTCATCCACCAATATTGCTTTTTGCTTGTTTTCATTTAGACTCTCACCCAAGGTCCCTTCCAACTGTACCTCATTTTTTTTATGGTCATTAATAATCATGTCTGGAAACAAGAAATTGAGATTTAATCCGTCTTCAAAGGAATAACATTTTTCACATGTAGGCTTTACTTCTTCTAAATATGCAATTTCCCATGAAGTTTACTCAAAATTCACCTTGCACTCATCATCTTGATATCTATTAATTGCCATGGTTATCAATTTATTTGCTTGTACCTCCAAATTCTTTATTGCTGCTTGTTGGATCTTAAAACTCTCACAAGTTTCATTCATAAATTCAATGTGAGATTTAGTAAGGGCAGCAATCAAATCCTCTAAATTCTTTTGTTTTTCTTCTTCATACTCAAAATTTTGAGGATATTGGTGATTCCAACCCTGCAGTGAATGATCCCAATGCCAACGGTAGTCAAAATCTGCCATATCATTTAACATGTAAAGTACATCTTCATAGCTGCTTTCCAGAAGGTGAATACCGGTTGCAGAAAATCCATTATCTATCCAACTTCTAGTTTCTTCATCTAATCCACAATAGAATATGTAAGTGAGATATTTATTTGTAAAATTATGACAAGGAAATGTCTCCAACAATTCATTAAATCTTGACCAAGCTGCATAAAATAGCTCTGAATGTTGTTGAATAAAACTTGCGACTACTTGTTGATGAAACATTTCAAAATACTTCGCAAGAAAAATAAAAAAATTATAAAATCAAGAAAAACTATAAATATTATAAATAGATATTTCAATTAACAAACAAAAAAATAATGTCTAAATTAATAATAGGTTAATTAATATTGATATTGGTAACGCCAATCCCCAGCAACGGCGCCAAAAACTTGACAGTGATTTTCGCAAGTGTACGAAATAGCTACAAGTAATATATGATGAGTAGAGTATCGTTCCCATTAGGATTGTATACCAAGTACCAAAATTATATTAAGCTATTATTATTTAAATGATAAATGAGGAAATTGTTTCAAGAATTTAAATTCAACAAGTAAAAATAAGAAGAGGTCAAGCAAACAATTATTCATTAAAGAAAACAAGGATTAAAAACTACTAGGGATTTTGATTTCACTTAATTCTATCCAATTTATTTTATGAGTTCATTAATCAATTTTAATTGTTCAAGTAGGGGAAACAACTCTAAAATCACTAACAAGTTCTCCCGATGTATTGTTAGCTATTTTAATTCCGTTAACTACCTATCTTCCAATAGCATAATCAAACATGAATTAAATCATTAAGTTTTGTAGTTTATTTATGAATTCATAAATTAAAGTTGTTAATTCATAAAAACCCCTCATGAGTCAAACCATATAGCGTCCGCATCAAGTTATTATTCTCATGTGATTCATTAACTTTTTCATATCAAAAATCCTTCTTCCGATAGTGATTAATGAAATAAATCAATCCAGGGGAGGAACTCTGCCTGGAAGCATTAAGTTTATCAATAAATCATAACTTGAACAAGGAAAAATAAATCTAATATTATAAATTGGAAAAGAAGTTAAGCTACATCAAATCCCTAGTGTAAGAATTTCGTAAGACATAGTACCTAAATAAAACTCAATAATACTTGATAGATATTCCATAATCAATAAGAATAATGAAAGAAATAAACAAGATTAAGAGTTTAGAAATAAGAACTAGTTAACAATTAGCTTTGGATGGCTTCCTTGAACCTTTGCACAACTCTTGAATACTTGAACTCTTGAAGTAATAAAACTATATACAAGACTGAGAGAATGAGATGAGATAGATGGGGATAGAATGGTATGATATGGGATATGAGATATGCTCCCTGGGATGGTTTCTTCGCCTCTTTATATAGACTTCTTGGGAGAGACACCCACATGGTTTCATGAACAAAGTCTAACTTTGTTAGGTGATAAAGCTCTCAATCAAGCCTTAATTTTCTCTCAATCATGACTTTCCATGTGCATAAATTAAAGCTTGATTTACATGAGAAGAAAGCATCCAAGGTGAACTTATGAAAATGGTGGGAATTGGTTGGCAATTTTGACTCAAATCCGCTTTTGGCCTTTCAACACGGGCGTGCTACAAAGCATGGTCTGGGCATGCTAGGTTCTGGCTTTGTGGAGGACTTAGCACGGCCCGTGCTATCTAGCATGCTTGAACAAAGTCTTGTGGCACGGGCGTGCGTCATAGCACGGTCTGGGCGTGCTAGGCTCTGGAAGTCGAGCGCATGTGTAGCACGAGCGTGCTTCAGTGGGCACGCCCTTGGGTTGATGTGTCCATTGTAGCACGGGCGTGCTCTATAGCACGGTCTGGACGTGCTAGACTCTAGAAGTCCATTACATTTGTGGTACGGGCGTGCTATCTAGCACGGTTTGGGGCGTGCTAGAGTCTGACTCTTTGCTTTATTTTTCTTAGTTCTTAGCATGGGCGTGCTGATTGGCACGGGCAGGGCGTGCTAAAATACTTTGCTTCATTTTTTCCTTTTCTGTGCTAAATTCCTACAAATTTTCTTAAGATTACGTGAGTTGTGCTTCAAGGAAGCTTTTGAATGAAAACATAATAAAATTAAGATAAAAACTAAATAAAGTAATTAAAAATACTAAAAACTCCTGATAAAACTATATTGAAAACACTATAAAAATAACACTATCAGGAAGGTTGGGTTAGCAACAATGTGTAATGCTAATTGGTTGTCACACTACACACTGGCTGGTTAAGGGTGAAATATGCGCATGTTGAAGGAGATACTTAAGCCATTGAATCTCACATGTGGTGGCAGCTTTTGCCCCATACTCTACTTCTGAAGAAGATCTAGACACTGTAGTTTACTTTTTAGATTTCCAGCAAATGATTGAATCGCCAAGATAAATTGAAAAGTTATTGATTGACCTCCTAAAATCAAATCCATGTGCAATTCATAACTGCAATTAGGGCTGAGCAAATGGTTGAACCGAACCGAAGTTTGTATATGAACTGAACCAATTGGATCGAACCAGTCACTTCGGTCTATTTTTATCGGTTTTACCATTTCGGTTCGGTTCTAAGCCTAACCGCCGAATATTTGTTTAACCAAATTTAACCGAGCAACAGTTTGGTGCAAAACCAAACGAACCGACCAACCAAATCTCTCTTGGAAATCAGACCTAAATGAGTCGGTTTGATTTTGGTTCGGTTCAATTGGTAATTTTGCTTACCCCTAGATGTAGTTCCCTCTGGAAGCTTTACTGTTACTCGTATCCCATTGATGATAAGACTGACTACAAGCAACTTACGGTCAATCTTCGAGACAAATTGGCTTCCAGTACCACTTGCAATGGAGTACCAGTGTTACGCTACATAGCTTCAAAAAGAAGCCAAATATCTTTTTAGTCAATATATTTAAAAAAAAAAAAGGCAAAAAATGAGTATCGTTTTCATAAAAATCATTTATCAAGTATTAAAACTCTAAAACGCTATTATTATTTGGTAGTCTTGCAGGAGTCATATTAAAAATATTATCTGGTTAATAGTTATAACCAATAATAATTAATTCGCTTTGTTCTTTGGTTATTTTAAAAAATCTCTTATCAGTAAAATCTTTACTCTCATTCCAACTATTATTCCCCTAAATTTTATTTTCTTTTTCATATCAACAACATTTTCTTTCGATGTGTACATTAAAGTAAATCATTCAATATAATTGAAAACATTAAGAAAATAATAAAATATTTCACGGATAAAGAAAATTAATCAAATGAGTATAAATTACAATTAAGTGAAGCTACATAAAAATCCTAATAAAAGAAAATTACTTCAACATAATTTAAGAATTCAAACGTGAACTTACTTGTAATATTTAATTCAAAATGATAATCAGTTCAACAATTTTTTTTCTTATCACATAGATTTACCAAATAATTAATCATATAAATATTGTTAAAGGTTAAAATTTTTAAAAATAAATTAAGCAATATATATAAATTATTTATTAATATAAAAATTAATCAAGTTTCAATATCAATATAAATTTTTTTAAAAAAATATCCAATAAAATTAGGAATAAAAAATCTAACAATTAGAAATATATAATCAACTTTTTAGAATGATAAACCTATATTTTTATTAAAAATTTTCTACTTGTATTGCAGTTAGTTAAAAATTAATGGAGTCGAAGATATTCCTTATTTTGGTTTTGATTATTTCAGGTTGGGTTTCTTTGTTACAAGAGCTTAATCCATGCTTTATTTCCTATGTTAAAATTAATATCAGCATATTATGTAGCTCACTATTTAGTTAGGGTATCTTATTTTGTCTGGTTTCCAGAAGTGAGGGCTTGTGCCTCCTAAATTTATTATTGATGTTTTAACAATTAATTTAACAAGAAACAGACTCGTGTGATGCGCGAATTATGTAATTTTTTATTTTAAAAATTGATTTGAATGGATAAATTATAAAAAAATTATCGTGATTTATATTATATTACTTTAATATTATTTAATTAATTTTTATTAACTATAATTATAATATAAATATATTATATTTTATTTTATTTATTTATTAAAAATTTAATATTCATTAAATGTTAAAAATTTTAATTATAGTGAAATTATTTTATTAGATTTATTAGTTTGTAACTATTATTTAATAAAAATTAAATTTTATTAAATGCAAAAAAGATTAATTATCTTAAAATACTACATCATTACTTCCATATTTGATATGTTGTCACATAAGTATTTATGCTTTATAAATTATATATTCATATAAATATAACAATTTTGCTATTTCCATAAAAAAAAAATGTCAATTTCAAGAATTCCTCAGCTCAAGATTAAAAATATTAATTTGATTTTCATATTAGTTATAAAGAAATTGGACCCTAAATTTAGCATATATCATATGTATGTTTTCCTTAACCTTTTCATATATGCATTGTTTATTTTTTATTTATCCTAAAAATAAGTAAAAATTTAGGCCAAAAGATGAAAACTTCACTTACAGTCATTCAACTTGGTACAAGTTGAAAGCATGGTAGGTGTGACCATGTTTTAGAACCGTCGGTTCAATTCTAAAATCATCAATTCTAGTTTGAAAGAAGGTGAAATCAGAACTAAATTTCTCTTATACAATTTTAACACCGCTTGTTCCGTTTTGAAACCGGAATTAGATAACTTTTTTCAATTTTCTTTCTAACCTTGTTAAGTTTTCTACCATGCATAAATAATAAAAAAATTAATAATGAGTAACAGTATTAAGAAAGATTAAAAAAGTAAATAAATGTATTCAAATTTTATTAAACAAATTATAACAAAACAAAGGTGAAAACTATCTTCTTATTTTATTTGAGAGTTTAAAAGAAATTAAACATTAAATGAATATTCTATCATTTATAAGTAAAAAATATATATTTTAAAAAAATTAAATTAAAAACATTTAAATGAGGAGCAACATTTTTTTTTCATCTTTTTCCACTTATAATTTACAAGTTATATTTATGTTAAAGAATTTTAAGGTGATGGTACATTAGTACATTTGATTGTAAAAATTGAAATTAATCTTAAAAGTTAAAAATCTAGTGCGGTATTTTCTCATTCTTTTTTTTAATTCTTTTTTTTTTAATTTTTTAACGATTTCAAATTGAAACTGTCAATTTTAATTTTAAAAATATAAAAAATCGTAATCCAACCTCAAATGTTTGGTTTCAGTTATAATTTCAAATTTTGAATCGTTGACTACATTTCGATTTTAATTTTAACAGATTCAATTTCAATTTAAAACGAACCATGGTCATGCCTATAAGATGACATGAAGAAGTCCATTGCAGAGTTATTTGGAGTCCATGATGTCATGGAGTTGTATTTTCTTTATTTTTGAAGCTTTTAGAAGAAATATAATTTTTAACCATCAAGTCTTTCTGGTTTCCAATTCATAATTATCGATTTGTTTTGGATGATTGGTTGATATTTTATTTTTTTATATTTCATTTGAAATATAAATCTTGAAACTGATATTTGTCTGCTGAATTTATTCTTTACTAGAATCAATATTTCGCTGAGCATTGAAATGAGTGGTTAAGACACTTTTCTATTTTTAGTAAGTTTGAAAATTTGATCTTAATAGCCAGAACAAATGCTTTTTGGAGTGTTCTATCCCTTAGAGCATTTCTAATACTAATATGGATCGATCTTATTTAATTTTCACATCATAAAAATGGAAAGACTTTTTAAAAAAAATACTCTTCAATGCTAATATCTATTTGTTATGTCAAGCTGATGAATAAACATTGTCTAGCACACATTCTATTTCTAAAGAGTCTCTTAGACAATGTCGATATTATTGTTCTATAGTGATTGATTGCATATTGAATTGCAAACCAAAAAAGAAAAATGGAAGAGAATTTAAAATTAGTGCTTTTGACAGATTTTTAAAATTGAATATCTATTAATAGTTGCAGCCATATCATCATTCACACGTATTACAAGCCATAATCTACATTAGTATGGGAAATGCTCTTAGTGTGGCACCAAATTCAGTCCTAATTCAATGACAGAGATATACTTGTGATTAATGCAAAAAAAAAAAAAAAAGAATTTTTTTTTTTTTTAAGATGGAGGCTGCTACTAAAATGACGTGAAATTAAACTAAATTATCATTCCTGTAAAACAGAAATGTCGCTATAAATACTTATATTTCTTGAAATGGTTGATTATATTTATAATTGGGCCAAAAGCCCATTGACCTATATGAATATTTGTTGTATGTGACAGCTTATTTCGCAAGTGTACGAATCACCATAAGTAATATATGATGAGTAGAGTATCGTATCCACAGGGATTGTAATCCAAGTACCAAAATTATGTTATCTTGTTATTATTTAAACGATGATTGAGGAAATTGTTTGTAGAAATTAAATTTAACAAGTAAAAATAAGAACTTAAGCAAGCAATTATTGATTGAAGAAATCAAGGAAGTAAAACTACTAGGGGTTTTGATTTCACTTAACTCTATCCAATTTATTTCATTAGTTCATTAATCAATTTAATTATTCAAGTAGGGGAAACAACTCTAAATTCACTAACAAGCTCTTCCGATGTATTGCTAGATATTTTAATTCCATTTAATTACCTATCTTCCAATAGCGCAATCAAATATGAATTAAATCATTAGGTTTTGTAGTTTGTTTATGAATCCATAAATTAAGGTTGTTAATTCATGAAAACCCCCCATGAGTCAAACCATATAGCTTCCGCATCAAGTTGTTATTCTCATGTGATTTATTAACCTTTTCATATCAAAGATCCTTCTTCCGATAGTGATAATTGAAATAAATCAATCTAGGGGAAAATTCTGCCTAGAAGCATTAAGTTCATTAATAAATCATAACTTGAATAAGAAAAAATAAATCTAATTGCATAAATTGGAAAAGAGATTAAGCTACATCAAACCCCCTAGTATAAGAGTTTAGTTACACATAGTACTTAAATAAAACTCAACAATACTTGATAAATATTCCATAATCAATAAAGATAATGAAATAAATAAATAAGATTAAGAGTTTAGAAATAAGAACTAGTGATGAATTGCTTGGATGGCTTCCTTGAAACTTTGCACAACTCTTGAATACTTAACTTCTAAAGAAAATAAAACTATGTACAAGACTATAAAATGAGAGAAAGAAAGAGTGGAGTGTAGTGTGTGAGATGCATTTCTACAATGCATCCTTCCTCTCTTTATATAGACTTCTTGGGAGAGAACTTCTACATTGTTAGGTAATAAATTCCACCTTGTTTATGGAATAAAGTTCTCAATCAAGCCTTCAATTTCTCTCAATTATGTCTTCCATGTGCATAAATTAAGGCTTGATTTGTATGTGAAGAAAGTTGTCCAAGATTAGCTCCATAAATTGGTGCAAGTTGGTTGGCAACTTTTGACTAAGTTTAGGATTCCTTGCTTGGCACGGGCGTGCACTGTAGCACGGGCTGGGGCGTGCACTCCTCTGGAAGTCTGATGCAATAACAGCACGGGCGTGCTGATTAGCACAGGCACTGTAGCACGGGCACTGTAGCAGCACGGGGCACTGTAGCATAGGCGTGCTTAATGAGTTTTTACCTTATTTTTGTCCTTTTTCTTGCCAAACCCTACATTTTTCCTCAAAATCAAGTGAGTTGTGTTTCAAGGAAGCTTTTAAATAAAAACATATCAATATTACATAAAAACTAATTTAAATAAATTAAAAGTAATAGAAATTTTAATCAAAATCACAATAAAAATACTATAAAAATAATACTTATCAGTATGTCCTGTAAATAATGCTACCCGAAATTTAATAGAGGAGATAAAAAAACATATTCAAATTCAAGGTCTAAATATCGGTAGAGTGAGTGTGATGGAAGAATAGTACAGCGGATATATAGGTTTGATTTCTAATAATTTGGGTCTTTTTTGAAAATGGTGACTGATTTTGAATCACATGGGGGCAAGAGATTAATCAATTGGGCACTTATTGCAAAGTCAAAATTCCAGTATTTAAGTGGTACAGACGCATGAGATAACAAAGCTAGATACATCTATATCAATATGATAAATGTATTTTTAATTTGGCTGTACCATTTTGTTTATTGTTTTAGGAGAGGAGACCAATCTCATTTCAGTCTTCAGACCAATACTTTTAATTTCTAAACATAATCAGATTCTATTTTCATTTCAGATTTTAATAAAGATAACATATAAGTGCAATACAATAATTAAAAATCGAAATTATTATTTGATGTAGATGCAAACACGAACTCGCTTGAAAAAGGTAAAATAAATAAAAAAAAAAGTAACAGAATCATAAAATACGCAGTAGCTGGAAAATTCAAAGCTGTAATTAACTAGCGTCTAGGTCCACGTATAAATTCTGGTTCAAATGCCACTACGAAGTTTGCGTTGCATAAAAGGTGTCCTTCCTCTTCGCTTTCAGATTCCCCCATGCATGCAACGTCTTCAACGCCTGTGCTTTCGCCTTGTGCAAGTGCAAACATCTTTCTAGCAATTTGAATATGTTGTTGAATTTTGTCCTGAAATGCCACAAGAAATTGCAATGGAAATTCGGAAAGAGGAGAAAGTTTTGAAAATAGCTCGAAAAAAAGATATAATTCTATAATCGTCGTCACTTTCGTCTGAGTGTCAACTGAAATGCCTGCAGACAAGGCAGATAGTTCTGCTGTTTCTTTTTTCTTGATCAACCGGTGGGAGAAGCTTGAATAAATTAATGATATTAAACTCATTATTTTCAAGTGCCACTTCCGAGTTTCCCCCTTGTGTGTTTCCTTCTTTCTCATGTCTCCCTTGTACTGCAATCTCGGCCGGCCAGCCTTGTTGTAGCTCAAGCTGCTTTCGTTCAATTTGCAGTCGAAGTCTAAGCTCAAATGCCATAAGAAAATCAGACGGAAACTCAGAATTAGGAGAAAGTTTTGAGAATAGCTCCGAAAAAATCTAATTTTGTAATCCTCAGCACTTTCGTCTGAGAGTTTTTCGATTGAAATGCCACTAAAAAAGACAGAAATTTCTATTACTTGTTGTCGTTGATCAACAATTGGAAGAATTTTTAATAGATTAATGATACTGAACTCATCATTTTCACTTGCATGACTATCAGCTAAATTGCTAGCACTCGACATCTCGATTTTCTCTTAATCTATCAATGTATGTGTGTGCAATGGCAGTTTGCATTGGCAAGACCGACATTTTTTTTTATCCAGAGGAACAGCACAAAGTCTTCTTTTGCATAATAATTAATACAAGGTCTTTCTTTAATGCTCTTTTTTTTTTTTAACTTTCTTTAACGCTCGAAATTGTTTGCAACTTGTCAAATTTTCACATTTCTAATTTGAATCTTTTCCACCGTAAAATTTCTTACTAATTTAGTGAATATTAATATTTAAAAAGGATGAATGCTTTAAAATACAGATTAAATTATGAATTCATACTCTGTTGTTAACGGCTAAACATATTAATAAAAGTATATTACTTCATCCTTTTCAAAGAGATAATTCATCTTTTAATTTTAGTTTGTCCAAAAATATAATCAAACTTACATTTTTTTTTTTTGCATTATAGTTAATTCTTAAATTGTCAATTGTACTATTATTAAATTTTATCTTATTTTTAGGGGTAATTTATTATTTAGTCTTTCAAGTTTTACAAAATTAACCAACTAATCCAAGGTTTTGCCAAAATATCTAGCTAGTCCCTCAGGTTTAACTCCGTCTAATTAAAAGGTCCTTCCGTCGGAAAAGTTGGTTTTTTTCCGTTAATTATAGACTAAAAGACTAAAACACCCCTCCCTAGCTGACGTGGACTATAAGGGAAAATTATTATCTAGTCCCTCAAGTTTTACATAATTATCTAACTAATCCCAAGTTTTGCGCAAATATTTAACTAGTCTCTCAGGTTTAACTCCGCCTAATTGAAAGGTCCTTCCGTCCGAAAAGTTAGTTTTTTTCCATTAATTGAAGACTAAAAGACTAAAACACCCCTTCTAGCTGACGTGGACCAGCATGAAGCGATAATGATATACTAGTTTGTTTTCCTTTTGTTCTTTCCATGCCATAATGATATACCTAGTTTATCTTTTGCACAAATAACCTTGCATTAAATATTAATATTCATATTCAAAGTTATGAAATTATAATAATATAGGTGGCAATAATAATTTCTTTTTTTATCTATAAATAACTATTATTTTAGAGCCGGTGTTTTCTCTGCAAATATCTTTTTTTTTAGAATATTAATGAGTAATTAATTTTTTTTTTCAATTTTATCCTTATTTATATTAAATTTAATAATTATTTTTATAATTTTTCAAAATCATATAACATCTCCTCTCTTACTTAAGGTTACGTAATAAAATTAATTAATATTTTGTTATAATTCATAAGAATAAATTTACTTACTTAATTACCATAAAAACATTAAAAGTATTTATGAATAGATGGAATACTTTGTTTTTTTTTTTTTTTTTAGATTTTATCAATGATAATAGTAATGTTTCTTGATAAAATTTGCATATTAAATATGAATAAAATAGAAAATTATGTTTATTACTTTTTTTCTAAAAAAGAAACTATGATGATAATTTGGGGTAAAAAGAAAAATGAGGTATTTACTTTTTTGAAGAGGTATTTACTTTCATGATTCACTTAAATTTAATAATATTTAATTAGAACATCAAATTAATTTTTTATCCTTTTTTTAATACTGTCTTTATTCCATAATACTTGTCAGATTTGAGAAAATAGTTTGTTCTAAAATATTTGTCTAATTTAGTCTAAAATACTTGTTATATTTGCGGTTTTAAAGAGTAATAAATATTTTTTTCATATTTACCCTTTGTGTATGATTAATAATTATTACTTCAATTTAATGATTTTCTTAGAGATTAATATTAAATTAAGAGTAATATTGTCAAAATTTATTCAATAATTTATTATAATTTATACAAATTTAATAATTTTTTTAAAAGACATGAAATTCTAAATGTGATGAATATTATAGAATGAAGGTAGTAATATTTTAGAGACATAATTATATTTAATGGTTTTCGATTTGCAAATATTCATAATCTAAAACTAAACCGTATATTTAAGAGAGAAAAATGATTATGTCTCCATCGACTTTATAAGGAAAATTATTATTTAGTCTTTTAGTTTATACAATTCCCTCCCTTATCGCTTCATACTGGTCCACATCAGCTAGGGAGAGGTGTTTTAGTCTTTTAGTCTTCAATTAACGGAAAAAAACTAACTTTTCGGACAGAAGGACCTTTCAATTAGACGGAGTTAAACCTGAGGGACTAGTTAGATATTTGCGCAAAACTTGGGATTAGTTAGATAATTATGTAAAACCTGAGAGACTAGATAATAATTTTTCCTTATGGTCCACGTCAGCTAGGGAGGGGTGTTTTAGTCTTTTAGTCTATAATTAACGGAAAAAAATCAATTTTTCGGACGGAAGGACTTTTTAATTAGACGGAGTTAAACCTGAGAGACTAGCTAGATATTTTGGCAAAACCTTGGATTAATTGGTTAATTTTGTAAAACCTGAGGGACTAAATAATAAATTTTCCTATTTTTAATAATCTTCATTAATTTTTACTCTTTCCAAGTGAGTCATGTATTATTTCAAATTGACAATAATAGAAAAGTTATATGAATAAAATTCTCTTTTAATCATAATAATTTATTATTTCTTAAACTATGTGAAAAATAATAGTGGAATATCTTTTGTTTTTGGGACACATTAGTATTAATCAGTTATTCTTTTTGTCCGTTCAACCTTCTATTTTCTTTTTTTTCTTCTAAAAAAAATTTTAATTTTTTTTATTTTTCTATAATGTAATTTGCCAGAATTAATATTTAATATTTAGTGATAATATTATCTATATATTTTATATGTAAAATTGTTGATAATAATTAAAACTTTTGAAATTCAAATATATTTATGCATATTATCTATCCAGTATTCCATAAGTCATTGACTAAATGGAAGGAAAATGAAATTTGGTGATTTGTTTTGCAATGGATTATGAAGATTAAATTGATTCATCTCTTATTGCTAATTTTCCTAATCTACTTTGAACAGGGCCGCAGCTGCAAATTTTGAGAATATAACTTTCTTTTTTTCTTTTTTCAAAATTATATTTGCCTATTAAATTTTTTTCCTCTCGCTTATCTATATATTTTAATTAGATAACTTTTTTTTTTTTGGAATTTATTTTAAGGTAACGTAAAAATTTATCTATGTATATGCCTTCTTTATTATTATTTTTTTCACAAAAATATCTATCTCTTAAAATTTATTCCTTCATATATTTATATTCATTTAATTGGATATATATTTTTTAAATTTTATTTAATACTAATATAAATTTAATGGATATATATCTATTCTATAATATATATAAAAGTGAAAATAAGGGGGTGGGGAGGAATAATGGGATTGCCGATATTGTCTTTGTAAAATTTAAGATATCTTAAAAAAACCTTAGTTTTAACCAATTAAAAAATGTTAACCTAAAAATATATATAATATTTCTATAACTTGATTGGATGTTTTTTTGACTTTTTAATAGATAAATAAATATAGATAATTAAGTATTTTAAAATTTTAAATTTTTACTATTATTATCTTATTGTGTCTAATTATATTTTATTTCATTATATTATTATGTAAATTGTTAATTATAATTTAGCAACAACATTATTATTTTAAATAATATATGTAAATGAGGTATTTGAAAATTTTTATATTTTTTTCAATTTATTTTAAATAAATATATCTAGATGATTCAAATTTGATTTAAGAAGGATATAGTTAAATTTCTTTAATTACAAATTACACTCTAATTTGGTTAGCCAAAAAAATAAGATAAAAAATTATTATTTATAAACATTTAGAATTTAATTAGTTATATTGATATCTTATATAATTCAAATTTTACTTTTATTAAAGAATATAATATTATTAATAATTTTAAAAAATATTTTCATGATTTTGATTGGCTAAAAAAATTAAAATAAAAATTATTATTATTTATAAATATTTAATTTGATTTATTAGGTTGCTTTCTTATTCTATTAGTAACGTATATTTATTTACTATAAGAGATTACATTGAAAGTTATTAATAAAATATGTAAATTAAATGTAAAATATACGATGATTTTTATAAATCAATTTGATTTTTCCTTACAAAATAAAATGAAAGCAACTAACGTATAATAAAAATTGTATGAATCAGTACATTAACATAGAATCAAAAAAAATATTTACTGTATATATAAAGTGTAATATAATTTAACTACTCAATTTAAATAAGGATTTATACTTTAATATTATATAAATAAAAAATTAAACGAATATGAAGAATGAACATATCACGAGCAGATAGTCATGTGCAACGCATGTCATAAGGAAGACTAGTAGATTATTAAATAACTAGATAGCTATGGCTTATTTTTTTTAATAAAAAACTATATTTATTTATTAAAAGTAAAAGTTATTGTATCATTTATTTATATATTTTAATTGGATTATTAATTTTTTATAATTTATTTAAGTCATACCTATCTAGTTATTTAATAATCTATATATATCCATTAATTGGATTATTATTTATACTTAAATCATAGTCGCTAACAACTTCACAAAAACCTCGAATTAAATAAGAAGGATGAACTACTTAAACCCATTGTTATCGGCTGATAACAAATCATCAAAACACGTATAAGGCTTGTCATCGCGCTATGCTAGAGCCCGAAGAAAGTTCCATGAAGCACGTCTCATGTTCCTTTCAGGAAAACTATAAAAACAAGTTATTTAAATCCTATTGTTATTTGACAAAAACCTATATATCTATAGAATTCTAAGCAAAACTGGAAATACAAATGTCAAATGAATTATTCCATATCATACAAAGCCAACCACTGCTTTCAATGCTATCTATTTTAAAGAAATTATCAAAACCAACCCACCACTTCACTTCTTCCATCCTAGAGCCTTAAACTAGAGTTTTCATTAAGAAAATAACATGTGTCTTATGTCTCAAGATTAGTTCTTTAAGAACTCTAACTGTTCAAAGGTTGCTAATCCCTCGACAATTCCAGTAAATGGCTCTTGTTGCTTCCAGCTAGCCTTCCTAGTAGGATCAACCGATCTCATATATGGTTGAAGAAAATAACTCATTTGAATTCTTAGACAAAGAAACCATTGGCTCTATAGAGCATCTATTTAGAGATTGTTTGGCGGGTTCTACTACCCATAGTTCAGTCTCGCTCAGAAAGGTCTACTCTAGTTGCATCTAGAGGCAGATGTAGGGGTCATACAAACTCAGTGGGTACAGTTGGGCAGAGACCAACATCAGAGACAGTTAGGAAACTAGAGGTTAGGACTGCTACCAGGACCTTTACAGTCAGAGCTCAAGAGGAGAGAGATGCTTTGGACGTCATTGTAGGTGCGTTTTCTATCTTTGGGCTTGATGTGCAAGCATTGATAGATTCAGGTTTCACATATTCATATATATGCATTCCCGTGGGTATTGAGAGTGGTATTAAGGCTGATATGTTAGAACATGATATTGAGGTGACCAATCCTTTAGGACAATATGATTGTGGGTAAGGTGTTTAGAGGCTATCCTATTGCTATTCATAGCTATATTTTTCCTAGTGATTTGATTGAGTTCTCCTTTAGAGATTTTGACGTGATATTGGGCATGGATTGGTTGTATAGACGTCATGTCATGGTTGATTGCAGGCTTAAGAGGATCACACTTAAGACCACTGATGGTATTGAGGTAGTGGTTATGGGAGAGAGATCATATTATCTCTCTAATGTCATTTCAGCTGTTAAGGCTAGGCATCTGATTGAGAAGGGTTATAGTGCTTTTATTGCTTGTGTGCTTGAGTTTGAGCACAAGGAGCCTAGTATAAGTGATATACCCACTTTGTGTGACTTCCCTAATGTATTTCTGACGAGCTTCTTAGATTGAAGCTGGATAGTGAGGTTGAGTTTGGCATTGACGTGATTCCGGGTTCAACTCCAATTTCCATTATTCCTTATAGGATGTCCCCTGTCGAGTTGAAGGAATTGAAGGTTCAGCTTCAAGAGTTGTTTGATAAGGGATTCATCCACCCTAGTGTTTATCCTTGGGGTGCTCCAGTTCTGTTTGTTAAGAAGAAGGATGGATTTATGAGATTGTGTATTAATTATAAGCAGTCGAACAAGTTGACGATTAAGAACAGATATTCATTGCCTCATATGAATGATTTTTTTTATCAATTAAGGGGGGCTGGAGTCTTTTCTAAGATTGATCGGAGATCTGGGTATTATCAAATGGGAGTTAGGAAGAAACATGTGCCTAAAATTGCATTCCAGATAAGATATAGTCATTATGAGTTCTTAGTCATGCCTTTTGGGCTAACTAATGCTCCAACTATTTTTATGGACTTGATGAATAGGGTCTTTTGTCCCTATCTAGATTAGTTTATAGTGGTCTTCGTTGATGATATCTTAGTCTATTCTAAGACTAAGGATGAGCATGATAGACACTTGAGGATAGTCTTGCAGACTTTGAGAGATAAGCAATTATATGCTAAATTCAGTAAGTATGAGTTCTGGTTGGATAAGGTAGCATTTTTAGGTCATGTTGTTTCAGCTAATGGTATTCAGGTTAATCCGAAGAAGATAGAGGTTGTTCTTAATTAGAAGTCGTCTAAGAATGCCATAGAGGTCCAGAATTTCTTTGGCTTAGTTGGGTATTACAAAGATCTGTAAAGGGGCTTTCTCTCCTTGTTGCTCCTTTGACAAAGTTATTGCACAGGAATACTAAGTTCTGTCAAGCTAGCTTTGAGATGTTAAAAGTTATACTTACTGAGTTTGCTATCCTGACACAGCCAGTTTCTAGTGAAGACTCTATGGTATTCAGTGATACTTCACTTAATGGGCTTGGTTGTGTGCTTAAGCAAGAGGGTAAGGTAGTTGTTTATGCTTCTAGGTAGCTTAAGCCTCATAAGGAGAACTATCCCACTCATGAGTTAGAGCTTGATGCGATTGTCTTTGCTCTTAAGATATAGAGGCATTATCTGTATGGTGAGAAGTGTTTCATCTACAGTAATCACATAGGCTTGAAGTATTTTCCCACACAAAAAGAATTGAATCTGAGATAGAGGAGATGATTCGAGCTACTTAAAGATTATGATTGTGTGATTGATTACCATCTAGAAAAGTCTTTGAGCAGGAAGTCCCTTTCTGCTTTGAGGGCCATGTTTGTTAATATATCATTGAGGGATGATGGGTCCATTGAGACTAAGTTAAGGGTCAGACTGAGTTTGGTTCAACAGGTTAGAGATGTCAAAGTTCAGATGTTCAAATTGCTGAATGCAAAAAGCTAACTTTAAAGGGTAAGAAGAAGAGAATTCAGATTAAGGATGATGGTTGCTTGTATTTCGAAGATCATATCTGAGTGCCTAAGATTTCTAGGTTGAGACAGATGATTCTTGAAGAAGCTCATGTTAGTTCTTATGCCATGCATTGTGGTAGCAATAAGATGTATCATGATCTCAAAGAGTTTTATTGGTGACTAGTATTTAAGAGGAGTATTTCAAAGTATGATCCAGATGTTTGGTTTGCTAACAATTTATGGTCGACCATCAGTTTTCAGCTGCTCTTATACATCCGATTTTATTGCCTGAATGAAAATGGGATTGGATTACTATGGACTTTGTGATTGGGTTGCCTCTTATACTTAAGAAGGATTCTATCTATGTTACAGTGGATAGATTGACTAAGTCAGCTAATTTCTTGCCTGTGAGGACATATTAATCATTGGATAAGTATGGCTCAATTGTATATTGAGGAGATAGTCAAATTGCATGGTCTTCCTTCTTTCATTTCAGACTAAGACTTGAGGTTTACTTCTAGATTTTAGGCTAAGTTGTATGAGGTTTTGGGTACACGGTTGCACTTCAATACTGCTTATCATCCTCAAATTGATGGTCAGTCTGAGAGGGTAATTCAAACTTTGGAGGATATGCTTCATAGTTGTGTTATAGATTTTGAAGGCAGTTGGGAAAAGTATGTGTTCTTGATTGAGTTTGCATATAGTAACGGCTACTAATCTAATATTCAGATGACTCCATTTGATGCATTATATGGAAGGTGGTGTAAGCCACCTCTCTGTTGGACAAAGTTGAGCAAAAGGAAGATCATTGGGTTAGACTTGATTAGAGATACATAGGAAAAGGTTCAGTTGATTCAGAGTAGATTGAAGGAGGCTTCAAATTGTCAAAAGTCATATGTTGATCTTAAGAGACGAGATATGGAATACCCTACGGGTAATAAGGTCTTTCTCAAGGTTTCACCTTGGAAGAAGGTCTTTAGATTTTATAAGAAAGGGAAGCTGAATCCTAGGTTCATTGGTCCATACAAGATCTTAGAGCGTGTGGTTTTGTTGGCCTATAGACGGGCTTTACCTCATAATTTGGACAAGATCCATAATGTATTTCATGTTTTGACGTTAAGCACTTATAAATCTACCACCATCAACTGCTTTAAATACAATTGAAATGCATAAGTGAATTAACTAATACTTACTGTCTTGCCACAAATCGGAGCTCTTTACGTGCCTCAACCGAAGAAGCTGCTGCAAAAAGAACAAACATGACGCAAAATCAATAAACTAGACATACTAAATATTTATATGAAAGTATATAAATGATATGACATTTGTGCAATTACCTAGGGCAGATGGAGATGGAGCAAGTGGCGAAGAATCTGCTGGTCGCGGAGTAGAGGAAGGAGGGATAGCAGTAGGTGGAGGTAAAGGGGACCGCACAGTAGACATACTAAAACTATTAGTCGCTATTTATCACAAATCAATTGCTAATTTGCGACCGTTTCGTGTCGGTCGCAAATAGCAGTCTTAAAACGCTGATTTTTTTTGTAGTGTGCTATATTTGAATATTTTATTTATGACCGAATTATGCTATAACTGTTGAATATTGCCTTGGCCGTGATAAATGATGAATTATGATATTATGACTGCTTATGTGTATCTCCATGTTATAAATAGGTAATAAACACTACTAAAGTTTATGCTTAGTGCATTGACTTGTCTCGGGCAGGCTACTGACTTTTGGGGTAGACGATCAACATCGAACATCCGACTTATCAGAGGTCTTATCCCGTTACAATCAATTTCAAACAATCTCTCTCTTATTTCAGTTTTTAAGACAATTTAGCGGCATATAAATATAATTAAGACATTGGATATTTTTATTTAAGTTCGTGCATTATGAAAGTATTTGAAATAGTAGTTTATTTTCATAGTCATGATATTATGGCATGTAATGACTATTTTAAATGATTTCAATTAAAAGAAACTATTTTCTAATATGTATTGAGTTTTGATGAGATGTGATGGATGATGAGTTGAGAAAGTTGAATTGTGCTGGAAAATATTTAGCAAATATAGTTGAGGTGTTGATGGATTATTGAAGTGTTTCAAATGTTTTTATGTGTTTTTGGAACACTAAATATAAAGGGAAACTCTTGCAATTTTTTGTAGGATTTCTCTGAAAATTTTTTAAAGTTATTTTTGTAACACTAAAAGAAATATTGTTAAATGGTTAATTATTAAGCATGTCGATTTAATGCTTCAATGTTAAACCTAATGTGGTTCTTAGAGTCCTGTATTATAAAACTAGATCTTGGGTATCACAAAATTAGTCTTGAATTGATTACATTTTCTGTGCACTCTTTGTGCTCAAGTCACTTTTGTTTACAACTTTATTTGCATTAATATGTTTTCTATTTTATTCATTTGATCCTAACTAGATTAACATGAATGGATAAAATTGTTGATATGTTTTTAGACCGATAATCTTATTAAGCTGGTGCTATATAAACTCTATGTGGATTCTTAATAAGTTTTTAATAAATTATGCAGTCTATGAAAATCTAAATATGGTTTACTATCGATAGAATTATTTTATGTAATTCAATCATAATTTGATTTAACATTAACCTCTGCTATAGTTTAATTTGACATTAACCATAGTTTACTATTTAGAAACTATATAATCATTTAGTCATAAGAGTGAACTACTAGCCTCTTTGGGGCGAGAGCTTAAAGAATAAAAGGAGATGATGTTGTGAGAGCTTATGAAGCAAAATGCTTTGATTTCTTAGCTTAGTCGTCATTTGCAGATGCATTCATTCCGTACCACCACAATTGGTGCACTAGATTCATCTTTTACTACTACTGAACCACCTAATGTTGCTACAGTTGATGGTGGTAGATTTATAAGTGCAGAAGGGACAGTGGCTCTGGACGAGGATTAGGATAATGTTGGTTTGGATGTTTTACCTTTCCTATACTTTTGTTCTAAATATTTCACTTTGATAATTTTTTTAACTTATGGAACAAGTTTTATAATAACTATATAAATATTGCAGTATCGTGACATTATCATAGACGCTATTATATTGCACGTTTGTGATATTTTAAATAGTTTTGTTTTATACAGGTGTAAATAAATGATTTTGCTATTTTACATGTTTTGATTGACATTTCAAATTGAAAATTTTTAATTATGCTCAACATTATTCACAGTTTTTTTGACAAATTACCAATCAATTACTCACTAAATAGTTTAATTTTCAAAATTACAAATTATAACAATGACTATTTTTCGATAAATTACCGACCATTTTCCTATAAATTTTAGACTGAATAATTTAATTTTCAAAACAATGATTGTTTTTTTTATGATTACCAATTGATCTACAAATTACCAATAAGATTAGTAACAAAACATCAATAAAATTATCCATAAACTTTCACCGAAAAAATTAGGGACACATTTTATGACAAATGAAACTCACATTTACCCACAAAAAAAAAAAAAAAAAGTTTTATTTACCGACAAACTTTTGGTCACTAATTTACCGATAAATATTGATTGGTCTAAATTTATTTTGAGACAAGGACTTAACAAAAATAATGTTTATATCGCTAGTTTGTAGGTAATAATAACTATCCACATAATGTTTGAGAATGTTTCCATGGCTATTTATTATCTTATCTCAAGAAAAGTAATAGTTGTACTTTATGCACTTCCTATTGTTTTGATTCTAGTTTTCATTTACTTAACATTTTTGAGTTAGGTTAAATTGTTTGGTGTGAGTCTATTGGCTCAAGTTTAGACATCTAAAATGTTAAGTTTTTTTCTAAATTTATAGAAAGTAATAAAACAATTAAATTGCCTATAAAAAAAAATTCAGCATTTACCTAGTGAATTTTTTTGGAGTGATATATTGTGAAGATATTTAAGATAATATTTCCACTATCCCATATCTGTTAATAAAAAATATATTATGAAGATATTTAAAGATTTATTAAAGATAATTTAGAGACAATTAAGGATACTAAATGATATTTTGGGAATTTAAAGATATTATATACTATATTTCAATTAATATGCTAACAATTTTAATTTATTATTTTCATTTATCGGAACAAAAACTTCTAGGTTAAATTTTGGGAACTAATTCAGAAGTAAATAATTCTTATTTTAAAGCAAAAAGATCCACATCAACTCTACCCCAGAGATGCATTGCTCAAAACAAGAAAAGTTTAGACACAGTAGGGACAACGACAACAACAAAGTTCAGAGACCAACTGCATAATTATCCCAAAGGAATACAATGGATTTATGAGAATACTTGTTCTTTGCTGTAAATGAGAGTCTTGCTTTATTAAGGAGGATTTAAATATCCGTAAACAGTATAGAATGACTGAAGAACGGTGAGAAGGAGGAGGATTAAAGCAGTTAAAGCCGAAAGGAAAATCCATGGATTGCCAAAATAATTATACTTGAACTCCGCCCATCTGATATGCCAAACATTATCATAATACTCATTCACATCGTCGATCACCCTTTTCAGATAACTCCCCGTAATATCAACAAAAACATCATCTTTTAAGCTGCTAAAGAATTTAACAACTTCTTCATCAGTTCCTGAGTTCTCAAAAATTCTTCGATCCAGCAGATGCCCGGCGTCAGAAGATGCACTAATGAGGCAACTCATGAAAACAACATATGGTGTAAAGTAGGGCTTGCAAAACACATAGCATTGTTCAAATGCAATAGAATTAAGTAAAAAGCAGCTTGTCAAAGTACCTGTAAATGATCTTGGAATTTCAAGAATACCATTAGGTCTAAATTTTATGTCCAAAAAGCTCAACACAATCTCACTTTTCTTGAACTTAATACCAGCCGCCAAAAGCTTCTCAACTGGCCGTATGGATTGAAGATGCTCTCTTTTTTTAGTTAAACATGGAAAACAAAAACGTCTAGTGCATTTCTTTTCTTTTTGTTTTTCTAGGTTACGATCAGAAACAGTTTCTGTGACTGAGAGTAATGGAGATATGAATCTTTGGGAAAACAAATGGAGTAAATGTTTCCCATCAAGGTTGTTACAACTATCTGGAATCACCTTATCATTTATCTGAATTGAACGATGAAAGAATTTGAAAATAAGTTGGGTTAAAGATCTATCATTACCTCTCATTATGAATTTCCAGTGTTGGTTAAACAAAGTTGTAAGAACAAAAAAAGGAATTTGATTCTCCAGCTTGAGTAGATCTCTGGAAATGGAATACAACAGCCACCGAGGCATTAATAAAGGATCATTTTGTCTTTTCACTTGGCGTTCTGCTGCGCATATTAGCTCCAAAATGAAACACCCATCTAATACCATCATTTCAATTAATTTCTTGCTATCAAATCGATCAACAGAATTTGAATCCGAATAAGACTGTCTTATCTCAGCCTCTTTTATCTTAACGACCTTGTAAAAGTCATCGAGACCAAGGCCAACCTTTTTTTCTTTTGCACGGTCTACTACACCACCAAGCAATCGCCATTTGTGTTCTTGAATCATACGGAGTTCTTTTTTACCATGGTAATAGGGTCCAATGGAAACTACCTGAGGTTCAAATTCTTGGTGGTGAATTTTCTTCAGGGTTTGAGGTGCTCGAAAGATTGAACAAGCTTCCCAACCAGATGTGTTGTTAAGAAACTTGGGCTCTTTCTTGATGTTTTTCTCTGCTGTTCTTAACCATTCATTGTCCAAGATCACTACATCTTGGTGAGTGCCCTGGTTTTGGGGACTAGGGAGATTTGAGATTGTTTCCATTAATTCTTATCGGAGGAGAATCAATGAATGGTAGCAAGGAAGATTGTACACCACACCACATCTTTAATAATCCTAACTAGATTCATGGTCTCATCTACTTACCAAATCAACGAAAGTGTGAATTATTATTGAAACTAGGGTATTTCTAACCATATATTAAAAGAAAATGATAAAGTATGAATAATTTTTAAAAAATTCATATTTTTATTGATTTGGTTCGTAGATGGAATTATGGATACACTTTTAAGTAAGTATTTTCTAAAAAATTATGTCTATGAAAAACAATGGAGTTGGTATGGCATTGTTTAAAAGAATAAATGAACACCAATGAGTAGTTAACGGGCGGATCATATGAGAGCATGATTTATTCTTAATCTAGTTTAATAGCTTGGAGATATCTATTTGGTCAATTAAAATTAAATAGACAAACTGAAATAATAGCTACAAAAGAGCCATATTGAGTATTATTTTAGTGGAATTAATTTTTTTTTTTTCCAGATAGTGTGAAAGAATTGTAGGCATCACACCTTTTGAAAGTTTTTTTTTTTTTTTTTTTTTTTGGAGTATTGGAAAAAGAGATTCGAAACTAAATCATTTATCAGGCCGTATATACATTTACCACTATACTATGCCTTGGTGTACCACGTTTCAAAGTTTGCCTACCATGTACAAAGTATAAATTGGTGAAGTTTTAAAGGACCAATGACAGCTAAATTCCTCATTTTAAATTCATGTTGATGCATGTTAACCCGTATCTCCCGGTCCGCCTAACAATTTCTCCTCATTTAACAAGGAGAATACAAGATTACTACTATAATTTAAAAAGACCAAGGACCCTCTTAGTCAATGAATATTAGTAGATTTAAAAATGAATTATACCCGCCCAACTGGGATGTCCTTTTTTTTTTTACATTTATTCGCTCCACCCCCACAAATTCGATTAAAAAACCTATAATTGCTAAGGTTTTAATGGCTAAATTACCGGCTCGAAGTTCGCCATGTAACCTCGTGGGTCATCTACAAAGAAGAAATAAAAAAGAAAAAAATTATATAATAAGAAAAGACCACATATATAGCTATGCTCATTCAACATTACTCCTTTGGTATCATATATGAATTGACTTATGATACCCATATTTAATGTTACTTGATAAAAAAAATTATTTTTATTAATTAGTCTTTATTTTTCAAATGTTATTATTTATTGAACTCACTTTGAAAACTGCAAATGTAAGTATTTAGTAATGGTATGTTCGGCAAAATTAATTGTTTTAATAATTGTTATCTGTTTGAATAGCTTTTCATAAAATATAAAAATTAAACGTTATATGAGTTAACTTTTTATAAAATGCTAATTTAACATCTAAAAGATAATTTAAACGCTATGTAACCAAATATTAAAAAAAATAACTTTTAGCATTTTAACTGATCAAAATAATAAAATCTACTTAAAAAACTGTTATCGAATACTGACGAAGTTTTGCCATTTCCCACGTATATTAATTAACTTTGAATAATTCATTGATTTTTGGTTCATGCAAAAAGTCAATAATAGATTAATGAGTATATCTAATATTAAAATATTAGAGATATAACAGGAAATATACATGTAAAGTTTCGGCTTTTACTATTATATAAAAATGAACCTGCCATAACAGATTATTTGACCTGGTCATCTATTTTTTTTCCAAATTGCTTTTAAATATATTTAATTTCTTTGGTCGGCGGTAGTTTCTTTTCGTGCCTTTGTATCGTTTTTTTTATTTTGTTTAGTTTTCTTTCTAATAATTTCTAAACATATAACCGTTTAGAATAAAATTTAGATTTAGTCTCTCAGATGATAGATCTTGAGTGTTTTTTGTATCCTCTTAGTGGGCTTGTTAGTTTCTCTCCTTTCATGGGGTTGTACCTCTTTATTGAGTAGTTTTTCTGTGAATTTTCAACTCGAAAAATAAGATGGTTGCTTGTGGTTGGACTTCAGATCTTCAAATTCGGATAATTTTCTTTTACCAAAGGAGCCTGGCAGTGTGGCCTGTTTCTCCATTAAAATTTCGTTTATTAAACTCTTTTGCGGGGTCAGTTGTAACAAGTTCCTGAAAAAATAATATTCGGGACAATGTTGTGAAGGATTTCTTTTGTCATCCTATTTGAAAATGGACCACTTTTACCCAAAACATTAACATCTTCTGCCAAGATCAAGAACATCTCCAAACAGAAAATTTCAATTTTCTATATTTGTATTTTTTATTCATATAGGAATATTATGATGTACTCAACTTCTATTCATTATTAATGAATTGTTAAGTTTTTTTTTTTTTCCTTAAATTTCTTTATGGGTACAGAAATTTCATATTCTCTATTGTAGCTTTATCATAAATTTACATGTATTTCTAACTAAATTACTATCAATTCGGGGACGAAAGTAGTAATAAATACAAAAGTCGAAGCCAAATTGTTCACTTATTACAGTTATAATGGAACATTAAATGTTGTTGGAAAATGATAGAGATCGGATAAATGAATAAATAACTAAAGACTTCTATGCAATATGGCTAATAATAATAAGCACTAATAATATTTTAAAAGATGAAATACATTTCCCAAAATTATATACTTTCTCCATCCCATATAATTCGTCCTAGTTTGATGTACAGATTAAGAAAAGTTAGTTATTCTAGTTAAAGTATCATTTGTTATTCATTTTTTCTAATATATGTCTTTATGTTAGTATTCATAAAAATTACATGATCCATATTAAAAATTATTCTTGAAATTAATCAAGTATTTGATTACATTGTTATAAAATAATATAAAACTAGGGAGAGATATAAAGGGAGAGTATCTTTATTACTGATTTGAAGCCATACATATACAGTTACATAAGTGGAACTCTATAGAGTCCTACACAAATCAGGAAGATAGAGTTCGCAATAATTGAGAATATAAATTTATAGCGTATATAAGACATCCATTTATTTTATAACACTCCCCTTGAATTTCCATTCTTCAAAGAATATGCCTCTTTAAAACCTTACTAAAAAAAAATCAAGTGGGAAAAAAATTTTAGTAAAGCAAAAATATTACATTATTCTTTTCTTAAATACGCGTTGAAACACTGCCTCATTAAAATCCTTATCAGGAAAACTCAGTGGGAAAAAACCTTGGTTAAAAAGGAAAAAGAGCACAGTGCGTATTTGCTCTCCTTCATGAAGATAAATCTTAAGATCTTTGAGTTTATGCCTTCTAATTTTGTGCATTAGTCCTTCAAAACCTCGTAGTAGAAAGCTTGTAGTAGAAAACGTGTAATAGAAGTGCTTTGATTAGCAAATCAATAATATTTTCGCTTGAATGGTTGAACTTCAAGATTATCATTCTTTTGCCAATCATGAGCGAAAAAGAATTTTTATAAATATGCTCTTCTTGTTTTTTTAATAATATAATTCTTTCAAGAAGAATTTCTTTAATATATCTCCATATAATATTGTACAAATTTTTTTTCTCGACAAGTAGACTTTACGTACTTTGAACATATTGAAATATTTATCTCTATCAAAAAAATTCTCGTCTTTCTTCATTAGTTGCTAAAATTTCTTCATTGCTGGAAGAAGCAGTAACAATATTTTTTGTTTCTCGAATGCCTTAAAATAATTGTACCTCCACATATAAATGAATGACTTGTTTCTGATCTCGCATAATGTGGATTAGATAAATAACCAATATTTTTATAGGTAATTAAATCTGATTTTAACATGTTAGTTATAATATAATTTATATATATCATGCTATTGAGATATCAAAATACATATTTAACGCTATTCATTTTCTTCATATTCAAGAAGAACTATATCTTGCAAATAAAATTTATAAAATGCTTATATTCAGTCATATGACTAGCAAGATATATTAATGCTTTTATTGAACTAAAATATAGTACTTCGGGACCAATAATTTCTTCATAATTTTTTTTTCAAAGTGGAAAATGGTCATCTTCTCATCAAAGTGACATTATAGCCATTAGCATCCCCATAGCATTATTTTAATAACTTTGCCATATATGTGGATTCATAGACAAAATTCCATTTATAAAATGTTCGATCTTCAAGCTGAGACAAAACTTTATATTCCCAATGTATTTCATCTCAAACTCTTCCTTTGAGGAATCCATAATATGTGGAAGCTCTTCAAGAGTTCCAATAATGTTCATAAACTAAATAATGACAAATGTATTTCTAAATCTCTTTATAAATATATAACATCATTATTATAATATTCTTTCAACAAATATTCACTAATGAAGGATCACCTTACTTATTATATTATATAATGTAAATATCAAAAGAAAGAAAGCATGTGACTTTCAACAAAATAATATAATAATATAATATTTTCTGAGCCATAAATATTATTAACACGATTATACCATATATAGTGAGATTTCTTTAATCCATATAGAAATCTTGAATATATTTCTCGGGGTCTCGATTTGCTTCCTTCAAGCATTTTTCAATATTTTATTGATATCATTATCCACTAATCCATATAGAGCTCTAGACAATTGATTGCATAAATTTCTCGAAAATTTAACTCTATGTTTCATATAGATATCTACATCAAGTTAGCATATAAATATGCAGTCATTAATTCATTGGACGCATTTAAAATTTTCATAAATTGTCAGACTAATCAAATATCAAATTATGATTGCATCTACCACATGAGGGTATTTATCTTCATAATCAATGTCAGTTCTTTGCAAAAAAAAAAAAAAAAAAAAATTGTGTGATAAGTTTGCTTTATATCTCATTACCTCATTTTAATTTCGCACAAATACATATTTGTATTATATTGGCTTGATATCTCTTGATGCCCATATTAAAATTTCAAAATTTTACTTTCCAAGTAAATTAAATGTCGCATGCGTCGTTCTATTTTGGCCAATCAATTCTATGTATATATATTCTCCAATAGATTATATGCTCAAGATCCTCATCATTTTTCACAATTTCAAGCACTACATTTACCGTCAACATTTATTTTATATCAGTTCTATATTTGTCTTGACATGACATAATTTGTAGAGATCTCATAATCATTGATTTCAGGTGCCTGAGTTTCTTTGGGAAACTTATTAGTCATGTCTAGGAACTTCTTTCACAATTTGTTCTTCATCTTGATTATTTGCTCCTTTCCTTTTCTAAGATATTTATCCTTGGAGTCGATTAGTCTACCACACTTCAAGCATGCCTTAGACTCATTAGCATAGGCAATTTGCCCTTCAAGAACTTTAATTCTAATAAGTGCATTTGCAACTAGTATGTGATATTTAGTTTTCTCCTTTTTGGATCAAAAATATATCTGGCAACTAATTTGCAATATTTTGCAAATAAATTATCTTTTAAACATTTAAGTTCACACTGTCTTTGTATGAGGATCAAGATATCATAACGATAATTCTTTTCCAATCAATTATTCTTTAAACTGTTTATTTTCTCCCCCTAATGTCCATATCCATAACAATTAGCAAATTTGGCAAATATAAATTTCTTATTTGAAAGTCCTAAATATTTAATCATAGATCATAGACGACATATATTTTCAATCTCCTTTTGAGGATCCACCTTAGTGTGTTGTGGTAGAGCAATTAGAACATATACCGCACATTTAAAAATTTCTCAATGGGTAATGTTTGGTTTCTGATCCAAAAACCAATTATAAAGGGGAGAACTTATAATATTTTATTCGCTTGATGCGAGTAAGTGCTATTAAATTTAATAGCATGTCACTCTAAAAAATAGGGAGATTCGTTATCATTATAATTGTCTTACAATTAATTGCAATCATTTATAAATGATTTTATTAAATCATTTTGAGCATAAATAAAAGCAATAATTGATTGTCTTATAATTATTTTAATCAACACATGTCATAATCATTGAAGGCCTGATGTGTAAATTCATCATCATTCTTAAGATAAATTAGTTTAATAGCATAATCTGAAAATTGTGTTCTTAATCAAATTATTTACGCTAATAATCTTGCAAACTTCAGGTTGCAAATTAATAATCATGTAACTATCTTTTGGATGCATACATAATATATCCAAATAAATTGATCAATAATTTCTCTTTATATATTCGAAAAAATACAGACAGTTTAATTTGAACTTATGGTGATTGCACAATAATTAATTTGTTTTGAGAACAAACTAAGCATGAATAATTCAATAAATTTGAAGAAACTTTTGGTTCTTCAATAAATATCCATAAAAGGATCAAATTTTCCCTTTTTGCATGATTGATCAGGATGATTCAATCGATCATGCCAAATAATATAAGTACTTAGATTTATAACTTACAGTTTACAATCATATTTATTTTAATCATCATCTTTATATGATATCCATTTTGATGAATATCTTTGGAATGATGCATTATGCTTAAAATCCATTCCTCTAGGTAGTAATACTTGCTCTTCTGAAACTTTTAAATAGTTTTTACTATCAAAGCCAAATTTGTCTTTCAATATTTTGATGTACACATACATAACCAATATTCATATATGTCACCTTATTTGTACCACTTCTGGTGGTAAAATTTATTCTTAATTATGCAGCCACCATAATTATTAAGATTATTACTTCAATTGTGACCTTATTGATATTCTCAATGATAAGTATATATTTTTCATTGTTCATGTGCACACCCAATATCATATATTATTCCATTCACTTTAGGTAATGCATCAAATCTACTTGGGTGGATTTCACTACTCCCATGTCCTGTATTATGTGTCATTCCATTTAATAGCCAAGCCCAAGCACATCTGTATACTCTATTTGCAAATAAACTCTATTAGGAAAGAATATCTGTAAATATTATTGTATCCCTATTATAGTGGGATTTGATTTTCAAATTAGGCTTAGCAATCTGTATAAATACATACAGTTTACATCAATAAGAATCATCTTTTATAGTAACATTATTTAGTCTTTTACGGTATCAGAGCCTCAAGACAAACGTCTCTTGATCCTTTTTCTTTCTTCTTTTTCTTCTCTTTCACAATGAGTGATACATTTATGGTTCCTGCTTCTAACACCAAACAATTAGTAACTTTTAATGTAGCTGCACAAGCTCCTCTAAAGCTCACAAGATCAAATTACCTTGCTTCGAAACTTCAGTTTCAAAGTTTGTTAATAGGTTATGATCTTCTTGGCCATATAGATGGCTCTCGTCCTTGTCCATCTCCCACTATTTTTGGAACTTCCACTTCCAATCCAGAATATAGTCATTGGATTAGGCAAGATCATCTTCTCATCAATGCTTTCATTGGTGCTCTCTCACCTTCTCTTACTCCTTTCATTGCAAAAGCCAAACATCCAAATAAGCATGGGATATTCTTAAGACTACCTATGCCAAACCTTCTAGAGGCAGAATCAAACAAATCAAAGCTCAACTTAAAAGCATCACAAAAGGGAATTCAACAGTTACAGAATACATGCAGGCAATTCGGATGAAACTAATGAACTAGCAATGTTATACTCACTTATGTCTGAGGAAGACATCATTGATCGTATTTTAGAAGGTTTGGAAGATGCTTACAAAGAAATCATACAGGCAATCAATGCTCGTAATTCTGCCATAACCTTTGATGAGTTACATGAAAAACTCATAACTTTTGAGGTAGCTCTTCCTCCTGCTACCCCAACATATTTTCTAGCCACTGCAAATTATTCATAGAGAACTCAAAATAAGAGTAGTTACAATCATCGAAAATAGAATTTCAATCACCAAGCCAATCAACAAAGCATTCAGCTATATAATCAAGGAAATCAGAATAACAGAGGTTCTCAGTATCACATCAATCATAATCTCCATGGACAGAATAATCAGCAATCTGGTCTTAAACCTTACCTTGGTCATTGTCAAATATATGGTACACAAGGTCATTCAGCTAAACGGTGTCCTTCCTTTCGAGTTGTTTCAGTTGCAAGTAATCCACAAGCCAATTTTTCTACAGTTTCTTCTTCCTCATCAACTCCATGGCTGCTGGATTCTGGTGCAAATCAGCATATTGCTGCTGACCTAAATAATCTGTCTTTACACAGCCCATACACGAGAATGAAGGATGTGATGATTGGAGATGGTTCAGGTTTGAGTATCAGCCACACTGGTAGTGCTACTCTACAAACAACAATTAAAGAACTTTCTTTAGAAAATGTGATTTGTGTTCTGCACATGAAAAAGAATCTAATTTTTATTTATCAATTCTGTGTGAGCAATAATGTTTATGTGGAATTCTCACCTTATTTTTTTCTTGTGAAGGAACTCTTGATGGGGAACCTACTTCTCAAGGGCACGCCTAAGGATGGAGTTTATGAGTGGCCAACATCAACTCCTTTGCTGGGTTTTTCATCCACTGTTGCTTCTGCCATTGATTGGCATTCTCGTCTAGGTCATCCTGCATTCTTAACATTCAAAAATATTATTTCTAGTAATTCTATTCCATTACATTCCAATTTAGTCCAGTCTATTTCTCAATGTAATTCATGTTTGGTTAATAAAAGTCACAAACTGCCTTTCTCTATTTCTATACTTCAGTCTACTCAACCATTAGAAATTAATTTCTCTAATGTGTGGATGTCTCCTATCATTTCTACTGCTTCTTTCAAATACTATGTCATTTTTGTTGATCATTACACTCGTTACATGTGGCTTTATCACTTAAAACAGAAATTTGAAGCGCAATCAGTTTTCATTAGGTTTAAAGCTCTTGTTGAAAAATTCTTTGATAGATAAATAAAGACTTTGTATTCTGATAATGGTGGTGAGTACATTGCCTTAGCCTCCTTTTTATCTACAAATGGTGTTTCTTTTAAAAGTACTTCGCCACACACACCCGAGCATAATGGCATTGTCGAGGCTTAACTTTATTATCTCATGCTTCCATACCTATTTCTTATTGGCCATATGCTTTTTCTGCAGTAGTTTATCTTATTAATAGAATGCCTTCTAAAGTTTTGAAAATGTCAAGTCCATATTTCTGTATTTTTGGTTCTAATCCAAACTATATGAAACTAAGGATCTATGGTTGTTTGTGTTATCCTTGGTTCAAACCATATACACAAAATAAATTAGAACCTAAGTCTAAGCCATATGTTTTTGTTGGTTATTCATCTTCTCAAAGTGCATATCAGTGTTTAGATCTCAAAAGTTCAAAAATTTATACCTCTCGTCATGTTCAGTTTGTTGAAACTATTTTCCCATTTGCTACTTCCTTCAAGTTAGTGTCTTCATCATTGCCTCTAATTTCAGCATGGATAAATTCATCCAATGATGCTGCTTTTACAGAAATTCCCGTGCCAGTCATTACTATGCCTATGGTACAAGCTGCACCTAGACAAGAGGGTTCCACTGCTCAGAAAATTCTTGACAGAACAGACATATAAGCTGCTATTTGTGCTGAGGTTCCAGCTCATGTGCCTAATATTAATGTTACAGCTAGTGTTGGAGCTCATGTGCCTAATGTTAGTATTAGTCAACCAGCAGTAATAAATAGTCATCATATGGTCACACGAAGCAAAAATAATATTCATAAACCAATACAAAAGCTCAGTCTTTCTTGTGAATTAACATCAAGTACAAACACTGAACCTCAAATAGTTTCACAAGCATCCAAAGATCCTAAGTGGAGGAAAGCTTGTTCTGAAGAATTTGATGCTTTGGTGTGTAATGGGATTTGGAATTAGTTCCTCCTACCGATTTTCAGAATCTGGTTGGCTGCAAGTGGGTGTTTCGGATCAAGCGTAATTCAGATGGTACAGTTCAACGATACAAAGCCCGGTTAGTGGCAAAAGGCTTTCATCAGCATCTCGGTGCGGACTTTCATGAAACATTTAGTCCAGTTATTAAACCAATAACTATACGACTAGTTCTCAGTATAGCAGTTACTAATGGTTGGGAACTACGTCAACTCGATGTTAACAATGCTTTTTTACAAGGGCCATTGACAGAAGATGTATTCATGGCCCAGCACAAGGGTTTCAAGATAAGGATAAAGCCAATTATGTTTGTCATTTACAAAAAGCAATCTATGGGTTGAAACAGGCTCCTAGGGCCTAGTATCAAGCTCTACGACAACATCTATTGGATATAGGTTTTGTCAATTCCTTATTAGATGCTTCTTTGTTTATAAATCAATCATCAAAAGGTACTTTGCTACTTATTGTGTATGTTGATGATATCATAATAACGGGTCGTTGTCCAAGGCTTATTCAAGATTATATCATTGTTTTGGCAATGAGGTTTTCTTTAAAAGATTTGGGCTTACTGCACTACTTTTTGGGTATTGAAGTTATACCAAATAAGCAGGGGCTACTGTTGTCACAACGCAAATACATTTTAGAGCTTCTTGAGCAGACAAATATGAGCAATGCAAAATTAGTATCAACACCAATGGCAATTAATTCCATATTGACGCTCACAACAGGTACTAAATTGGCTGATCCAGCAGAATATAGAAGAGTTATAGGAAGCTTACAGTATTTGTCTCTGACTCGTCTAGACATTGCCTTCTCTGTAAATAAACTTTCTCAGTTTACCCACAACAGAACATTGGGCAGCAGTAAAGAGACTTCTGCGGTATTTGATTGGAACTTTGAATGATGGACTTCAGTTGTTTAAAGATTCTCCATCTGTCTTGCATGCTTTCTCTTATGCATATTGGGGAGGAGATCGTGATGGGTACCATGCTGCAGAATTATAATCACTTACAATTTTATGGGCTTTTGCAATGCTAAATGCCTCCAATCATGATACCTTTGATATTGTACCTTTTTTTAAAAGCACTCCAAAGAACAAACAAATATTTAATTATCAAATATTGAATAAAAGAAAATTATTTCCTTTGCAATTTTTTGATTAGATCTTGATTTCTATCCTTGATTGTATCTTCAAGACCCATAACATCTGGTATTTATAATAAATAATTTTTTTCCATAATATAGAAGGCTATTCAAAATCTACAAGACTTGATAAAGTAAAATAATTAAAGTAAATAATAAGATCATAATCAAAAATATAATTATAAGAGTATTGAATTAATTGTCAAAATTCCATGAACATCACTTTTTCATAAAGGCTCAACCATGAAGATAAATTGAGTAAATCCAAAAAAAAGAAAAACATAAATCATTTTCACTATTATATGAAACCTTAAAACTAAAACAACTACAAACATTACAAACCTGTAAGTACCTTGAGAATATTAAATTATTTTTATGAATAAATCATGTTATGATTAATTAAAAAAAATCTTAGTAGAACATAAAAATTCTACAGCAATCAAGGATAATACCATCAATGTATTAAAATTATTTTAGAGAGAATTAAACATAAGTTGCAGGCAGAATGAATACAATATCATCATTACATACAAAGGACCGTAGTTTTAAAGATTAACCTTGGCACTTTACGTCATCAATGAACAAATTCAATGTCTTTGATCCCTACTAATTTACAACCAAATCACTGTAAGAATACGAGAAAAGCAACAAAGTTTTGAATTGATTATATACGTAATGAAATCTAAAAGTCATTGATATACGTACAAAATCTAAACAAAATATAATATACATATAAAACGAAATCTAAATATTATATCATGAATTTATTATACTAAATAATTAATCATAATAATGCATGGAGAATTACCTTTTAAAAGTAAACAAATTAAAAACAGTCGTATTTTAACTTTGGTTGTCGCAAACCACAAGTTATTCTCTTCTTAAGCAATTTAATCAAGAAAAGGAGTAGAATGAATAGCGATAGAACGAAATCATAGTTGTAGAACGAATCGTACTGATAACGTGCTATCAAATAATATAAAACAAGGGAGAGAAATAAAGGGAGAATAGAGAGAATAGGGAGAGAATACGATAGTATCTTTATTATTGATGAGAAACCACATACATATAGTTATATAAGTGGAACTCTAATAAAGTCGTACATAAATCAGGAAGATAGATTTTGCAATAATTAAAAATACAGACTTCTAGCCCATATAGGACAACCACTTATTTCATAACATAAATAAAGTTTTATTGGAAGATTAAAGATTGTACTTTTGTTTATATCAAGATATAATTAATGATAATATAATAGTTAAACTATTATATTTGTTGACAAAGAGATATATTAAACAAGGGTAAAATAGTAAACTTAAAATATTATTCACTTCTTAAAAATAAAATAGGACAACAATTTGAAATTTATGAAAAAGAAAGTAGGAAATAAATTATGGGATAGAAATTACTCTCTATGTCTCAAAATATAAGTCGTTTAAAGTTATTGCATAAGGACTACGGAAGCAATTAATTCTCCTAGATTATAGCAAACTCAATGGTAATTTGGTCAAATTATCCTTTATCTTAAAATCAATAGTTACTTGTGAAAGTATTTATTATAACTAATCTAAACAAGGGTAACATTGAAAAAATATCATTTATTACTCCTTAAAGTACTCAAATCGATTTCTATTTTGAAACAAAATAATCAACAAAAAATGACTTATATTTTGAAACAGATAGAATATTATTTTTTGTCCCTCTTTTTAAAAATTTACTATGATGTTTCTAACTTTTACTTAAGCTCACTGTTGAATCATTCCATCTAAAAAATTAGCAGTTTTCCACTAAAAAACAAGCAATATTCAGTCCAAAAAGTGTTATTGATTAATGATAAAGTGTTAACTCTATGGAAGGAATGACTTAATAGTGAGTTTGAGCAAAAGTTAGAGACATCATAATAATTTCTTAAAAACAGATGAACAGAAGTGTTAATTAGGATATAATTTAGAGACTCAAACATATTTTACTCTAGTTTATATTTTCTGACTTATTATAATTGCATCTTATTTTTTACTTCTTGATAAAGTTATATTATAAAATGAAATTTAAAAATTAATTACACCCATTAATTAAAATTGTGAAAGATAACTACAACAACATGCAAACTTTAGAGTATAATTAATTAACTAGGTTAGCTTCGCATCGAAACTGGAATTAAATAAATTTTTTCAAAGTTTTCTTTAACCTTATTTAGTTTTCTACATGCATACATAATAAAAAAAAATTAATAATTAGTATTAAAAAAAATTAAAAGAGTAAATAAAAGATTTAGAATTTATTAAAAAATATAATAAAACAAAAGAGAAAAACATATTTTTATTTGAAAGTTTAAAACAAATTAAACCTCATACGATTATTGCATAATTTATAAGTAAAAAATGTATATTATAAAGTGTAAAAACATTCTAATGAGGTTACAACCTTTATTTTGTTTTTTTTTCCACTTATAATTTACAAGTTATGTTTATGTTAAAGAATTTTAAATTGGTGGTACATTACTGCATTTAACGGTGAAAATTGAAATTAATCTTAAAATTCAATATTCAACGTTATGTTTTCTTTTTTTTTCTCTTTATTTTTTAACAGTGTTAAATTAGAATCACCGATTTTAATTTTAAAATATAAAAAAACGCAACAAACCTTAAATATTCGATTTCGGTTAGATTTGAAATATTAAACTGTTGACTACAATTTAATTCTTCTTTTAATTGGTTCGATTCAATTCGATTTCAATATAAAGTTGAACCATAGTTATGCCTATAATATAGTCTAGGGAAGACAATTATAAAATTATTTGGAGTTCATGTCAAGAGTTGTATTGTCTTTTCATGGAGTTATTAATTACATGAGTGGCTAGACACAAGGTAGATGGAGGGACTTAAATGGTGGATGAGGACAAAACTTGAGGGTATAATATGTGTTTTGAAAAAAATAGAGGTTAACTAGTGTATTAAATCAAAATCGAGGGACTAGATAATGGTTCTCCCTTATTTCTATCATTGAGCCATATGAATATTTGTTTTGTGGCAAGAAGACGTAATCACGGGCCTGGCTACCTTACTGGCCCATCTGACTCTACTGTTAAAAATAAAAAACAAAAGAAAAAATTCTGGTCTAAGCAATCTTTTTTAGTAGCCTGACCCTTGTTTAGGCGGATTCCACAATAAATTCAGTTCTAGTTGGGCCAAGCTGAGACAGAGAGTGATAGGACAAAGCTTGCAGATACTTGCCAAAGCCCACAGGGTTCTGCCTATGAGTTCGGGCCAGACTTGTACATATTTGTTTAGAGCTAAACTGGATTTGGGCTAAATGAAAAGCAAATTGATTAGGTCCGGCAACCAAAAACTATAAGTAGGGTTGAGGATTCAGTTAACCAAACTGAACCAAACCGAATTAGCTCGGTTTTAGTTTATTTGAATATGTTTATGGTATCTAAGTCCGAAATAAATGGTATAATAATCGATTCAAACTGAATTAAATTGGTTTAGTTCGATTTAAATTCAGTTATTTTAAAATAATAAATTATTTTAGGTTAAAAATAAATTCGGTTAATTATATATGGTAATCAAATAAAAATGGACAATCAAACGGTTTATGTACTCAAATGGATCGGTTACTAAAATTTTAAAACAACTATTCGAATCTGAGCGCAATGAATTTATATGTTTGGATCGTTAAATAGAGACCGAGAATCACGCACAACTAAGAATTAGGAATGAAACGTCGTTTTCAACGCATTGGTGATGTTTGATTTCCCAAGGGAAAAGAAAGGTATTATTGTGTTGGTTGGAGTTGTATTGACCAAAGAAGGCAAACGTGGGGTTGCAGGTGGAGGCAGTGTCCTGAGGCTATTGTCCATAACCAATGTGTCCTAAAAATCTCTGCTACGCAAAACCCTACAAACACTATCTATACATAAATCCCCACTCACCTCTCTCTCTCTCTCTCTCTCTCTCTCTCTCTCTCTTTGAATTTTGACTGTACCAAATCAAACTTATTGTTCAATGTTTTAGGGCAAACTGCCCCTGTCAGATATGACGTGTACTCAACCCAATTATTCCTTACACGAGGGGCTTTTGCCCTTACCATGTCGGCAAGGTGATTTTTGGTGCATGAGAAAACTTGATTTTGAGTTCCTTTTCAGGGGGTGTGCAATATCATGCCCTATATCCAAACTCAGCCAAAATCGAAACTGAATTTACTCAAATGAATTGACTCAAGATTTGATTATGATTCTAAATCGATATTAAAACCGATATAATTTTATTTCTGAATTTCGATAAAAATTAAAAACACCAATCCAATTGATTTCCAATAAATTTTAATCCAATTCAAATTGGTGGAAACTTTAATGTAAAAGATAAAAAGGGTTTCATGATTTAATCACATCATTTTTTTTTTTTTTGTTAAATCTAGGAGTGAGTTGTAATATATTTATTTTTTAATGTCTTATAATGATGTGTAATGCGAAAAATCAAATTGAATATTCATCTTTTTTTAAAAAAACAATTTATGCATAAAAAATATGAGATATTTTTATAAAAATATATAAGATATGATACTAATATGATATAGATCGATATAAATTAAAAGATATCATATACAAGCATAAATTTAAAATTAAAGTAACAGTACTTTATAAGACATTACTCAAATTAGTAATTTGGTTAAAAAGTCATTTGACCATGCAATTAATGTTCAAAATTTTCACTCGGTTTTTATGATCAGAATTCTTACTAGGCATTTACATCTTTAGTTACAATAAGAAACACGCCATAAATGTTTGTATCACACCCCATTAGAGGACACATTACATTCAATAGCAATTTCTGATTATTCATATCTTACTTCTATGACTAATAATAAATAAAAATTCTTCAGTAAAAAATTTGACAGGTGATAAAGGATTTTTAAAACAATTTAAAATATTGTTGTATTTCTATGACTGTATAACTTTTTCTTTTTATCATATGTTATGTTCAGTTTGTGAGCTAGAACCTAAATTTGTTGGCCCCTACTCAAATCAGAGGAGAGGTAAAAAAAAGAAAGAAAGAAAGAACATTGATTTACCCTGGGTGGTGCCAGACAGAGTGAGAGTCACTTAACCCACAAAAAATTGAATGCTAGTCTATGCCTCTGCCTATGGGAAAGGGCCATAATAAGCTTTTCCTTTTTTTGGGTATTAAACAAGATTCTTCTGTGTCTAATTTTGAGGAAATGACCACACTTTATTAGGTCAAAAAGCTGCAACTGTTGAACTTTTCTTTTATGTCCAAATGGCAGTAAAATTCCAATTAAGAGTGACACTAAACATTGTCAACTAAGTGGCTGCAATGAAGCAAGGTTAGGAATTTCTAGCATCTCTTAATGTTGAATAATATAATAATTTAAAATATTTTCTAATTCAATGAAAAACTAAAATGTTAAGTAATATCAACCTTTTGGTTTGCCAGTGTATCCCCACTGAATTAGAAATTGTTTCCAATATCTGACTTTTTAGAGATGAAGTCTGTATTTAGTAATAGTTTTTTAAATAACATTTAGCGTTTAAATGATATGTTTATAATATTCGGTAATATAGTATTTCAATTAGTTTTTAAAAGTTAAAGTAACGTTTTATAGAAAATTAATTTTTATAACGTTTAACCTTTACTGTTTTATGAAAAACTACTACAGTAGCCACTAGCTATTTAATTTAAATAGCTAAAAACGCTACTAAAATAACTAATAGCTACTAAAGCAGCTAATTTTACGGAATAGCGCCGAAGTGTATTCAGGTGTCTAACTATGTGTTGATTAATCAATATTAACTCTAAATAGCTACTAGTCACCAGTAATCAATTTAATCAACAAATGTAAATACAAAACAGGGAATTTTGGTTGATAAATAAACCTGTTGCTTTCAATTTCTACATTGGCAATTATCCAAACCTCATAATGGTTTGGACAAGAGCTTTGAAAATGTGGTAGATAAGTAGACAAGATATTGAATTATTAAAGAGGATTACAAGTGTGGATTGCCAATGTCTCTGGTTGAGCTTGCAACTCTAACTGAAATAGAACTAGTGAAATCACCATCACCATCAATATCCAGGTTAAAATCAGTGACATCATTTTTTTCTTATATAAATATATAAATTGGATAATCCGTACTTGAAAGCATATTCAATATAAGACCACTTTAAGTTTGTAAGATGGTCCCCAACGTTTGAGTAGTTTGAGAAAGTTAAAATTTTTTAATGTCTCAGGATTACCAAGCAACTACCTTTGTTCATTAGTCAACGAAGTTTGAAGGAATGGAAACCTGAATGCGGCATTTCAGTCAGAGAGAATACTTGCGGGTTGATCGCTATAGTTTAAAGTATTTGCTTCAATTTTTCGCAAATATAAACTCTTTCGGGTGAGCCTCTTTGCCCCAAAGATGAATGGAAATTAATTGGATTTACTATGGACCGGTAAAATAGATACGAAATTAAACAGCTCATCAAGTATTCAAAAGTTTGAAGAAATGGGACTTCAAAGCAGTTGAATTGAACATTGGCCAAGTTCTAACAATTTGGTTCTAAAGTTTTAAAAAGCAAATGTCCATAGCTTTAGCTGAGAATCTAAACAAATCTTTTGAATTGACTTAATAAGGTTATAACCAAAAGCTATTAGACAAAGTTTGGAGTGCAATTAGTGGGCAAATTAATAATCATACGTCTAATTGACATGTAAAAGGCAATTACTATCAAAAATCATCTCAATTGCAAAATGAATAGGCTGCTTAACTTCGACCAGGGTTTTTCAAAGAAATAATCTGAACATAGTCAAAGCTATAGGGTCCCATATGTTTAACCCAAGACTTGCAATATTTTAAAATTGTATTGGCGAATAGCTATTTTTTATAATTTAGCTTTTTAGAGTTTGATCGGTAAAATTAATTGTTTCGGTAGCTATTTTAGTAGTCTTAGCTGTTAATTTTTGAGTAGTATTTCATAAAATATTAAAAGCTAAATGTTAGCATTTAGTATCGTAACCGATCGAAATGCTAAAATCTACTTAAAAATTTATTGTCGAATACAATCTTAGCGTTATATGAAAAGTTACTAAAACAGTTAACAGCTAAACACTACTAAAATAGTTAATATTAGTTTTTTGCTTCTTTTACTTCAAACTCACGTGCTTGTCATGTGTCTTTTATTTATTTATTTTCCTAAATATTTTAGATCGAGTCTTTAGGAATCTACAGATTTTTTCTTTCGTGCTATTAAGCACTACTTCAGTTGCTGCTATTGTGGCGTCGTGTTTGCGTCAATTTCTATTTTCAGTTCAGTTCATCACTATAAATGTAAATGATTCTTATGAATGTAAAAAATCACCTTTACATCAATATTTCTTTTCTTTCACTTTCAATATTCTCTTTGTTTATAAAGAAATTTTGTCTTATTTCTGTGTTTTCCATTATTAAACCTTCAACTGGTATCAGAGCCAGGTTCTTAAGGGACTTGTGTGATGGAATCTGAAGGGAATTTTTCTCCAAATGCTCCAATCATCTTTGACGGAGAAAACTATGAAATTTGGGCAATCAGAATGGAAGCCCACTTGGATGCTCTTGATCTTTGGGAAGCTGTGGAAGAGGATTATGAAGTTGTTCCGCTACCTGCAAATCCCACCATGGCCCAGATCAAAAACCATAAGGAGAGGAAAACCAGAAAATCAAAGGCAAAAAATTGTTTGTTTTCCGCTGTTTCAAACACTATTTTCACCAGAATTATGTCTCTCAAAACAGCTAAGCAAGTTTGGGATTATTTGAAGGAGGAGTATGCTGGTGATGATAGGATTCGTGGTATGAAAGCTCTCAATTACATAAGAGAGTTTGAATTGCAAAGAATGAAGGAGTCAGAGACAGTCAAAGAATACTCTAAAAGGCTGCTCGATATTGTCAATAAAGTAAGGTTACTTGGCACTACTTTTGACAATTCGAGAATTGTTCAAAAAATATTAGTTACTGCTCCTGAAAAATATGAAGCATCCATTACTACTTTGGAGAATACAAGGGATTTGTCCACAATCACCTTGGTAGAGTTATTAAACTCGTTTTAGGCTCAGGAAAAGAGGAGATCTATGAGGCAGAATGGTTTTGTTGAGGGAGCTCTCCCAGTTAGACATCATGAAGAAAAGGACTTTCAGAGGAAGCAAGCTGGTTCAAATGATGAGCAAATCACAGCTGATCGCAATCCTGGAAAAGGTGGAGGCTCAAAAGAATATCCTCCTTGCAAACATTGTGGCAAAACAGGTCATGCACCATTCAAATGTTGGAGAAGGCCAGATGCCAAATGTAAGAAATGCAATCAGCTTGGACATGAAGCTATAATTTTCAAAAGCAAGAATCAGGAAGCTAATGCCCAAGTTGTTGATCAGGATGAAGAAGATCAAATTTCTATGGCAATATGTTTTTCCACCAAGTGCACATTTGAAAGTTGGTTGATCGACAGTGGCTGTACAAACCACATGAGTTATGACATAACTCTATTTAAGGAATTGAATCCTACTGAGATCACTAAAGTCAGAATTGGAAATGGTGTCTGTATTCTAGCAAAAGGGAAGAGAACCATTGCAATTACAACAACGTCAGGTATAAAAACAATTTCTGATGTTCTTTTTATGCCTGACATTGACCAAAATTTGTTGAGTGTGGGCCAGCTTGTTGAAAAAGGATTCAAAGTAACATTTGAAGATCGATATTGTGCCATTTATGATGTAAAAGGGGAGCAGGTTCTGCGAGTTAAAATGAGGGGTAAAAGTTTTTTTTTCGATCCAACAGCAGAGGAGCATGCTATCTTTTCTGCAGAAACCAACATCATCGAGATTTGGCATAAGAGACTTGGCCATTGTCATATTCAACGCATGTTGGAGATGAAAAAGAAAGATATGATAAGAGACTTGTCGATGCTTGCTGAACAATTGCCAAACTATGATGCTTGTCAATTTGGTACACAAACCAGATTGCCCTTTCCAAAATCAACCTGGAGAACTTCACAGAAGTTACAATTAATTCATACAGATGTTGCTGGACCACAATGAACTCCATCTCTCCAAGGTAGCCTCTACTTTATTCTGTTTATTGATGATTTTACAAGAATGTGTTGGATTTTCTTTTTGAAATACAAGTCAGAAGTGGCTGAAGTTTTTTGGAAGTTCAAAAATATGGTGGAGAACCAAAGTGGCTGCAAAATTCAAGCTGTAAGGTCTGATAATGGGACGGAATACACCTCTTCTCAATTCAATTCCTTGTGTGAAGAAGTTGGCATCGAACATCAATTCACAGCACTTTACACGCCACAACAAAACGGAGTTAGTGAGAGGAAGAACAGATATGTGATGGAGATGGTGAGATGTTTATTGCATGAGAAGAATTTTTGCCTAAAGGTTTTTGGGCAGAGGTTGCCAACACAGCCATATTTCTTCAAAATCGACTTCCAACCAAGGCATTAAAGGATCAAACACCATTTAAGGCCTGGAATGGTTTTAAGCCTTCATTGAAATTTCTTAAAGTGTTCGGAAGTTTTTGTTTTGTTCATGTTCCACAGAATAAGCGTGACAAACTAGAAAAAGAAAGCCATTCCTGGTATTTTTGTCAGTTACAGCTTAGTCTCCAAAGCTTACAAAGTCTATCATCCACAAACTGGAAAGATGACTATTACCAGAGATGTTCACTTTAATGAAGAGGAGCAATGGGATTGGAATGACTCACCAAGACTTCTTCCTGAAGAGTAGTTGAAAGACAAATGGCTGAAGGAAAACATTGATGATTCACCAGTTAGAGGAATAAGGTCACTCTCTGAAATTTATCAAAGGTGTAATATGGCAGTCTATGAGCTGGATGGACATGAAGAAGCTCTTAGGGATTCAAAATGGAAAAAAGCAATGGAGGAGGAGTTGTCGATGATTCAAAAGAATAAAACATGGGAGTTAGTCGACAAACCTGCTGACAGAAAAATCATAGGCGTGAAGTGGGTGTTCAGAACAAAATTAAATGCAGATAGCTCCATAAATAAACACAAGGCCAGACTTGTTGTTAAGGGTTATTCACATATTTTTTGTGTTGATTACTCAGACACCTTTGCTCCTGTGGCTCAATTGGACACAAGTAGAATGCTTCTAGCCATTGCTGCTCAAAAAGGTTGGACAGTATTTCAATTAGATGTCAAATTTGCATTTTTAAATGGTTTCTGCAGGAAGAAATATATGTGGAGCAGCCTGCTGGTTTTGTTATGCAAGGTGAAGAAGATAAAGTCTACTTGCTCAAAAAGACTCTTTATGGTTTGAAACAGGCACCCAAGGCCTGGTACAACAAGATAGATGATTATCTACAAAGCTTAGGCTTCAAAAAAAGCTTATCAGAGGCAACTCTTTATATTAAACATAAGGACAATAATGTTCTTATAGTTTCTCTTTATGTTGATGATATCTTGGTGACAGGAAATAATGCCTTGCTGATTGAAAAATTCAAACAAGAAATGGAGCAGGTTTCCGAAATGACGGATCTTGGTCTCATGAACTATTTTCTTGGAATGGAAATTACACAAAGCCAAAATGAAGTATTCATTTGTCAGAAGAAATATGCCAAAGAAATTATGAAGAAATTCCAAATGGAGGAATGCAAAGCTGTTGTTACACTGATGAATCAAAAGGAGAAGTTGAGCAAAGGAGATGGAACCGAGAAAGTTGATGAAGGCTACTGCAGAAGCTTGGTTGGATGCCTTATGTACCTTACTGCCACCAGACCTGACATTTTATTTGCTGTAAATCTCTTATCCCGCTTTGTGCATTGTGCTAGTGAGTTACATTTAATTGCAGCAAAGAGAGTGTTAATGTATGTTAAAGGTACAATCAGTTATGGTGTCAAGTTTGGACAAAGTTATGATTTCAAACTATGTGGATTCTCGGATAGTGATTGGGCTGCTCTGTTGATGGTTTAGAACTTTCCATATTCAATTAAGGATTTATGTATTAACTGAAGTTCTAGAAGAACATTTAGTTATGGTTTAGAACTTTCCATATTATATATATATATATATATATATATATATATATATATATATATATATATATATATATATATATATATATATATATATATATATATATATGTCACTTTATGGATTTAGTTAGATATGTTGTATGGAATTATATATGGCTATTATATAATGCTTAATGCTAATGATGAGTTGATATTGAAGTACATCTAGAATCGATTATTGGAGTTGATGGATTGTTGAGATTGAACTTAGAAGAGTTTTTTTATCTCACAGATTGTTTGCTAAGTCTAGTTTTTAGAGGAGGCTCTTGCAGTTTTCCTGTAGTATTTTTGCAAATCATTTTCTAAGTAAAACCATAGATATGAAATTGTATATATAATTTACTCACATATTTAGCATATAAGATTTGAATATGTAGCTTAAAATGGTGACTCCGGTACCGAATGTGGCAGATGTCATGTAATCCTTTGAAACTGAGCAATGGGCGTTAGAAGAGGCTTCCTATTCATAAAGATTTAAGAAAAATTATAATTTGATCTCTGTGGTTTACGAAATACAATTAGTCGTCCTTGTCTTTTTAAAATATACTAATTTGTCCTCATATTTTGCTTTCGTTACACTATTAAATCTATTTGTCCAATTTTTGCATCTTCTCCGTTAAGTCAAAAAGAAAACATAGAGGTCATAGAAGAGATACTAAAATATTATACCAAAAAAATTGCAGTGCAGTCCTATGGTGGCCAAATATGTAATTTAAGGAAGTCATTTTGCCAAGTATGTAATTTGATCGATCCATTTGATAAATTATCAGTAATAATTAATCTTTATGATGATACCTAACTTATACATCAAGCATCTAATTAAATCAATTAGCGAATTTTTATTGACTTTACTATATTATTTTTAATAAAGTAATAATATTTATCCAATAATTTTATTTTAATAACTATTTAAAATATTTTGATTAGTATCAAAATAAATTATTTAGTTACCTAATTAATAATTTAGTTTAGCTAATTAAATAATTAAGTTAATATTAAATTAATTTAATAAAACTTATGTATCTATAAATATCTCTTCAAGACTTGTTATGAACTTGTTCACATGGATCTCAAAAACTTGAAAATAACATTTTTTTAATTCATGTTGTATATATATATATATATATATATATATATATATAGCATGAATTTCAAACTCTAGACGTTGACAATCAATCTCGAGAATTTTGCATGAATTGTACAACTTCTCTGAAATTTGAATGCCAATTTACATGAACCTTAAATTGGCAAGTTGATTTTAATTTGCCAACAAAGTTAATTCGACGAGTTTTAATTTAAAGAGAGAGTTTTTTTCCCCTTTTTTTTAATGCTCATCTAATAAACCAAAATATAAAATCAGACTCGCTTCGAGTTGCGAACCAAATCAATAAAAATTTCTTCATCTTCTTTCTCATTCTTTATTGCTTTATTGTTTGGGAAACATGTGATCATCCCAGAGTTTTCAAAAGAGGGTAGAGATAGTACTTCCTATTTATTTCAATTCATTTTGTTTTTTTTTTTTTACTTTTTGGCCTTTACTTTATCGCTTTAAATGATATAATTACCATGCATAATCTAATATTTCTATGCATATTATATTATTCATCAAATTAATTTTCATGAATCAAGCTCTAACTAAGGCCAAAGCAAAAGCTATTTTAAATTGAAACTCATTGCATATTCATAATCTGCAAAAAAAAATGTGTCATTTTAAGTGTAAAGGTTTTGCTTCTTGAAAATTGACACGCTAACAGAATTGCCATCCGTGGAGGTCTAAAATTCAAGTTTTGCAAGATACGCAATAATATAGTCAAATCATTCCAAATTCAATGGGAAATCTTAATTTAAACTCAATATTTGGAAATCATGGCTGGGGCTATAAGCTAACTAAACTATTCTTGAACTATTTGAGGTGAGGCTCGATTCGAGTTCGTTTTTAAACGAACCAAACTTGACCAAAATTTTAGGCTCGTTTAGATAAATGAAACAACTTTAAGCATGAGGTAGTTCGGCTCGGTAAGGCTCGCGAACTGCATCATTTGTGAGGCTCGCGAACAGGCTCGTTGAACAAGCCCGTGAACTGGCTTGCTAAACAAGCTCGTGATAAGCTCACTGAACAAGCTCGCGAACAAGTTCGTTGAATAGGCTCGCGAATAGGATCGTTGAATGTGTTCGCGAACTGGCTTATTAAAGAAGCTTGCGAACAAGTTCGTTTAATAGACTCGTGAATCTGCTGATTTAATAAGCTTGTGAACAAGCTCGCGAATTTGCTCGTTTAAAGTACGTTATATACTTATTATATTTTTTATAAATGTATTAATTTTGTAATAATTATTTCAAAAAATTTTTATATTGATAAATATATTTAAATTTTTATATAATATTTTGTAATTTATAAAGTTGTGATTAGATAATATATCATCATCACTTTCATATACAATTGATTATATTTATTTATTTACATGCTTATTTATAGTTTAACTAAATTATATAATTTCATAGAAAAAACGTAATACATGATTTTTTTTAATTGATTTTAATATGAATGTAACAATTTATATTAGATAAATTAATTATATTATAATTCATATTTTTTTTAAGTATATTAATTTTACTATATAAATTATGATATTAATGATTAGATATTATTTTCATATATAGTTAATTATATAAATTCTTATATATAAATAATTGATATTACTCCATCTGTCCCATATTACAAGTCGTTTAAGATTTCTACATGGAAATTAATAATCAATTAATTTGCCTAAATTATAGCAAAATCAAAAGTAACTTGACCAAATTATCCTTTATCTCACATTATTATTCTTATCTCAATTCTCAATCATTCTCTCTCCAATAATATACCACTATAATTACGTCATTTCCAAATGGTAAAAGTACTGTAAAAGATTAATTAAAAGAGGGTCTCTCTCTTCTCCAAAAAAAAAAAACTAAAAGATTAATTATTACAAATTTTATTCCTCCAAAATTTTAGATTTGATTCGGCCAAAAATTTAAGTGTGTAATTATTGAACTGTAAAACACTAAGAGTCCTAAAAATTCATAAGACAAAAACAAAATGGCTACAACACCTGACAATGAAATTTTAGATCTTAATAAGAGTCCTATACATTATGATACTGATGATGAAGTTAGAGAAGAGGAAACGCACATTGACTTGCCAAATCACAATCTTGATTTTTTGTCAGTTCCTAACCTCAACCTCTACCCGAATTCTCAAGTGAAGGTTAGTCCAGTTCATTGTTTATGATGTTCAATTTTGCCAAATTATAACAGGTTTTTTTTTTTTTGAATTGTTGATTAAAGCTCATTTCACTTTCTTCCATTCAATTGGATTATAAATGATCTGAATGAATCTCTTTTCACATATTCAGATATTTCATCTGCTTTACAAATTTATCTTATAAATTTCACTGCAAAACATGTTTCATCTAGAATATTGTATTTAGCCAATGTTTTGCTTATACATTTTATGGCTGTGATTTGTTAAGATTTTGGAAAATGGCAACAGAGTTGCACATATTCATATGTTTTCCTTAGAATTTGCCGGTCATGTTGCTGTTGCTTTTTAAGATTTTATATACTTACTCTTTTAATGTTGGCTTGAGTAACTTACTCTTTTAACGTTACTAGCAAAATATTTTTTACTTTCTTCTATTAGCTTTTTTTTTCTCAATATTTAATCATAGTCTTATATGCTTAGGTTCCATTGTTAAGCTTGGTATTGATTAGAAAAAAAAAACGTAAAATAGAAATTTATACAATAAACACCAGTTGTAAGAGAACAATAAAGCACAAAAAGGAAACCCTTCTCGAGCTAAGACCTGTGCTTTTAGAAAAAATGCAAAGGACATTTCCGTTTGAATCCATGCAGGACCTGGCTTTGTTTTAATCAAATGGATAATATACTTTCCTCACTCCCTATGGTTTCTTTTTCCCTTATTTCCAGATCCGAAAAGAGTTTCGCAGATCATTTAGCCAAAGGAGGGTAGATAAGGTGGTCCCTTTTACAGCTTGGCTTTCTCTGTTACTCTTTGGTTTCTTTTTGCTGCAGATATCATGTTTGGTTATGGAAGAATTCTTTCTTTGTAATCTTCTTGAAGGATTATTTGTATTAATTATCTTTGTTTTAATGCTTCCAAGTATAAATTCTCTTATCTCAAGTATTTTATCTATATATTCAATGGATGTTGAGAGTGCCAATAAAAAGATGAAAGACTTATTTATTTGGATTGGTGCAACTTAGATAAAAAGATGAAAGACACTCTCCTTTTATTTCGAAAAAGAAAAAAATAATAATAATAAACGGACAATATTAAATGGAAAAGAAAATAAAAAAATCTAAAAAATCATAATTTATCTCTTTAAGCATATTTGTAATAAAATGAAAGAAGAATGAAAACATTACTTAAAAAAATAAGAATAAAACAAATTTCTTTCCTTATTTCAGAGTATTCCATTCAAACAATCAAGGAAGACAAATTTTCCTCCGATGATATTTTCTTCCTATTATTTTTTTCTGGTTTATTTTCTTTCCTCTCCTAAAAATATTTCCAAACAAGGTTTAAAGATTCAGGTTTTTTATTTATTAATAAGGAGATTCGATGGGCCAAAACAGCATTGTGGACTACATAGCGGGGTAACTATTTTTTTGACTTACCAAACTCGTGTGACTGAGATGATTTGAACCTGAAATCTTTCACTCTCCACAAGTTACAAGACTAAATATATCACATTTGACTCGCTTTAAAATTTAAATTTTAATAATATTAAAATATTTTTTAATTTATTAAAAAAGATCAGAAAAGTAATCATATCTCTTTTTTAAAAAAATTATAATCCATTAATAATAATATTAAGAACTATAAATACACTTATGAATCAGACATAAAACTTTATTATCTAATAGAGTTCTCTAACTTTTTAACAAACGAAAATAATTTATTATGAATCTGTTATATATATATATATATATATATATATATATATATATTCATTTATCACCTTTTGTAAAAAGTAGTTACAACTTTAAAAAATCGGTTTATATATATCGTGTAACCTTTAATTATTGTGTAATATTTTCAAGAACAATATAACTTGTCACCTTTTTGCGACGAATTTTATATAGAAAGTGATGAGTTACAATTCGTCGCCATTTAACAACTACAAGTACTGTGCAAAAGTAACTTTTTATGTAAAAAAAAAAAATATCGAAGTTGACTGGCTACGTCGTAATTGGCTTTTTGTGTAATTAGAAAGTGGCTACTTACAACTTAAAATTATTGATATTGTGCAACAAGTCTCAAACAAGACAACTACGCCTGATTCAAATAGGCTCACCCAGAAACACCCAAAGCCTGACTTGGGAACAAGAAACCCATAGAGCTGCAAAAACATTAAAATTAAAAATAGAGAACAGAAAACAGCAGATGGTGTATTACAGGTCATATATAAAATCTGTGACATTTTCCAAAATAGAACTACAGTAAAATTCTGAACGAGACTCAGCGAAGAGGTGAGAAATAACTGTAAAAAGGGGACGATGCATGTAGGAGCTAAATACTCTAAGTTTAGCATAAAAATCTTCCGATGTGAAGGTGCCTTGTTTAGCTAGAGAGTCTGCAAAACTATTAGTTGATCAAAAGTATAACCTCTTCATTTTTAGTTTTAAATCATTATTAATTATAGAATTTTATTATCTAAATATATATAATTTTTAATGTCATAATTTGTTATTTAAATCATATATAAAATTTTATGAAAACAATTATTTAAAAATAACGCTGGATTATCAAGAATACGCAAGAAAAACACTTGGAATTGTTGATCCATCGCCAGAAATGGCTTAAAACCAATAGTTTATTATCTAATAGATTTTTCCGTTCTAATACTCTATCCGAGAGTTATCAGTATTTATCAAATCTGTTCTTATCTTATTTTTTCTTATGTTTAAAATAATTCTAAAAATAATATATTTTTATAAGATCAATTTTTAATTATTTAGTTTTACTTGAAATCATAAAATATTTCAATGATATGACAATTTTTTTTAAATATATAATCTCAAAAAATAAGGTCTCAATATTACAGCAAGTAAATTTTTTCTTATGTTTAAAATAATTTTAAAAATGATAATATTTTTATAAGGTCAATTTCTAATTATTTATTTTTATTTGAAATCATAAAATATTTCAATGATACATAAATTTTTTTAAATACATAATCTTATAATAAAATAAGTTCTCATCATTATATGAGAAGAAAAAAAAAAGAAGGGAAAGTTAGTCGAAAATTAATTAAGAGAGAGAGAGAGAGAGAGGGACCCTAAGGGCTGACGTGAAGAGAAAACTGAAAAATGGCTTTTTTTTTTTTCATTTTAAAAAGATGACACGTGTTAAATACATAGCAATCCGGTGACGGAAAAATGCCATTTGCGTCCAAAGGCATTTTCCATGTGACTGACCTTCATCATCATCTACCAAGTTTGAAAGGACACCATTTTGTTCACCAACATATCTTGAAACTTTAGTTCTATTGTCCAAGATGAGATCAATAGGGTCCCACCCGAAAATGCCAAACGCTATCAATAACTCTCTCGCCATTGTTGCCTTTTCTAGTTTTTTGGCTTTCTTTTACTCTCATTTTGTTAATTTTGTCTCGATTTTGAAGGGTTTTAATCTCATAGCCACCAAAATTCAAATAGATAAATCCAAAGCAAACACAAATATGTTCTTTACAATTCACTAAGCACTCGATTTTCTAAAACCACAAAAGAGATCCTAAATAATATTCAATTACATGAAATAATTTAATTCCCTTTTATGCGGTACCATAGCAAACCCCAATACAATATTATATTCATAAGTCGTGGTAACTTTTTTTTTTTTTTTTTTAAATTACCACAGCAAGCATTCAAAGGTAATAATTAATTACTTTCTATTTGTTGTTCCATTGAAGTACATTACTCCATAATGTTAGCAACTTGTTCTTTTTTTTTTAAATTTAATTAATGAGCTCTTCCAATAATTAATTTTTCATTTCATAATTATTTTGAAATTTCCCAGTTGAGACTGCTAGTTTTAGGTCTCAAAGATCCTAGCTTTTTTTAAATCAGTAAAATGGCCAGATTTTCATCTCAAATGTGAAAAAATAAAAGAACGATAAGAGATTTTCCATTGTTTTAGTTCTCTTTCTGGTTTAGTTATCTGCTGCTGCAAGGGTGCACAGCACATGCATGAAGGTCAATTCATTATCATATATTTATTGAAATTGTATAATTATTTTTAATTTATTATTAGTAATGGATCAGATTCTCATAGTGTCAGGCCGAAGTCTTACAGATATGATGATTATTTATCACGTATATCAGATTTCACTTACTTAGTTTAATCATTTTTATGAGGAAAATTCTGAAATCTGTGTGCTTAAAAACGCATTGTTCACGCGTTCATATGGACAATGAGTGTTTTTTTTTTTTTTTTTTTTAATGGACAATGAGTTTTTATGGTTGATGTTTATCTAAAGCTGATTCATATATTTTAGGGCACGGGACTGTAAGAATTTGGACCGGTCCCCAATAACCCTGCTGAAATTTTCATAAACTTAGTATTAGAACCGGCCTGACGTGAGAAGCAATATTAAATAATGAAATAATCTTTTATGATAAAATTATATAATAAAATGATTGTGAAATGTATTATGAAATTATATCTCGTTGAGATATACTAAAAAAAAAATTACAATGCTAAGATGTGTCTTCATAAGAATCCTGTAAAGCCTTTTGCCAAGGTATGCGATGGGCATGATATGATCTAGGAGTGTCAAAATAGGTTGGCGTATCAAGTTCGATACGGATTCGCCTAACACGCGATACGAGTAAGGTCAACATGAACACGACCAATTTAATACTTATATTCAATTTATCGACACGAACGACTCAAAAAATTAGACAAATGACATGAACATGACACGTTTAACTCGTTTAATATTAGAAACAGATTAAGTGAGTCGTGTTGACCCATATACAACCCATGTAACCCGCTTAATATCATAAACAGATTAAGTGAGTCGTGTTGACCTTTGTACGACTCACTTAACTCATTTATAATATTTTTAAATTTTAACCTATTTAACTCCAATCGTATATAAAAATAAATTTTCATATATAAAATGCAAAAATTCTTTAATATTCATAACTAAAATAAAAAAGTAATACAAAAATAAAATTTAAATAGGTTTTAGTTGGAGTATTTATATCTAACACTAAAATTACTACTTTACTTTTAAATAAATGAGTCACTCACCTAACCCGCGTATTAATCCGTGACACAATACGTTTATGTTCGTGTCATAAATTGTGATTCATTAATGATACGAACTTATTTAACCTCATCCCTACCTCATTTATTTCGTGTATTAGGAGAATCCTATTCTCGTGTCACGACTCATTTTGACACCCCTAATATGACTTGCATAAAAAAAATGCACACACACACTGTTAATGTACTTTTCAATAGTGATAATAATTTTGAAAATTTACTAATTATATTGAAATAAGAAATTAAGTATTTTTTATTTTATGTTATGATTTATTATAAATAATTATTTATTTATTAAAATATTAATGTATATACTTATTTTTTTGATATAAAAGAAAAATAAAATTAATTTTTCTCCATAAATTTATTTTTATAATTTTTTATTTTCCTTCTAATTTGAAGACAAGATTATCAGAATTTTTTTTTCCTTATATTCCTTTCTTATTTCCAAATAAAATAGTTTTTGCTTATTAATATTGGTTTAGTTTTCTTTTCTTTTTTCCTCCTATATGACATTATCTGAAAATATAAAATAATTTATCTTCTTACAATTATTGTCATGACAATTTATCTTCTTGCAATTACGCTAACTCCTTAAATTTGGCAATTTAAGAGATTTACATTTGATTGTCATTTAAGATAGACTTTTCTACTTTTATATATTATATAGAAAATCCAATAGTAATTTAATAGTTTCATCTCAAAAGTAATTAACTATTGGACGAGACTGGTTCTTTTATCAACTCGCATTGTTCCAAGTTCTGTCCTATTTGTTTCGTTCCAAAAAATCAGATATTCTAGTCCTATTTTTTCTTTACAATTCTAGGGTTTTTTGTGAATTTTAAATTATGTTATTTCATCCTTTTTATTTTAATTTTTTATGACACTAATTACTTGTTAAGGTAATAATAATATATATAAAAAATACATTTTCTAAATATAAAATGAATCAATTAATTAAACATATTTTTCAACATTGATGTTTCCTCTATGATTCTATTGTATGTGTTAAGTAAATCTTTCTAAATAAATGTTTTCTATTAAACAAAAAAAAAAATGAAAAGATTAATCAATTACAACAGGAAATATTAACCGTAACTAATTTGATTATTGAATTATTGGTTAGCTTAATGTTGTCATTATTTATTTTTTAGATGATATTTGGGACTAAGTCAAATAATTTCAAATTTAAATTAGCTCAACAGTGGCAAAATAATGATGAGTTAAAATTCATAAAATACATGTAAAATTAAATTTGTATAGTTTTTGAATTATTTTATTTATTGTACTTAACACTCTTATTAACTAAAAAGTAACTTTAGTAGTTGATCATTAATGATTGAATTAATTATTTGATTTATTTTTTTATTTTAAACTCAAATGTATAAATGAATTTTGTATGAGATGAGTATAGTAATTTTATCTTTTATATTGGTAAAAAAGTAATTTAGTAAGAATATTATGGGATATCATGATTAATTCTCGACTTGATCCATTTTGTCATTTCCCATATATCTGAATTCTTCTTTTCTCTTATCTCAAATTTTGTGTGGGACTATGGTTGTGTTCGACAATAGATTTTTAAGTAAAAATCATATTTTTAATAGTATTTTGTAACATAGCGTATGAACTATCTTTTAAAGGTTAAGGTAGCATTTTAAAAAAAGTTAATTCATGTAACATTTAGTTTTCAGCATTTTACGAAAAGTTACTCAAATGGCTAACAGTTAAACGCTATTAAAATCGCTAACTATACTAAAATTGCTAATTTTATCTAACATACCCTATGTACCTATTGGAATGGGATTGAGACTCCACTTTTTGGGCCTGTTCGACAAAACTAGCTATTTTAGTAGTTTTTAGATATTAGTTTTTTTACTGTTAATTAGCTGTTTAAATAGTAGTTAAAAGCAAAAGTATTCGGTAAAAATAATTGTTTGGTTGATAATTAAATTTAAAATGACAAAAAAGAACATTGAAATTGACTTAGAATTTTCACTTATAGCCATAGAATTAAACGCATATATATATATAAAAGATGATTTCACTAAACCTATATTGTCAAAATTTAAGAGAACAGAAATTGAAAAGTTCACTGTTGCACAAATAAAATTGGAAACTTTTAATATTTTAGGTGATCAGTATTTTTAACTTTTACTATTTGCTTGAATTCAAATGCAAATATATAAACAATTACTTTTTTCCCTTTTACTATCAATTATAAACAAACCAAGCACAAAAAATAATATAAAGAAATATAAAAATTTTGAAATTATAGCAAACTGAAAACAGTAGACATATATATATAGGGTCTGTTTGGCAATACTAGATGTGTAGTAGCTGTTAGCTATCCTAATAGCTGTTAGCTATTCTAGTAGCTTTTAGTTGTTCTAGTAACTTTTAGATGTTCTAGTAACTTTTAGATGTTCTAGTAACTTTTAGCTGTTAGTTGTTAGCTGTTAGATATTTATGTAGTAGTTTAAAGCAAAAATGTTTCATAAAATTAGTTGTTTGATTAGCTGTTAAAATTAAAATGATAAAAAAGGACATTGGAATGTTAGCTTAAAATTTTAAATTATGGCCATAGAGCATAAATGGACTAATTGATAAAAAATAAGAGATAATATATATATATATATATATATATATATATATATATATATATATATATATATATATATATATATATATATATATATAAAACAAGTGTTTTTTTTCTAAATTATTATCATTTTTTTCTATAACAAAAGATTATTTCTTATAAAATTAAAATGAAAAGACGAGAAATTTTTTTTTCTAATGTTATTTAATTTTGACAACATGCTCTTATCCTTATTTTAAGACAATAGAGATTAAATAATTAAATAATTAAAATGACATTTATTCCTTTAAAATTTGAGAAAGAAAAATTAAATAAATAACAAGAGTGCCAAATTCAAAAGAGTGTTAATGCAAGTAGAATTGTAAACCTTAAGAATAGGGAAAAACAAAACAAATATATGAGAGTGTCAAAAAATAAAATTTAAAACGCTAAACGTTAAGAGATTTAACGTTTGATGAAACACTCCCTAACCTCTAACAGCTGTTACAAATATTAAATTACCGAACAATCTAATTGACAGATATAGTGTTTTAACTCTAGTCAAAACAATGAACACTCTTAAAACGTTGTTGCTGAATAGGCTCATACCATAGCTTAAATATAAAACAATGGTTGTTGCACCCATGAGTTGGAGCTGTCTATGATAATTTGACTTGAACAATTTATCAATAGTATAATATTAAAACGAAAACACCAAGTATATGCATCCATATTCCTTTGAATTTAGTCCAATAAATAATGTGATAGCGTAATGGTTTTAAATTAATTAAAGATAGGATTGTAAAAAAAAAAAAAAATTCAATTAAAAGAAGCAAACTTTGAATAAAACGCTAAATATTAGATGAGATAATATTTTAAAAAATACTCTTCTCATACTCTGCAAATTACTTTATATGTTAAGTTATTGGACACTATAATCTAGGAAACAGTTTTTTGACTAAATTTAAAAGTTATCCTAAACTTCGTTGCCAAACACACCCTTTTATGTTTTGATCTTTTGAGATTTGATTGAAAATTATGTAATTCCTATCTTTGTCTGAACCATGCACACTCCTAATATATTTTGTATTTTTTTCCTTTGATAAGCTTGATGATGTATTGTATTTAGATACCAACCCTTCCAAATGATGATTCCAAGTTTGACCGCTGAAGTAAAGTTCTAATTATATTTTAATTTTTAAAAAATACGTTCAATCAAATTGTAAAAAAATAAAAAATTTTATTACTAATTGTTATTATTTTTTAAAATATTTTAATTAACCATGACAAATGATAATTTAGGATATCTCTAATATTAGTAAAGATATTACCAATAATTGTTGGTTGGGTTGGTAATCAATCTCAATCCCTATAAGAATTAGAACACAAGTTTCATCTTGGAAAATGCATTTTGCCGTATCATTCGAGGTAGATTACACCTCCTGATTATACCAAAAATAAATATTTTTTGAAAATCCAATTATCCTTCACATTTCACAATTATCCTTTGTTAATAATTTTTTACTTGTTATCCATACTCGTTTATTATTATTACTAGTATTAGAATCCGCGCGATGCCTAAAGCAATATTAAAAGATAAAACAATCTTTTATAACATCATTTAAAAATAGTAAAATTATATGATAAAATGATAAATGGTATCTCATTGAGATATACTGAAAAGTTGCAATGCTATGATATGTTTTCTTAAGTATCCCGTGAAGTCTCTCATAAGGTATGCAATAGCAAAATCTATGCATGGTATGATCTATATAAAAAAAATGCATACACAGTATTAATGTATTTTTTTAATAGTGATAATAATTTTGAGACTTTAACTAATTATATTGAACTAAGAAATTTAGTATTTTTTATTTTATGTTTATGATTTATTTTAAATGATTGTTTAATTATTTGAAATATTAATGTATTATTTATTTAGTTTAGTTTATCCCAAGTGGATGGATGTCCTACTTTTTTAAAAATTATCGTATCCTTTATGTTTACGTATCTCATGTATCGTGTCCTTGCATCCTAAATACTTATATATGAGACTACTCAATACACCAAGGTTGATCACTGAGGTCTTTTTTTTTTATTATTATCAATAAAAATGAAGTATTTGTTTTAAAATTTATTTTTGTGTCATTGAAATAATATATTAAGTTTTTTTTATTTTATGTTTATAATTTATTATAAATGATTGTTTATTTATTTGAAATATTAATTTATTACTTATTTAATGTAGTGTATTCTAAGCGTGTGGATGTCCTATTTTTTAAAAAATTATCGTATTTCATATACCGTATCCATACAATTTAACTCTTGATACTTGAGACTACTCAATAAAAATGCTAATCAACCAAGTTTTTTTTAATTACTAATAAAAATGAAGTATTTTTTTTTTAAATTTGTTTTTCTGTCATTGAAATAAAAAATTAATTTTTTAATTTTATGTTTATAATTCATTATAAATGATTATGTATTTATTTAAAATATTAATATATGACTTATTTAGTATAGTGTGTTTTAAGTGTGTGGATATCCTACTTTTTAAAAAATTATCGTATCTTGTACGTTTCCGTATCTCATGTCTTGTGTCCGTACAACCTAGTTCTTGGTATATGAGACTACTCCATATACCAAGCTAATCAATCAAGATTTTTCTTATTATCAATAATAAATAAATTTTGTTAAAAAATTTATTTTTATTTCATTAAAATAAGAAATTAAATATATATTACTGTTGGTCTAATTGGGAGAGAGAAAATGTTAAAATATTATTGAGTGGAAAATATTAAAATACTGTAAGTATATATTACTGTTGGTCCCTACTGTAGAAAACATAAAGATCTAATTTTATTGATTTTATAGAAAACATTTGTGACAATTAATTGTTGGTCAAACTTTAATTGTTAGTCCATATTGTTCCTATTTTTGATTTTTAATTTTAATAATTAATTAAACTTGTTGGTCCATACTGTTCCTCCTCATACGTGATAATTTTAGAGGCTTACACTTAGTTTTCATATAATGCAAACTGCTCTGGTTTTATATATTATATAGATTTTATAATATTAAATATTGATTATAATTTTTCTTTATATTTTTATAATGTTAAAACATGATTTTATATTGATATTAACGTGAATATATTGGCTAATTAATTAATAAAAAAATCAAAATACAGAATATGTAATGTTTAATGCAGTTTATAAATTTATCATTCATTAAAAATGCACTCTATGCATAATATCAAATACTACTTGTTTCAATATATGTGTATATATATATATATATATATATAAGTTCCTGCTAAAAAATTCAAACATGCTATAAAGAATCAATAATAATTCACTTCCTATTTAGCGAAACAATATAAAAAAGTAAAAGAAAAATTATAATTATCTATACGTATATATATGATTGTGGGTTCATACTTGATGAAATAAAAAAGAGATATGAAGAACGAAACACTGAAGATATTTTTTAATAACCTCACAATTATCTTCAACTATATATATATATTACTGAACTTAAGATTTTTTGGTTAATTAAAATTAAAAGTAATGAAGTTAATTATAAGGAAAAACAATGAGTATGTAAGTATTAGAATTCTTGACTTTACTCACACAGCGTAATTTTTTATTTATTTGATAATCAATACTATTTCCCAATTACTATAACAAACAATAATCAATTTACAAAAAGAAAACCTACTATAAGTTATGATTATAATAATAACTTCTAATAATTGTTATGAAAAATACATGTTGTCTAACACAACTTGTTATCGAAACTAGCTACCTCCACACAATTAAATAATCGTTCAATAAACTCAATAACATCAAATAAATAAATATTACTAAGAAAATAATAATAGACACGAGATTTTAACGTAGTTCGATAAATTGTCTATATTTACGGATAACACAAAATCTTTTATTATGTAAAAATAAAATAATACATAAAAATATCATAATTTTTCCTTCAATTATACCCACTTAAAAATCTCATAATATTTATAAACCCCTCACATAAATTCTAAAGAATTGTTATCAAACTCAAAAGTAAACTCGCTCTCAAATTCAGTGTTTAAGTCAATCCCATTGAAGCAACCACCCTCTAGAACGCTAGAATAAAATATTCGAGACCTAGAGTTTATATCAACCCTGCTGAAGCAATCCCCTCTAGAAACCTAGAGTAAAATACCTGCAATTATTTATACCCAATTAATTGCACCGAAGGTAAATTCTCAACTCTCACGTAAGCCAATTTTTCCTCTTACATGGTCAAATGGCCATATTCTTTAATTTATAATTTCGAACATCAGTAAGATTTGCCAACTTCAAAACTTTGTACCCAAGCTAAGTTACTAAATTCATGCTTTGTACCCATGCAAAGCAATACAAACATTGGGCTTGAAGGCAAAGTCACGCACAAAATTCAAGGCATAATCCGACAATAATTTATAAAACCTACTATAAGTCTTTATTCTTATTGGAAATATGAGGAAATTACAGGGAAATAACAAAGCATTAGTAGAATGTTTGGACAATGATGTCCTTTATTGATGCTACTATATTTAGAGCAGCAAAGATAGAGCAAAAGTAATACTATTAAAGCAATGGCAGCCACTTTTGGCTGTTGATAATAATTTCTTCCATGGAGACTTTGTGATTGGCTTCATTGTACAGGATTCCCATATCATCTTTTACTTGGTTGACATTGTTCACTTGGTAAAAGGAATAGTCTTCAAGTTGCAATTGAACTGGGTTGAGAAATACATCATTTACAGATTTCTGTATTTGATAAGATAGGTCGTCCCAGCTGTTCTCCCGGCTAAGTATGTCACCGCGCGGCCTAAATGTTTGGCTAATTTGATCTAATACTTTGTTCTCAATATATTTGAATCGGGCCGCCTCTGAAACCATTTGGATAAAAGAAACTAGAGGTTTAGCAATGTCTGCTGGTAGAGAACTTTTTTGAAGATCATATATGTAATTATCTAATGCCACCACTCCTAAATCCACTTCCTCTCTATGTACCTTTGCCCTAGATTCAAAATCTGCATAGCTACCAGTAAATGCTAGTGTTTGTTGCTTTGTGTCTGTGAAAAGATATTTTTTTGCATCAGCCAAAGATTCCGAATCGTTAAAGAAATAGGAATTACTTCCTACCTTATAAGCCACTAGATATGCATTAATGACGTTTAATCCTACTGATACTTCTATATCCCCAGCATTTATGACTTTGGCTACAAAAAATTTCTGATTTGCAGCAACTGTGGCCCGTAAGACTGGTATTCCATGGCTTAAACCGCTAGAGCCAAATGTTTCTCTTAGATCTGTAATAAACTTGGCGTAGTTTTGCTCATCCTCATCAGGAATATAAGTAATGGTTAAAGTTGGAGTGGAATCAGCTGCGTAGTTGTTGTTTGATGAGAATGGCCAAGCTCTTTCCCTAGCGGATGCCGATCCAAATATAATAGTACTCCAGCAAAACCATGCAGCCACCATAATGCAGAGCTTCATGTTTCCACCTTTCATATTGATTTCACCTGTCCAAATGCTTAATTAATTATCATAGAAATAGAAACATTTGCATGAAGAAAAACAGATATCATTATATAAATATAGTTATTTAATAAAATTGCATGAAATTATAAAAATAATTAAGAAAAGAAAGAATGATCGTAGTTTTTAACATTTTGGGTAAAGGCTGTTAGTGAAAGAAGAAATGGGAAGTTAATGTTAGAGGAATTTATCAAAAAGATAACTTACAAAGAGCGCAAGAGCAAGAAGGAATTAATGAAGAAGAGAGCAAGAGATGGTGTTTGGCCTCTCCCTTATAACCTGCTTTTATAGGGAAACCGCTCTCACTTTCTTTTCTCAATTTTTTTTCTTTATTATTATTATTATTATCATCATTGAAAATCCAAGCAGATTCTGTTCTCATAGCACGTTGTGTGGCGCTGATTTGTTGATAAATGATTAGAAAAAAATAAAAGTTAATTGATAAAAGACAAACGAACAAGGAATATGCTCATTTAATGTAATGTTTGGACATTATGTCCTCTACTGGTGCATTAATTAACAACGAGATGAAGAGATTGCTAATTAATTATTACAAATTAGTAGAAGTTAGTTGATTTAAAATTTAAAATTAAATATAAAATAAAAGCCAAATCAATTGCATTTAATTCATATTGACATGGCTTCATAGGATAGAGGCAATATTGTGCTTTTGTATATTTACTAGTCATGTACTCCACCACGTGCAGATTATATAAATTTATATCTTTTATTGTCTTAAATAGAAAATTTTTCAGAAAATTCTTGTAAAATTATTCGCTTAGTCACCTCTTATAGATAACAATCCAAAAAACATAGAACACATAAACTATGAATAAGTGATAGTAATAAAATGTCTACAATATTAATATCTTAATCAATTTCAACAAAAAATATGATATCGGGAACCATGATTAGTGAATAAATTAATATTCAAACATGAGCTAAAAATATAAAAGAAGTGAGGAATGTCAAAAAGCCTAGTGTCAATGCATATTGCACTCATATAATAATTAAATACTAAAAAGGATCAAAAGATTCAATAAAATGATAAAAAAAAAAGCTAAAGCAAGAGAGAGAAAATTAGATACTCTATTTTTTTTTTTATAATAAGAGATACGCATTTTTAGTTTATAGTATATCCATATTATTTAATAGGGTATTCAAAACTTTAATTAATACCTTTAGAATTTTCAAGCTATAAACTAAAAATTTAATTAGCATAATAAATTATCATAGTTAATAGGTATTGAAATAATCTACACTCACATATTTTTCCCTTGCCAAAATCAGCACTTCAAAACTCTATATTTATGCCATGTCAGTTTTTATGGTTTTGTTTTTATATATTTATATAGATATAGATATAAATAGATAGATAGATAGATATGATTTAATAACAATTTAACCCCCTAATTAAACTGTTACTTAACCATGTGACACTCTTAAATTTTATTTTAATCCACCAAACACTTCAATTTATAAAATAGTAAACACTTACAAAATCATTTTACTAGAACACTTCACCTTATAAAATTAAATCAATTAAATACTTATTAAATAGTTAAAAAATAAAAATTATTGCATTAAAAGTTATGCTAACTATACATTAAACCAATATTTTGCATATAAAAGTTAAAAATTCTATACTATCAAAATTTATAAATTTATGTGCATAATATGTTATTCACAAAGTTCAGAACACCGTAAAATTAAAATTATATTGTAAAGTTGAAGTGTTTATGTATGTGTGATTATTTATGTAGAAAGAGACAGATAGAATAACATAAAAAAGACAACATTTTGCACCCATTTATATCCACAATTCTGCACATATTTCACGTGCCCATTCAGGCCATGAGGTTTTATTAAGGTTTATCTGAAGGTGATTCACGTATAAAGGCATTTTTTTATTAATTCATATGTTAGTAACTTAGTTAGGATATTTTATTTTTGTGGGAGGTAACTTAGTCACATGGAGGAGCAAAAAGCAAAAAGTTGTAGCTCTGTCTAGTGCAGAGGCTGAATTTCGAGGAGTGGCACGAGGTTTGACTGAAATATTGTGGTTGCGAAAATTGTTAATTGAAATTGGGTTCCCACCATCTGAGGCTTGCAAGATAATGTATGATAACCAGGCAGCGATCAGTATTTAAGAAAATCCGGTACAGCATGATCGGACAAAACACGTGGAAGTTGACAGACACTTCATAAAAGAGAAGTTAGACGCAGGTAGTGTAGAGCTAACCTTCATACGCTCTGAAGATCATTTGGCAAATATATTAACAAAGGCAGTGAACGGAAGAATTTTTAGTGAAGTTTTGGGCAAGTTGAGCATTGGTAATCTCACTACTCAACTTGAGGGGGAGTGTCAGCGAGAAAGGAAATTAGAGGAAAATGTGGGATCAGACTCCCTATCATTTCCCAATCAGTGCACATAATTAGGGAATGACTATAGGAGGAAAATAATCATCTTTTATTTCTTATCTTGTATAAACATATACCCTAGCTATATTAACAGTGTAAAGCAACAGAATAATTAATCAATCAATACGATTCATTCAAAATATGCCTCAAATTATACAATTTGACAATAATTTATATTTCTATCAATTGAAAGAAAGAAAAAAAAGATAGACGTGCTAGGTTTGTTTTGCAACTCAAATACATTTTTCCACGTGAAAAAATTGATAAATGTGTTTGTATTCAATAATTTTTATGTGAAAATCAAGATATAACCTATTGATAAATATATGTATAATCTACCAATATAGTTAGATTTGAATTCTTTCTTCTGATGCTTAAAAAAATATATTTCAATAATTCTCATACTAAGAAATTTACAAATTTAATGAAGAATATCTACTATTAAGAATTCATATCGGCTAAATAGCTAATTTATAAAGAATATATAATGGTGGCAAGCTAGCTAAATAATTAATAGAAAACAACTAAATTCATATATAAAGTTCATTATTATATGATGATCGATTTTTTATAATTTCTAAATAAAATAATTGTTTATTTTTTTCATACATTATATTCATTTTTTACCAAAAAAACATGAATAAGATTGATTGTAAAAGATCATTTTGAAAATTATTTCATAATTATTTCGAAAATTTCCAGTTTAGAGTGCTGGTTATAGGTCTCAAAGATGCAAACTTCTTTTCCATCAGTAAAACGGCCAGATTTTCATCTCAAATATGAAAAAATAAAATAATGTTAAGAAATGATCTATTGTTCTCTTTCTGGTTTTAGTTATCTGCTGCTGCATGAAGGTTATTTGACTCATTTCATTATTCTATATTTATTGTAATTGCAAAAAATTTTTAATCTAATATTAGTATTGGATTTGATTCTCGTAGCGTCAGGCCAAAGTCTTACCAACATAATAACTATTTACTATGTAGATTAGATTCAACTATTTAATTAATCTATTTTATACTCATTTATATGAAAAATTCTATACATTACACTTAATAACGCATTGTTCACGCGTTCATATGGACAATTAATTAGTTTTATAATCAATGCTAATCTAAAGTTGATTCATATATAATGTATTTTTTCTTCTTCTTGTTTTTAATAATTAGCTTTCTATGACTAATCCCTTTCCGGCAGCGACTATGTTAAATGCTTTCTGTAAAATTATGAGCTTTTTACAAAAATGGTGTTTAGAAAAAAAGTATTTAAAAAACTAGTTTTGAATAAATAACAACCCAAAAAATATAGAACACGTAAATTATGAATATGTTATAGTAATAAAATATCTATAGTATTAATATCTTAATCAATTTCAACAAAAAAAAAATTGATAATGAAAACCATGATTAGTGAATAAATTAATATCCAAACATGAGCAAAAATATAAAGGAAGTGAGGAATGTCAAAAAGCCAGTATCAATTGATATTGCCAACACTTATGTAATAATTAAATACTAAAAAAGATGAAACGATTCATTAAAATGATCCAAAAAAAGATAAAGCAAGAGAGAAAAAATTAGATATTGTAATTTTTTTTTATAATAAGAGATACGTATTATTAGTTATATAGTAAATCTATATTATTAAATAGGGTATTCAAAATTTTAATTGTAAAGTTTAATTAATACCTTTAGAATTTTCAAACTATAAACTAAAAATTTAATTAGCATAATAAATTATCATAGTTAATGGGTATTGAAATAACCTACGCTTACATATTTTTCCCTTGCCAAAATCAGCACTTCAAAACTCTATAATGCCATGTCAGCTTTTAGGGTTTTATTTTTATATATTTATAGATATAGATATAGATATAGATAGATAAATGAAATAACCCGAATTTTTATTTTCAAAGATTTTTCATTTAAATTTAATAAACTGACGGCGTGGAAAATGTATTTAATTATTTAAATGTAAATTAATAATTCGCACCGTGATAAACCGAACTGAAAAATCAGTTAAAAATTCGAAAATCAAATGCAAACCAAAGATTCGAACCGAATCGAACTGAATCGACCCAAATCATCTAGAAACATCTTCTTTCTTTTATCTTCACGCTAAACTCATCTCACTCACTCAGTCCAGCACCTTCTGACCACCACGCAGCGCCACCAGACGCCACCAGCCAGCCTCGTCCTCCTCTCTTCTTCTTCTTCTCCTTTCTTCTTCTTTTCTTTCTTTTCTTTCTTTTTCTTCCCTGCGCTTGTGACTCCACTGCTGGCAGAAGCGGATCGTGCCTCCACCAGCTCGAGCGTAGCTGTCGCGCGCCAGCACCACTCCTCCGCCGCTCCTCGTCGCATCACGCCAGCAGCGGCGCTCCACCCTCTGCCAGATCGCGCATCGCGCAGCGCACAGCAGCCCCTAACGCAGCACGATCTCCAGCTCGTCAAGCCGCCACCAGCCTTCTGCAGCAACGCCACAGCCTGCCGCTGCCACTGCCGTCGCTTCAGCGCGCCTCCAACAGGTCCGATCTATCGCCGCCGCCGCTTCTCTGCCACTGCCAGTCAGATCGCGCCACCCACCTACAGTCCCAGTGCGTGTAGCTTCGATCCGGCACGCGTAAATCCCCGATCTAGCAAGAAAAAATTTTATTTGGGGTATAAATCAATTTTTGCTAAATTCTCAGAATTTATTTTAGTAATTTTGGTATAATTTAACTTAGTAATTTTAGTTAATTAAATTAATTTTAGCAATATTGATTAGTTAATTTAATTTAGCAATTGTGATTAATTAAATTTAATTCTAGTATTACATAAATTTATTAGGAAATTTTGATAACAATAAAACTTATGGAATTAAAGAAAAAAAATTATGAATTAATGGTGATATAGAGAATATGGAGGATGGATTAATTGACTGAATTGATTGCCCGATGGATGGGCTGTGAGAATTTGATAGTTGACTGATTGAGTTAATTGGTGGATAGTTGAATTTTAGGGGAAATGCTGCTGAAATTTCGGTAGAAAATAAAATTTATAATAACAATTAAATTACTTATAGAGATTAAATTGTTTATAGAAATTAAAAATATAGAATAAGATTATCAGAATGATAAATAAATAAGGAAACCCAATATATATTTATAAATATATATATAGTTTAAATTAATAAGTGAATTAAATGACTGGTAACCAAAACTAGTAAATGAATATGAAATAGAATTTTCAAATTTAAAATTCTTACTTAGTATGTTATTGTTTATGTTAAGGGTTTATAAAACTCCGTAATGCAAGGACAAAGGCTCGAAGCATGTGACTAGAAAAGCAGTTCCCTTCGAGGACAATAAAGAACTGTGAGTAGTGTTGGATAATTCGCCTCATCCGCCTGCATTCATGCATTCACGGCTAAATGTTATCATGCATTATTGCCATATTGTGATGCACTATTTATTGATATTAAATATTGCTTGATTATCTGTGAATGTGATGTTGTTGTGCCTTGTTTGTGTGGAATTGGGATGAAGTGGGTCACCATGGGTTTGTGAGATTGTTACTGTTATATGGATCCTGATACTGATTACTGTTAGCCGGGTAAATGGGAGATCGGCGCCCCCGTGTGCACCTACTGTTACCGTTATTGTTAACCACAGGTTGGCTTCTTTATTTGGGCGCACCGGATAATCTAGGTTTGATCGCAGCCCGCAGGGTGGCCTCCTGTTGTGAGCGCCTGATGATCTAGATTTGATGGAGACGACCGGGTTGCCTCCTGTTGGTGTAAAAAAAAAAAAAAAAAAAAAAAAAAAAAAAAAAAAAAAAAAGAGAGAATGGAAAAACAATGAGAGGGCTGGTCAAGTGAGGATTAGACCGGTCGGCCAGAATGGGGGATCGGCTCCCTGGTGCACACGTGAGAGGATGGGCCATGTGGGAGGACGGCTCATCGGGGGATTCGGTGACTCCACTGACTAATTTCCACGTGATGTGATTATATGAAGGTGATAATAATTGTGATTGCTGTTGTATTGCCATTTGTGTGACAAACTGCATGATCATAAAATTAATCGGTGACCAGACAAAAATATTTTTAGCATCTGTATGATTGTGTGGGGTGAGAGGGTTATCTAACCCTACTCATTGAGTTTGGCGCTCACCCCTGCCTACCTATTTTTTTTCAGGTAATAGAAGAACGAGAAATCATATGGAGTTGAGACATTAATTATAGAAGACTGTTAATGATAGAAATGACGATGTAAATGTAAAAGTAGAGTTCCGCAATTGTATTCCGGTTGGGTTGTAAATGAATAATAAAAGTCCATATTAAATATATGAACTGTATTAGTGATACATAATTGAAATAAATTATTGGGCCTGCATCCACAGTTATGAATAGGAAATGAAGTTTGCATAATATAGGCTTACTACGGGCTTCGGGGGCCTTAAGCCCACCCAGGTCCTAGTGCCGGTCCGGTCCATGGAAATGGGTCGTGACAAAGTTGGTATCAGAGCATTAAGTTGGGCCTTAGGAATCAATTGCGGAACATAGGAAATTGAATATAAAACTCCTAAGTTGGGATCGGCCGTAACCAACAAAGGAGTGACACTAAATAAAAGACGGTCTTGGTGCAGGTGGACGCACTGTGCACTAAGGCGGTTACAGAATCATAAATAAAATAAATAATAATAAGAAATAAATAAATAAATTGGAAAAGATAATTATATCTATAAATAATGATATTAACAGTTAATCAAAGCTTTGACACGCAGGAGAAATTAGAAGGAAGTGCAGTGGCCTGATCAACCAATGTACTCTTTCTAATGGAAACTGTGTCCTTAGCTTAAAATTTAAATTTTCTTCTATGGAATAAATAACGTTTATATAAATTAATTATGTAAGTGATATATGATTAATAGGTTGAAATTAAATGGTAAAAGTATGCTAGTGTATTTAATATGTGTTGGATATGGAAATACATATATGAAAATACAGGAATGTGAGTATATGTGTGCCTGTGGAAAATATATGTTGAGAATGAGTTGTTAGTGTGAACTGATAAGAAAACTAAATGATTCGGATTCGAGGAAATTAGAATGTATTTAATTAAAGTATTGAATTATTATATGTATTTGATGAAATTGACTTGATGTTGGTTAGTGGAATTTCTTATAATTATTGAGGTAAATATTTTTCTGGATGGAATAGATATATTAATTAGTAAAAGTACATAAATGATTTTATAAGGTTTGAATATTGAAGGATTTGGTGTGATTTGCTATAATAATTGGTGGTGAGTATTTTTCATAAAGAATAATATTGGTGGAATTATCATATGAAGTGAGTTTTATTTATGAATAATCACTGCTTGTTAAAGTAAAGTATATTGTGATATTCATCAAGCATTTTTTTTAGTGTGTATATATAGGGAGTAATATAAATTATTGTGGTTATAAGAAAAGTATGTTGTGATTCTTAGTAAGAGATAACAAAGGAAATTAGTGGTTTTGGGGTTGAAATGCTATTATATTAGGTGATAATTATATTAGGAAAATTATAGCTTGAATATAATTTGAATATAATTTGAACATAATTTGAATATAAAGAATAGAGGAGAATAATATTTGTATAATTGAACAGTGTCTTGTTATATCTCTTGAAGAATAGAGCTAAGGTGGATATTAAGAACTTAAATGATCATGAATAGTAATTTTATGCTGTAAATAAATTTAAGATTTATGAAAATTTAGAAAGTTAAAAGATGCTTTAGAATAAGTAGATAAGAATATGTAGTTAGACAAAAAGAAGTGAAATATGATTAAAGGTAGAATGATGGAACATGTATACTATTGAAGGTAGGAAAATGGCTTTGAGGTTTAAAATAATTATCACTGTCGGTGAGAATTCTAATAGAATATTAAATAAATAATTGATAATGTTATAACCAAACTTATGATTTGAGTTAATCGGTCTTTGCAAGGTGAGTTTCGAGAATTTAGTGGATCATAAATAGTAAATTTAGAAGCTAAAAAGAGATCAAATGTAGGAAGCTATTGAATGTCTTGTAATAAACAAATAGATAACTGAGTCGAGGATTGTAATCCCGATGACGAAAGAACTTAGTACTTAGATTCAGAAAGAAAGATAGATTTTCTGCTTGAGAGAAAGAGATAAGAAAATTTTGACTTCTGTAATTTGATAAGTGTATTATGTTTTATGAGTTATATTAATTGAACCCATATATTGAGCTTATAAATGTATCATGTACAAGTGATATGTGTTATTAATAGTAATAACTGGGAATAAGAGTTGATAAAAGGTCATGGGATATAGCTTGAGATGATAATGAATGTGAATAAATGTAACTTGTTGGTGGAAAGTGCATACATAAGGACTTTCTATTACTTGGTGCATATTTTGTAAGTTACTTATTTTATTGAATGGAGAAGAAAAGTTATAATTATGACCGTAGTAGAACATAAAGGTATTTGGAATATTTGCATTTGGTAACAAACTAGCTGAGTTTTAATTTACTATGCGTTAGAACAGTGAAACTTGGTATAAGATTATTGGATGTGATAACTAGATAGGATTACATCTTAATTATATTGGAGTGCCAACTCATGGGTGTTGATCAGATCATTAATCAATGAAAATTGCTCATTGAATGATTGAGATACCAATTAGGAATGAGAATCATTAAGACATGATTTGGAGTCGATGTAAACCTATTCTGAAATTCTTAGTAATTGGTAGCAATTATGATTGAATGAATAGAATTGTGTTATAAATGGCAGTTTGTGACATATCTTATGGTTTAAGGGAACACTTAATTAGTTAGGTCCATTGGAGGACTGGTACATTAAAACTCAGATGTTGAGGAATTCAATGAGGTATTAACTTTGTTTGGAGTAAAGAATATAGAGAGAACATAATTGAGGTTGAGGATATTCCTAGATCGTGTTAGGTATAAATTTTATAGATGATAGACATTAAGATAGACTTGGAGAAAAGGAATAACCCAATGATATTATTGTCTGAATATTCATAAGCATTCACGGGATTAAGAATAAACATAAAATAAAGGACATAGTCTAGTCAGGAGTTGAATTATGCTTTTAACATTCTTAATCATTTACTTAGCTAGAGCAAAAGACACTACTTGTTTAGGATTCTTGATTTCTAGATAAGTAAATTTCGGTCTAAAAGATTGATTAAAGACAGAACAAATAAGTAAATTGGTTTGGAGAATTTTACATCACGATTCAGCTTGTATAAAAAAAAAAAAATGTAGGCTGGATTTCTTTATGGAATTGAGTATAATTGAATGACGTTTGCAAATTTTCGAAAATGAATTAAGAATTATCCGGCATGACAACAGCTAACTTGGCTAGTTGCATAAATTCTTGTCATAATTAGTTAAGAAATTGTATGGTATGACAATTTGGGAAGAGGGATAGAGAAGTTAATAGTTAAAATAGGGACTTGATGGTGAATTTAAATTCTCTCTACATAATTGATGTACTACTTGTTTTTGTGGGATTCTCATTAGTAGGATTTGAAAAGAGATTGTATATCTATCTTTCGTTGGAAAAGGTTAAGTTGATAAAGAGGTGATGTGCTTGGGATAGAAGCCAGGATCTCCTATCAGTTGATAGCAATTAGCTAGAGAAATGTCACGATTTTGTTTGAAATAAGCTTGTAGTAGTGGTAAGAATTTGTTCTCTTTAATTGGAAATGATCAAATAGTACTTCATGGCAGAATTTGATAATAATCGAAAACCTTCTTGAATTGGCAACAACCATCTTATCTAATTATAAACTTTTCCATGATTACTGGAGTAATGATATTAATATTTGGAATTGATGGAAAATGGACGAGTCAACATGTAGGTTTTGAATTTTGAAATAAGGATTCTAAATTGGATAGTAGTAAATTTGATTGAATATGTGGATTCTTGTATCAGTAAGACTTGGTTTGTGTATGAGTGTTTTATTGAGCGATGATCATTGCCTATAATAGCCAGTGAGAGATAAATGAGGCGATACATCAATGTAGGTCACATGATATATAGCTAATGAGATGAATAATCCTTACTTGAGCAGAGGTTATAAGGGACTTAAATTCTTACGTGTGAAGGTGAATATTAGTGTCGAATCTGTGCCTTGGGTTATGAATATTTGACTTGAGGTGACGACTTGTAGATATAGTACAACTCAAGTTTAAATTAATTATGATGATAAGGTAGATAACTTTGAGGATAGATTCATCTCATAATCATCCTACCCTTCCCTAAAAATTAGATTTTCTTCCCATATCTGCTCGTGGGTTTGTCTTAATAAGTCAACAAAAAAAAAAAATAATAATAAAAAAAAAAATAAAAATAGTTTCACCACTCTGAACTCAAAAATTTTTATCTCATCCTTTTGATTCACCCTAGTATTCTTTAGAATGTGAATGTAATAATTTTTAGCAGTTGCAACATTATGTGAGAAGCACAACCACCATTGTCGTAAGCAACTGTTGCATCCTAGTTTCTTGTTATTTTCAAAATTCGAGGACGAATTTTTTTATAAGGGGGGAAGACTGAAATAACCCGAATTTTTATTTTCAAAGATTTTTCATTTAAATTTAATAAACTGACAGCGTGGAAAATGTATTTAATTATTTAAATGCAAATTAATAATTCGCACCGTGATAAACCGAACTGAAAAATCAGTTAAAAATTCGAAAATCAAATGCAAACCAAAGATTCGAACCGAATCGAACTGAATCGACCCAAATCATCTAGAAACATCTTCTTTCTTTTATCTTCACGCTAAACTCATCTCACTCACTCAGTCCAGCACCTTCTGACCACCACGCAGCGCCACCGGACGCCACCAGCCAGCCTCGTCCTCCTCTCTTCTTCTTCTTCTCCTTTCTTCTTCTTTTCTTTCTTTTCTTTCTTTTTCTTCCCTGCGCTTGTGACTCCACTGCTGGCAGAAGCGGATCGTGCCTCCACCAGCTCGAGCGTAGCTGTCGCGCGCCAGCACCACTCCTCCGCCGCTCCTCGTCGCATCACGCCAGCAGCGGCGCTCCACCCTCTGCCAGATCGCGCATCGCGCAGCGCACAGCAGCCCCTAACGCAGCACGATCTCCAGCTCGTCAAGCCGCCACCAGCCTTCTGCAGCAACGCCACAGCCTGCCGCTGCCACTGCCGTCGCTTCAGCGCGCCTCCAACAGGTCCGATCTATCGCCGCCGCCGCTTCTCTGCCACTGCCAGTCAGATCGCGCCACCCACCTACAGTCCCAGTGCGTGTAGCTTCGATCCGGCACGCGTAAATCCCCGATCTAGCAAGAAAAAATTTTATTTGGGGTATAAATCAATTTTTGCTAAATTCTCAGAATTTATTTTAGTAATTTTGGTATAATTTAACTTAGTAATTTTAGTTAATTAAATTAATTTTAGCAATATTGATTAGTTAATTTAATTTAGCAATTGTGATTAATTAAATTTAATTCTAGTATTACATAAATTTATTAGGAAATTTTGATAACAATAAAACTTATGGAATTAAAGAAAAAAAATTATGAATTAATGGTGATATAGAGAATATGGAGGATGGATTAATTGACTGAATTGATTGCCCGATGGATGGGCTGTGAGAATTTGATAGTTGACTGATTGAGTTAATTGGTGGATAGTTGAATTTTAGGGGAAATGCTGCTGAAATTTCGGTAGAAAATAAAATTTATAATAACAATTAAATTACTTATAGAGATTAAATTGTTTATAGAAATTAAAAATATAGAATAAGATTATCAGAATGATAAATAAATAAGGAAACCCAATATATATTTATAAATATATATATAGTTTAAATTAATAAGTGAATTAAATGACTGGTAACCAAAACTAGTAAATGAATATGAAATAGAATTTTCAAATTTAAAATTCTTACTTAGTATGTTATTGTTTATGTTAAGGGTTTATAAAACTCCGTAATGCAAGGACAAAGGCTCGAAGCATGTGACTAGAAAAGCAGTTCCCTTCGAGGACAATAAAGAACTGTGAGTAGTGTTGGATAATTCGCCTCATCCGCCTGCATTCATGCATTCACGGCTAAATGTTATCATGCATTATTGCCATATTGTGATGCACTATTTATTGATATTAAATATTGCTTGATTATCTGTGAATGTGATGTTGTTGTGCCTTGTTTGTGTGGAATTGGGATGAAGTGGGTCACCATGGGTTTGTGAGATTGTTACTGTTATATGGATCCTGATACTGATTACTGTTAGCCGGGTAAATGGGAGATCGGCGCCCCCGTGTGCACCTACTGTTACCGTTATTGTTAACCACAGGTTGGCTTCTTTATTTGGGCGCACCGGATAATCTAGGTTTGATCGCAGCCCGCAGGGTGGCCTTAAGCCCACCCAGGTCCTAGTGCCGGTCCGGTCCATGGAAATGGGTCGTGACAATAAATAGATATAATTTAATAATAATTTCACCCTCTAATTAAACTGTTACTTTAACTATATGACACCCTTAAATTTTATTTTAATTCACCAAACACTTTAATGTATAAAATAGTAAACACTTACAAAATCATTTTACTAAAACACTTTATCTCGTAAAATTAAGTCAATTAAATACTTATTAAATAGTAAAAAAATAAAAATTATTGCATTAAAAGTTATGCTAACTATACATCTAACCATATTTTGCATATAAAATTAAAAATTCTATACTATCAAAATTTATAAATTTATGTGTACAATATGTTATTCACAAAGTTTAGAATACCGTAAAATTAAAATTATATTGTGAAGTTGAAGTGTTTATGTATGGGTGATTATTTATGTAGACAGAGATTGATAGAATAACATAAAAAAGACAACATTTTGTACCCATTTATATCTACAATTCTGCACATATTTCACGTGCCCATTCAGGCAATGTATAAAGGCATTTTTTTATTAATTCATATGTTATGTTAATCTTTCCAACTAATAATTAAATATAATTTCTGTCAATTGAAAGAGAAAATAAAAAGAAAAAAAAAACCTGTGCTTGGTTTGTTTTATGGGTCAAATACATTTTCCATGTTAAACTCGGGCAGTTTTATATGATTTATCCATCCTTAGCCTTGTTGTTGGTAGAACAGCGAGACAAATCAATAATTATCTTATTGTCGCATCCTTATCGCATTGGTGGTTCTGGTCATGTTGGCCGGTCGAAGCAATCATTGATGATCAAGATATTTGACAGAAATATTATGAAAATACGAGAGTTTCAATTTTATGTCGACTTAATTTTATCTTACACGTCTCTCAATTGTAGGCATTATCACAGCGTTGTACTTCGAATTTGATTTGTGACGGTAAAATCCCTGAATTTCTATCATGTCACGATAAAATCTTTTTTACCTGATTTTCAATGAAGAGATGCTAGAAAACTTACTTCGGACATCATATTAGCTATTATTTGGATTCTTAATGCCACATTAGCCTCAAAAAATATAAAACTTCTTTCACGTTTTTTTATGTCACGAGAAAATCCTTTTTACAAAACTAGTTTCCCTCAAAAGTATTTGCAGAAATATTCTCTCTAACTTTACTGAACAAATATTTTCTCTCCTCTCTCATTTTTAAATATTACACTCTAAGTGAAATAATGATAGAATTGCAACAGTCTGATTTTTCTTTTAGTGTCGGTAATAGTGATTTACCGGTCTGTGAATAGTACCATCGGTCTGGGATTTGGTATTATTTTAGTCCGAAAAAATTACTAGGCATATTTAATATTTTATTTACTATTTTTGGAGCATGTTTGCATGATTTAAGCGGGTAGAAAATATTTCATGAATATTATTGGAGAGTATATGTATTAAATGAATATTATTTCTAGTGTGGTATATTAAGAAATAAATGAGGAATTCTTGTAGTGGAGTTAATTTAATTAATTGGTGGAGTGAAATCATAAGTAGAAGAGAATTATTTGAGGAATATTTAGAGCCATTGGATGAGATTACTTAGGACTTGATCTTAGCCACACATTTGGCATTAAATGAGGAAGTAAAATTTGACTTTGGCACCTTAAAGTTATCATCACCTAAGTAACACTTTCTCTTTCTTCTCTTCTCCTTCTTCAACGCCATTTTTATCTTCTTCCTCTTCCTTCATTTTCTTCATTTTCTTACCTCCAAATTACCACCAAGCTACCTAATTAAACCATGGAATAGTACTTAAGTCTTAAGAATTAAGTAGTAGAAGGTGAGATTGGTAAGTAAAAGCACAGAGAATTGAAGTTACCATTGAAGCAAGTAAGTTGTGGTTTTTGAGTTTTGTGAATTAATAAGTAAAATTCATGGTTTAGACATGTTATTGATGCATTAAATCATGCTCCAACTATTTCTTTTGTCAATTTTTGCTTTTAATGTTGATTTCTCATACTTTGAAGAGGTTGGAGAACCATCCTCAAAAGGTAAAGAAAAAGCCAAGGAGTAAGGCTTTCCAAGCTTATTCAAGCTTGTTAATAAGGTTAGTGCAATCATATTCTCCTTCCCCTTTCACTTGTTTAAGTTGTTTTTACATGGTTAGGTTTTTGAATGTATTTTGGGAACTTTGTATGTTTTGGTTAAATTGATGAATTTTAATGTTAGATATATTCTTAAGTGGGATTGGACATCATTTTCGACCCCTTTATACTTCCCATCTGTTTCCGACTTCTTCATGAAAGTTGTAGCTCTATTCCTCAGCTTTCCAAAACATATTCTTATGTCTAATGCCAATACTTTTAGCTCAACTTATGATTTAAATACTAAAACTGGTTCTGTTATGGTGTCTTACCTGTATATCCGAAATGATCATCCATTTTGACCACTAAAATGGCCAAATAATGTCTTATGTTCTTCATAAACTTTGTAGGTCTACCTCTTAGCTTTCCAACCCATCCTCTTGTGTCCAATTAGGAGATACATAGCTCAACTTATGGCTGAAACACCCAAACTGACTCTGTTGTGTCGGGCCACATGTATCACTGAATTGAGTGCCCATTTTGACCACTATAACGACAAGATTAGGTTCTGAGTTCTTCATAAAAGTTGTTTCCCTGTGTCTCAAGACTTCTCTCGTTCTAGATTGGTTTAATTTGAGTGTTTGGTTAAGTAGGAATTTAATAAACATTGGACTTGGCGCTGCTGAATCAGGTCTGATCTGTTGGTCTGTGTTCCTAGCTTTTGTTTGCTATCTTACCGATTGATCTGGGCTGTGGTCCCTTCATAACATTTGTAGAATTTTGTCTCATCTTTCTAATGACTCTGATTTCATTCAATTTGGAGCCCCATAACTCAAGTTATGTTTTAAAAACCTAGCAAATGTCAAGTTTATGAAAATGCCGAAAATTTCTTGATTTATTAAATATATACTATCTTTAAGTAATTTTTGTAAGTTGTAAGTTGAGAAATTTTGAAATGATGGGAATTAAGTAATGAAGTGTTTTGATTAAGAATTTTGAGTAAGTAATAAAGTCCTTTGTGAAAGAATGATTTTGATTTGGACTCTACTATGCATGATTGAAATGTGGTATGATGAGATTGATTTTGTTATGTGAAACTATGATCATATGCTAGGGTTATCAGCCCTTATAAATAGGCGGATGCGCTTATTTGTGTGATGGGGGTGGCGCTTTTATAGGCCACGATTGTGTGATGGGGGTGGCGCGAACATAGGCCGCGATCAAATCTACTTATGTTCATTCTGTATTAGTACGAGTCTTAACTAAAGCATGAAATTTTATTTTTGTATTTATAATCTTTGTATTGCTTTCAAAGTGTTTGAATTAAATTAATGCGATTTCGGTGTTTATATAATTGAGTAATTTAAAGCACTTGCGAGACTTGCCTTGGCTATTCTTGTTATTTTAATTGTTGGTTATTTCATACCACTGAGTCTTCCACTCAGCGCGTTGATTTTTATCACGCGCAGGTTAGGAGCGGAGGATGTTTTTCAAGACCAGAGGAGTAGCATCAGAGTAGATATAACATTTTGGGTAGGAGATTTTGTACATGGTGATTTTTTGGCATGTATATAAAATATTGTGTTATGGAGGTCGTATATAATAAGTTTATAATTTATTAAGAGTTATTATTATTTAAGGAAATAACATCTTATTATATTTTTGGTATATAATGATTATATATTCTTTGAAAAGAGAATGTGTTTAGAATATTGTGATGGAACCTAAGTACATTGATGGATATTTAGAAGTGCTTGTGGCATGTTGTGTTGAATTGAAGTTTTGGGGTTTGGAGAAAATTGGAAGTGTGTATATTTTCTTTGTGTGGCAAGTTAATTTTTAGGGGAAATTCTTGCGAAATTTTCATAGAAAGTTCCTTAAATATTATTTTTTTTATTTTTTTTTTAAAAAATGTTAATTACTTGCTTCCTTATGAAACTCTAACCACTTCTAATTTGTGATCTAGTTTAATAAGTGATATAAGACGGTGCTCCGGCAACGATTGTGGCATCCGCCGTCTAGTTCTCCGGGATTGGCCGGTGGGTGTTACAAGAATATATTTTGTCATTTGTCGAGATTCTCATACAAGGTCGAGATTCCCACGCAAGATAAGAGACAAAAAGAAAACGTCTCGATGCAGCAAGAATACTCATTTCAACACCCTCCATTGATTTCATCTCAAGAACTATTAAAGTCAAAATTAATAACAAGTTTTACTATATTAAAATTTTTGAAGAATCAGTTGTGGACATTCTCCATCTCTTATCTAATAAAGTTTTTGGTTCATGCAAAATTTCTGATCATCCTTATTCTCTCCTTCATCTTTAAAGTCCAGTAACAAATTCCAAAATGACAAACCTTCCACCTCCCCTCTCTCTCTTAATTCTTTGGAATTGTGCTAAGAGAGTGATGTTAATTTAATTCTGGACATAAACTCAACATGTGTAAACCAGATTAGCAATCATGGAGACTCTTCATTTGCAGCGACAAAATCCTTGTTAATTGTGTAAGACTCTCAACATCATGCTACCAATATCTTGGCGAGTAAGGGATTCATCAAGACACACAACTCTAAGATTCAGGTATGTAACTCAGATCAAAATATTGCTTTGATCTTGTTTGAACAACACTCGAAGCCTAATTTGCCCAAGCCCAAGTCCAAAGTTCGGCCCTTAAGGCCTCAGGCTTTACCTTAAAAAATAAGAGGAAGGCCAAGAATATTTCTTAGCTCTTTTCCCAGTGTTAGCGAATCCACAAGTGTCTAGATCGTGCAAGTAGTATGTAAAAGATATCACCCTTAGGGATAGGAGGACTGAGTATTAGTTCTGAATCCAAATATATTGTCTAGAAATAAGTTGAAGGACCTCTTGAATCTAAATTAACTGAATATAAAGAAAATAAGTAAATGACTAAATTGAAGGAAAACAAGCTAGATTTGATGTAATCAATAAGAGAAGGCACTAGTGTCGGGATTAACACCATTGAACAACATTATGAAACTCAAAATTCCATTTTCGACCTATTAAGGTATGCATCTTGAAGGGGGAGGAGTCCAATAATATCTATGCCCTCTTTCAAGTAAAATAAACATTCTGAAATCAAAAGAACACGTACTTTCGTGGTATAATGATGATTTCAACCCATTACTCTCTGTGACTCTCCCTAGATCCTCAAAGGAATAGCTTATTCCTAAGTCAATCTCCTAGGTTCATGTGTGAGTCAGTCCAACAAGGGACCTCACCTTCCAGTTCTTCATCCTCTCATTTCTTTTCATACAAATATGGAGCTTTATCATATTTATAAGCATTAAGCACACACACAAGAATCAAGAAAACATCCATTTAGATTAAAAATAAGGAAAGTGATTACATAAATGTTGTCTAAATGGGTTTTCACCCAACACTAGCTAAGGGAACTACTCAGAAATCATCTTCAAATTACAACCCACAAGATTAAGAAGAAAAGATAACTGTAGAACCATCCTTGTCCACCACAAAAGACATAGAATGAACTCTTGTTCCTCTTGCTAACTATGGAGTGAGTTCTTTTAGCAAGAGATGAAAGAGTTCCAAGTGGCTCTCTTTTCTAGGGTTTTCAAATTCGTGCTTCTCTTAATCTGAGCTGCTCCCTAGCCTTCTTGATTCTCTCTGAATCTCAACGTTTTCTCTTTATAGTGCAGGTGGTGATATGAGGGCATTCTAGACATTCTCTGATCGAATCTTTCACTTTTAGTGCCACGGAGGAGATAATACAGTTGATGCCATGGTTGTACTTCATGTGTTGGTTTTATGATTTGGAAAATACACGGCTCATCATACGGGCGGACAAAAGGAAGGAGTTTTGCAGTTGGAACCCAACTGAAATATACGGTTAGTGCCCCTACCGCAACATTGATTTATACAGATGTTTGACTGGCTGTATATTTTATAGTGAGTATTCTGACTTATTGGAGGAGAATACATGGCCGGTTGATGCCAGTATATTTTACCAGAATGCTTCTGACTCTCAAGTGGATAAAGCATGACCAGTGGCCCGGTCATGATTTTCGTCGCTAGATCTTCCTCTTGTAAAATGATCCAAAATGAATGAAATGCCCCTTGCTTTAGGGTTTTCTCCCTAAAAAAGGTGGGACCTACACTATAAGACAAGACAAATGTAAAATATGCACAATGCATGCAAAAATTAACTTCAATTTATTAAAAGTTCCTAAAATTGGACTAAACTAGAGAATTAAAGATATAAATATGTATGTATGAAATGCACACATCATTCATTTGTGTTATAAAAGAAAGAAAAAGAAAGCAAAAAGTCCTATAAGGCATCTCTTAAGAAACAATCATTGGCCTTGGACCCTACCATTGATTCGCAACATTCTCTTGACAATTCCACTAAAGATTTCTCTATTTCTGACGAGGACATAGCTTAAAGGAATTTAATTCTAGCCCAATCTCCATCCTCTAATCACAATCACCTCTCTGAGGCATATAAGACTTGGGAAGTTACTAATATGATGACTTTAACTACTGAAAAAAAAAAAAGGAGAAATTTATCAGTTATTTCAAAGATATAGAGGCTATAGAGATAAGAAGTTGGCATCAGCTAGCACATATCCATAAAGTTATTGATATCAAGGAATGTTAGCGGGGCCTCTTCCTCTCTCAAAAAAAGAGAAATAAAGAATTTAGTTCACAAACGCCATCCCTCTTTCCTATTCATTCAAGAGACTAAAATCTCTTACATAACATCAAACCATTCACATGCATAGTTTAAATTGTATAAATAAAACATATTGTTACGCTAATAATGACATAATATGTGTTTTATCTTTATAGGTCGTTAACTTATAGTGTAACAATATCAATAGTTTATAGGTTGTTACACTATAGAACATATGAATTTGCGTGAGAATTTTAGCAGTAGCGCAAGGAAATCTCAACTGTGGATTGTAAGTGTAACAAATGCACCTAGCACATATAAATTTGTGTGTGGGAATCCCATTCTTTGCATGGGAATCTTGACTGAGGGAATATATTCTAACATTGTTACACTTTTAGTGTAACATTTAACAAGAAGAGAAGGAGAGAGAATATTTTTTCAATAAAGTTGCTGGACAATATTAAAAAGAAAAAAAAATAAAACTTATTACATTTGCTATTAGTTTAATAATGCATTTGTTACACTATGATTGTAACAAATGCCTTTGAAATGCCAACAAAAGA